>NC_083764.1:29293490-29651615 GCF_963514075.1 Conger conger
TTATAAAACCTTTAACTTTTCCCGCATTCAGAAACAAAGGTTTTCAAACTGTGCATTTCTTATAGTCAACACTCAAATTTCATCCAAAAGGAAAAGGTTTGATGGTGGGCCGATACTCTATCAGGAGTAAGCCCAAATTCCAGAAACCGCATTCAGAGCTTGTGAAATACATATATGACGATTTCAAGCTTTGGCACTCTAAGTTTCTTAGGAGTTGAATATGAGCATATCTTGAAGAGAGAATACACTAGCTGCTTCCAAATGAAATATGTATGATGGTGAGTGGTTCCATATTATATATTCAAAAAGTAGCCTTCTGCTCCTTGAGGAGCTTTAGATATAGGCTTCATAAAACCTTTTACTTTTCCCGCATTCAGAAACAAAGTTTTTCAAACAGTGCGTTTCTTGAAAGTCAACACTCAAATTTCATCCAAAAGGAAAAGGTTTGATGGTTGGCCGATACTCTATCAGGAGTAAGCCCATTTGCTAGAAACCGCATTCAGAGCTTGTGAAATAGATATATGACGATTTCAAGCTTTGGCACTCTAAGTTTCTTAGGAGTTGAAAATGAGCATATCTTGAAAAGTGAATACACTAGCTGCTTCCAAATGAAATATGTATGATGGTGAGTGGTTCCATATCATATATTCAAAAGGTAGCCATCTGCTCCTTTAGGAGCTTTAGATATAGGCTTTATAAAACCTTGAACTTTTCCCGCATTCAGAAACAAAGTTTTTCAAACTGTGCGTTTCTTGAAAGTCAACACTCAAATTTCATCCAAAAGGAAAAGGTTTGATGGTGGGCCGATACTCTATCAGGAGTAAGCTCATTTGCCAGAAACCGCATTCAGAGCTTGTGAAATACATATATGACGATTTCAAGCTTTGGCACTCTAAGTTTCATCGGAGTTTAATATGAGCATATCTTGAAGAGAGAACACACTAGCTGCTTCCAAATGAAATATGTATGATGGTGAGTGGTTCCATATCATATATTCAAAAGGTAGCCATCTGCTCCTTTAGGAGCTTTAGATATAGGCTTTATGAAACCTTTACCTTTTCCCGCATTCAGAAACAAAGTTTTTCAAACTGTGCATTTCTTGAAAGTCAACACTCAAATTTCATCCAAAAGGAAAAGGTTTGATGGTGGGCCGATACTCTATCAGGAGTAAGCCCATTTGCCAGAAACCGCATTCAGAGCTTGTGAAATACATATATGACGATTTCATGTTTTGGCACTCTAAGTTTCTTAGGAGTTGAATATGAGCATATCTTGAAGAGAGAATACACTAGCTGATTCCAAATGAAATATGTTTGATGATGAGTGGTTCCATATCATATATTCAAAAGGTAGCCATCTGCTCCTTTAGGAGCTTTAGATATAGGCTTTATAAAACCTTTACCTTTTCCCGCATTCAGACACAAAGTTTTTCAAACTGTGCATTTCTTGAAAGTCAACTCTCAAATTTCATCCAAAAGGAAAAGGTTTGATGGTGGGCCGATACTCTATCAGGGGTATGCCCATTTGCCAGAAACCGCATTCAGAGCTTGTGAAATAGATATATGACAATTTCAAGCTTTGGCACTCTAAGTTTCTTAGGAGTTGAATATGAGCATATCTTGAAGAGAGAATACACTAGCTGATTCCAAATGAAATATGTTTGATGATGAGTGGTTCCATATCATATATTCAAAAGGTAGCCATCTGCTCCTTTAGGAGCTTTAGATATAGGCTTTATAAAACCTTTACCTTTTCCCGCATTCAGACACAAAGTTTTTCAAACTGTGCATTTCTTGAAAGTCAACTCTCAAATTTCATCCAAAAGGAAAAGGTTTGATGGTGGGCCGATACTCTATCAGGGGTATGCCCATTTGCCAGAAACCGCATTCAGAGCTTGTGAAATAGATATATGACAATTTCAAGCTTTGGCACTCTAAGTTTCTTAGGAGTTGAAAATGAGCATATCTTGAAGAGAGAATACACTAGCTGCTTCCAAATGAAATATGTATGATGGTGAGTGGTTCCATATCATATATTCAAAAGGTAGCCATCTGCTCCTTTTGGAGCTTTAGATATAGGCTTCATAAAACCTTTACCTTTTCCCACATTCAGACACAAAGTTTTTCAAACTGTGCATTTCTTGAAAGTCAACACTCAAATTTCATCCAAAAGGAAAAGGTTTGATGGTGGCCGATACTCTATCAGGGGTATGCCCATTTGCCAGAAACCGCATTAGGGGCTTGTGAAATACATATATGATGATTTCAAGCTTTGGCACTCTAAGTTTCTTAGGAGTTGAATATGAGCATATCTTGAAGAGAGAATACACTAGCTGCCTCCAAATGAAATATGTATGATGGTGAGTGGTTCCATATCACATTTTGAAAAGGTAACCATCTGCTCCTTTAGGAGCTTTAGATATAGGCTTTATAAAACCTTTAACTTTTCCCGCATTCAGAAACAGAGTTTTTCAAACTGCATTTCTTGAAAGTCAACACTCAAATTTCATCCAAAAGGAAAAGGTTTGATGGTGGGCCGATACTCTATCAGGAGTAAGCCCATTTGCCAGAAACCGCATTCAGAGCTTGTGAAATACATATATGACGATTTCAAGCTTTGGCACTCTAAGTTTCTTAGGAGTTGAAAATGAGCATATCTTGAAAAGAGAATACACTAGCTGCTTCCAAATGAAATATGTATGATGGTGAGTGGTTCCATATCATATATTCAAAAGGTAGCCATCTGCTCCTTTAGGAGCTTTAGATATAGGCTTTATAAAACCTTTAACTTTTCCCGCATTCAGAAACAAAGTTTTTCAAACTGTGCGTTTCTTGAAAGTCAACACTCAAATTTCATCCAAAAGGAAAAGGTTTGATGGTGGGCCGATACTCTATCAGGGGTATGCCCATTTGCCAGAAACCGCATTCAGAGCTTGTGAAATAGATATATGACGATTTCAAGCTTTGGCACTCTAAGTTTCATCGGAGTTTAATATGAGCATATCTTGAAGAGAGAACACACTAGCTGCTTCCAAATGAAATATCTATGATGGTGAGTGGTTCCATATCATATATTCAAAAGGTAGCCATCTGCTCCTTTAGGAGCTTTAGATATAGGCTTTATGAAACCTTTACCTTTTCCCGCATTCAGAAACAAAGTTTTTCAAACTGTGCATTTCTTGAAAGTCAACACTCAAATTTCATCCAAAAGGAAAAGGTTTGATGGTGGGCCGATACTCTATCAGGGGTATGCCCATTTGCCAGAAACCGCATTCAGAGCTTGTGAAATAGATATATGACAATTTCAAGCTTTGGCACTCTAAGTTTCTTAGGTGTTGAATATGAGCATATCTTGAAGAGAGAATACACTAGCTGATTCCAAATGAAATATGTTTGATGATGAGTGGTTCCATATCATATATTCAAAAGGTAGCCATCTGCTCCTTTAGGAGCTTTAGATATAGGCTTTATAAAACCTTTACCTTTTCCCGCATTCAGACACAAAGTTTTTCAAACTGTGCATTTCTTGAAAGTCAACTCTCAAATTTCATCCAAAAGGAAAAGGTTTGATGGTGGGCCGATACTCTATCAGGGGTATGCCCATTTGCCAGAAACCGCATTCAGAGCTTGTGAAATAGATATATGACAATTTCAAGCTTTGGCACTCTACGTTTCTTAGGAGTTGAATATGAGCATATCTTGAAGAGAGAATACACTAGCTGCTTCCAAATGAAATATGTATGATGGTGAGTGGTTCCATATCATATATTCAAAAGGTAGCCATCTGCTCCTTTTGGAGCTTTAGATATAGGCTTTATGAAACCTTTAACTTTTCCCGCATTCAGAAACAAAGTTTTTCAAACTGTGCATTTCTTGAAAGTCAACACTCAAATTTCATCAAAAAGGAAAAGGTTTCATGGTGGGCCGATACTCTATCAGGGGTATGCCCATTTGCCAGAAACCGCATTCAGAGCTTGTGAAATAGATATATGACGATTTCAAGCTTTGGCACTCAAAGTTTCTTAGGAGTTGAAAATGAGCATATCTTGAAGAGAGAATACACTAGCTGCTTCCAAATGAAATATGTATGATGGTGAGTGGTTCCATATCATATATTCAAATGGTAGCCATCTGCTCCTTTAGGAGCTTTAGATATAGGCTTTATAAAAACTTTAACTTTTCCCCCATTCAGGAACAAAGTTTTTCAAATTGTGCATTTCTTGAAAGTCAACTCTCAAATTTCATCCAAAAGGAAAAGGTTTGATGGTTGGGCCGATACTCTATCAGGGGTATGCCCATTTGCCAGAAACCGCATTCAGAGCTTGTGAAATAGATACATGACGATTTCAAGCTTTGGCACTCTAAGTTTCTTAGGAGTTGAAAATGAGCATATCTTGAAGAGAGAATACACTAGCTGCTTCCAAATGAAATATGTAGGATGGTGAGTGGTTCCATATCATATATTCAAAAGGTAGCCATCTGCTCCTTTTGGAGCTTTAGATATAGGCTTTATGAAACCTTTAACTTTTCCCGCATTCAGAAACAAAGTTTTTCAAACTGTGCATTTCTTGAAAGTCAACACTCAAATTTCATCAAAAAGGAAAAGGTTTCATGCTGGGCCGATACTCTATCAGGGGTATGCCCATTTGCCAGAAACCGCATTCAGAGCTTGTGAAATAGAATTATGACGATTTCAAGCTTTGGCACTCTACGTTTCTTAGGAGTTGAATATGAGCATATCTTGAAGAGAGAATACACTAGCTGCCTCCAAATGAAATATGTATGATTGTGAGTGGTTCCATATCACATTTTCAAAAGGTAACCATCTGCTCCTTTAGGAGCTTTAGATATAGGCTTTATAAAACCTTTAACTTTTCCCGCATTCAGAAACAAAGTTTTTCAAACTGTGCATTTCTTGAAAGTCAACACTCAAATTTCATCCAAAAGGAAAAGGTTTGATGGTGGGCCGATACTCTATCAGGAGTAAGCCCATTTGCCAGAAACCGCATTCAGAGCTTGTGAAATACATATATGACAATTTCAAGCTTTGGCACTCTAAGTTTCTTAGGAGTTGAAAATGAGCATATCTTGAAGAGAGAATACACTAGCTGCTTCCAAATGAAATATGTATGATGGTGAGTGGTTCCATATCATATATTCAAAAGGTTGCCATCTGCTCCTTTTGGAGCTTTAGATATAGGCTTTATGAAACCTTTAACTTTTCCCGCATTCAGAAACAAAGTTTTTCAAACTGTGCATTTCTTGAAAGTCAACACTCAAATTTCTTCAAAAAGGAAAAGGTTTCATGGTGGGCCGATACTCTATCAGGGGTATGCCCATTTGCCAGAAACTGCATTCAGAGCTTGTGAAATAGATATATGACGATTTCAAGCTTTGGCACTCAAAGTTTCTTAGGAGTTGAAAATGAGCATATCTTGAAGAGAGAATACACTAGCTGCTTCCAAATGAAATATGTATTATGGTGAGTGGTTCCATATCATATATTCAAATGGTAGCCATCTGCTCCTTTAGGAGCTTTAGATATAGGCTTTATAAAAACTTTAACTTTTCCCCCATTCAGGAACAAAGTTTTTCAAATTGTGCATTTCATGAAAGTCAACACTCAAATTTCATCCAAAAGAAAAAGGTTTGATTGTGGGGCGATAATCTATCAGGTGTATACCCATTTGCCAGAAACCGCATTCAGAGCTTGTGAAATAGATATATGACGATTTCAATCTTTGGCACTCTAAGTTTCTTAGGAGTTGAAAATGAGCATATCTTGAAGAGAGAATACACCAGCTTTTTCCAAATGAAATATGTATGATGGTGAGTGGTTCCATATCATATATTCATATGGTAGCCATCTGCTCCTTTAGGAGCTTTAGATATAGGCTTCATAAAACCTTTACCTTTTCCCACATTCAGACACAAAGTTTTTCAAACTGTGCATTTCTTGAAAGTCAACACTCAAATTTCATCCAAAAGGAAAAGGTTTGATGGTGGCCGATACTCTATCAGGGGTATGCCCATTTGCCAGAAACCGCATTAGGGGCTTGTGAAATACATATATGATGATTTCAAGCTTTGGCACTCTAAGTTTCTTAGGAGTTGAATATGAGCATATCTTGAAGAGAGAATACACTAGCTGCCTCCAAATGAAATATGTATGATGGTGAGTGGTTCCATATCACATTTTCAAAAGGTAACCATCTGCTCCTTTAGGAGCTTTAGATATAGGCTTTATAAAACCTTTAACTTTTCCCGCATTCAGAAACAAAGTTTTTCAAACTGCATTTCTTGAAAGTCAACACTCAAATTTCATCCAAAAGGAAAAGGTTTGATGGTGGGCCGATACTCTATCAGGAGTAAGCCCATTTGCCAGAAACCGCATTCAGAGCTTGTGAAATACATATATGACGATTTCAAGCTTTGGCACTCTAAGTTTCTTAGGAGTTGAAAATGAGCATATCTTGAAAAGAGAATACACTAGCTGCTTCGAAATGAAATATGTATGATGGTGAGTGGTTCCATATCATATATTCAAAAGGTAGCCATCTGCTCCTTTAGGAGCTTTAGATATAGGCTTTATAAAACCTTTAACTTTTCCCGCATTCAGAAACAAAGTTTTTCAAACTGTGCGTTTCTTGAAAGTCAACACTCAAATTTCATCCAAAAGGAAAAGGTATATGGTGGGCCGATACTCTATCAGGAGTAAGCTCATTTGCCAGAAACCGCATTCAGAGCTTGTGAAATACATATATGACGATTTCAAGCTTTGGCACTCTAAGTTTCATCGGAGTTTAATATGAGCATATCTTGAAGAGAGAACACACTAGCTGCTTCCAAATGAAATATGTATGATGGTGAGTGGTTCCATATCATATATTCAAAAGGTAGCCATCTGCTCCTTTAGGAGCTTTAGATATAGGCTTTATGAAACCTTTACATTTTCCCGCATTCAGAAACAAAGTTTTTCAAACTGTGCATTTCTTGAAAGTCAACACTCAAATTTCATCCAAAAGGAAAAGGTTTGATGGTGGGCCGATACTCTATCAGGAGTAAGCCCATTTGCCAGAAACCGCATTCAGAGCTTGTGAAATACATATATGACGATTTCATGTTTTGGCACTCTAAGTTTCTTAGGAGTTGAATATGAGCATATCTTGAAGAGAGAATACACTAGCTGATTCCAAATGAAATATGTTTGATGATGAGTGGTTCCATATCATATATTCAAAAGGTAGCCATCTGCTCCTTTAGGAGCTTTAGATATAGGCTTTATAAAACCTTTACCTTTTCCCGCATTCAGACACAAAGTTTTTCAAACTGTGCATTTCTTGAAAGTCAACTCTCAAATTTCATCCAAAAGGAAAAGGTTTGATGGTGGGCCGATACTCTATCAGGGGTATGCCCATTTGCCAGAAACCGCATTCAGAGCTTGTGAAATAGATATATGACAATTTCAAGCTTTGGCACTCTAAGTTTCTTAGGAGTTGAATATGAGCATATCTTGAAGAGAGAATACACTAGCTGATTCAAAATGAAATATGTTTGATGATGAGTGGTTCCATATCATATATTCAAAAGGTAGCCATCTGCTCCTTTAGGAGCTTTAGATATAGGCTTTATAAAACCTTTACCTTTTCCCGCATTCAGACACAAAGTTTTTCAAACTGTGCATTTCTTGAAAGTCAACTCTCAAATTTCATCCAAAAGGAAAAGGTTTGATGGTGGGCCGATACTCTATCAGGGGTATGCCCATTTGCCAGAAACCGCATTCAGAGCTTGTGAAATAGATATATGACAATTTCAAGCTTTGGCACTCTAAGTTTCTTAGGAGTTGAAAATGAGCATATCTTGAAGAGAGAATACACTAGCTGCTTCCAAATGAAATATGTATGATGGTGAGTGGTTCCATATCATATATTCAAATGGTAGCCATCTGCTCCTTTAGGAGCTTTAGATATAGGCTTTATAAAAACTTTAACTTTTCCCCCATTCAGGAACAAAGTTTTTCAAATTGTGCATTTCTTGAAAGTCAACTCTCAAATTTCATCCAAAAGGAAAAGGTTTGATGGTGGGCCGATACTCTATCAGGGGTATGCCCATTTGCCAGAAACCGCATTCAGAGCTTGTGAAATAGATACATGACAATTTCAAGCTTTGGCACTCTAAGTTTCTTAGGAGTTGAAAATGAGCATATCTTGAAGAGAGAATACACTAGCTGCTTCCAAATGAAATATGTATGATGGTGAGTGGTTCCATATCATATATTCAAAAGGTAGCCATCTGCTCCTTTTGGAGCTTTAGATATAGGCTTCATGAAACCTTTAACTTTTCCCGCATTCAGAAACAAAGTTTTTCAAACTGTGCATTTCTTGAAAGTCAACACTCAAATTTCATCAAAAAGGAAAAGGTTTCATGCTGGGCCGATACTCTATCAGGGGTATGCCCATTTGCCAGAAACCGCATTCAGAGCTTGTGAAATAGAATTATGACGATTTCAAGCTTTGGCACTCTAAGTTTCTTAGGAGTTGAATATGAGCATATCTTGAAGAGAGAATACACTAGCTGCCTCCAAATGAAATATGTATGATTGTGAGTGGTTCCATATCACATTTTCAAAAGGTAACCATCTGCTCCTTTAGGAGCTTTAGATATAGGCTTTATAAAACCTTTAACTTTTCCCGCATTCAGAAACAAAGTTTTTCAAACTGTGCATTTCTTGAAAGTCAACACTCAAATTTCATCCAAAAGGAAAAGGTTTGATGGTGGGCCGATACTCTATCAGGAGTAAGCCCATTTGCCAGAAACCGCATTCAGAGCTTGTGAAATACATATATGACAATTTCAAGCTTTGGCACTCTAAGTTTCTTAGGAGTTGAAAATGAGCATATCTTGAAGAGAGAATACACTAGCTGCTTCCAAATGAAATATGTATGATGGTGAGTGGTTCCATATCATATATTCAAAAGGTTGCCATCTGCTCCTTTTGGAGCTTTAGATATAGGCTTTATGAAACCTTTAACTTTTCCCGCATTCAGAAACAAAGTTTTTCAAACTGTGCATTTCTTGAAAGTCAACACTCAAATTTCTTCAAAAAGGAAAAGGTTTCATGGTGGGCCGATACTCTATCAGGGGTATGCCCATTTGCCAGAAACTGCATTCAGAGCTTGTGAAATAGATATATGACGATTTCAAGCTTTGGCACTCAAAGTTTCTTAGGAGTTGAAAATGAGCATATCTTGAAGAGAGAATACACTAGCTGCTTCCAAATGAAATATGTATTATGGTGAGTGGTTCCATATCATATATTCAAATGGTAGCCATCTGCTCCTTTAGGAGCTTTAGATATAGGCTTTATAAAAACTTTAACTTTTCCCCCATTCAGGAACAAAGTTTTTCAAATTGTGCATTTCATGAAAGTCAACACTCAAATTTCATCCAAAAGAAAAAGGTTTGATTGTGGGGCGATAATCTATCAGGTGTATACCCATTTGCCAGAAACCGCATTCAGAGCTTGTGAAATAGATATATGACGATTTCAATCTTTGGCACTCTAAGTTTCTTAGGAGTTGAAAATGAGCATATCTTGAAGAGAGAATACACCAGCTTTTTCCAAATGAAATATGTATGATGGTGAGTGGTTCCATATCATATATTCATATGGTAGCCATCTGCTCCTTTAGGAGCTTTAGATATAGGCTTCATAAAACCTTTACCTTTTCCCACATTCAGACACAAAGTTTTTCAAACTGTGCATTTCTTGAAAGTCAACACTCAAATTTCATCCAAAAGGAAAAGGTTTGATGGTGGCCGATACTCTATCAGGGGTATGCCCATTTGCCAGAAACCGCATTAGGGGCTTGTGAAATACATATATGATGATTTCAAGCTTTGGCACTCTAAGTTTCTTAGGAGTTGAATATGAGCATATCTTGAAGAGAGAATACACTAGCTGCCTCCAAATGAAATATGTATGATGGTGAGTGGTTCCATATCACATTTTCAAAAGGTAACCATCTGCTCCTTTAGGAGCTTTAGATATAGGCTTTATAAAACCTTTAACTTTTCCCGCATTCAGAAACAAAGTTTTTCAAACTGCATTTCTTGAAAGTCAACACTCAAATTTCATCCAAAAGGAAAAGGTTTGATGGTGGGCCGATACTCTATCAGGAGTAAGCCCATTTGCCAGAAACCGCATTCAGAGCTTGTGAAATACATATATGACGATTTCAAGCTTTGGCACTCTAAGTTTCTTAGGAGTTGAAAATGAGCATATCTTGAAAAGAGAATACACTAGCTGCTTCCAAATGAAATATGTATGATGGTGAGTGGTTCCATATCATATATTCAAAAGGGAGCCATCTGCTCCTTTGGGAGCTTTAGATATAGGCTTTATAAAACCTTTACCTTTTCCCGCATTCAGACACAAAGTTTTTCAAACTGTGCATTTCTTGAAAGTCAACACTCAAATTTCTTCCAAAAGGAAACGGTTTGATGGTGGGTCGATACTCTATCAGGGGTATGCCCATTTGCCAGAAACCGCATTCAGAGCTTGTGAAATAGATATATGACGATTTCAAGCTTTGGCACTCTAAGTTTCTTTGGAGTTGAAAATGAGCATATCTTGAAGAGAGAATACACTAGCTGCTTCCAAATGAAATATGTATGATGGTGAGTGGATCCATATCATATATTCAAAAGGTAGCCATCTGCTCCTTTTGGAGCTTTAGATAAAGGCTTTATAAAACCTTTAACTTTTCCCGCATTCAGAAACAAAGTTTTTCAAACTGTGCATTTCTTGAAAGTCAACACTCAAATTTCATCCAAAAGGAAAAGGTTTGATGGTGGGCCGATACTCTATCAGGGGTATGCCCATTTGCCAGAAACCGCATTAGGGGCTTGTGAAATACATATATGACGATTTCAAGCTTTGGCACTCTAAGTTTCTTAGGAGTTGAATATGAGCATATCTTCAATTGAGAATACACTAGCTACTTCCAAATGAAATATGTATGATGGTGAGTGGTTCCATATCATATATTCAAAAGGTAGCCATCTGCTCCTTTACGAGCTTTAGATATAGGCTTTATAAAACCTTTAACTTTTCCCTCTTTCAGAAACAAAGTTTTTCAAACTGTGCGTTTCTTGAAAGTCAACACTCAAATTTCATCCAAAAGGAAAAGGTTTGATTGTGGGGCGATTCTCTATCAGGAGTAAGCTCATTTGCCAGAAACCGCATTCAGAGCTTGTGAAATACATATATGACGATTTCAAGCTTTGGCACTCTAAGTTTCATCGGAGTTTAATATGAGCATATCTTGAAGAGAGAACACACTAGCTGCTTCAAAATGAAATATGTATGATGGTGAGTGGTTCCATATCATATATTCAAATGGTAGCCATCTGCTCCTTTAGGAGCTTTAGATATAGGCTTTATAAAACCTTTATCTTTTCCCACATTCCGGAATAAAGTTTTTCAAACTGTGCATTTCATGAAAGTCCAGACTCAAATTTCGTCCAAAAGAAAAAGGTTTGATTGTAGGGCGATAATCTATCAGGAGTAAGCTCATTTGCCAGAAACCGCATTCAGAGTTTGTGAAATACATATATGACGATTTCAAGCTTTGGCACTCTAAGTTTCTTAGGAGTTGAATATGAGCATATCTTGAAGAGAGAATACACTAGCTGCTTCCAAATGAAATATGTATGATGGTGAGTGGTTCCATATCATATATTGAAAAGGTAGCCATCTGCTCCTTTAGGAGCTTTAGATATAGGCTTTATAAAACCTTTAACTTTTCCCTCATTCAGAAACAAAGTTTTTCAAACTGTGCGTTTCTTGAAAGTCAACACTCAAATTTCATCCAAAAGGAAAAGGTTTGATGGTGGGCCGATTCTCTATCAGGAGTAAGCTCATTTGCCAGAAACCGCATTCAGAGCTTGTGAAATACATATATGACGATTTCAAGCTTTGGCACTCTAAGTTTCTTTGGAGTTGAAAATGAGCATATCTTGAAGAGAGAACACACTAGCTGCTTCCAAATGAAATATGTATGATGGTGAGTGGTTCCATATCATATATTCAAATGGTAGCCATCTGCTCCTTTAGGAGCTTTAGATATAGGCTTTATAAAACCTTTATCTTTTCCCACATTCCGGAATAAAGTTTTTCAAACTGTGCATTTCATGAAAGTCCTGACTCAAATTTCGTCCAAAAGAAAAAGGTTTGATTGTAGGGCGATAATCTATCAGGAGTAAGCTCATTTGCCAGAAACCGCATTCAGAGTTTGTGAAATACATATATGACGATTTCAAGCTTTGGCACTCTAAGTTTCTTAGGAGTTGAATATGAGCATATCTTGAAGAGAGAATACACTAGCTGCTTCCAAATGAAATATGTATGATGGTGAGTGGTTCCATATCATATATTGAAAAGGTAGCCATCTGCTCCTTTAGGAGCTTTAGATATAGGCTTTATAAAACCTTTAACTTTTCCCTCATTCAGAAACAAAGTTTTTCAAACTGTGCGTTTCTTGAAAGTCAACACTCAAATTTCATCCAAAAGGAAAAGGTTTGATGGTGGGCCGATTCTCTATCAGGAGTAAGCTCATTTGCCAGAAACCGCATTCAGAGCTTGTGAAATACATATATGACGATTTCAAGCTTTGGCACTCTAAGTTTCATCGGAGTTTAATATGAGCATATCTTGAAGAGAGAACAAACTAGCTGCTTCGAATTGAAATAAGTATGATGGTGAGTGGTTCCATATCATATATTCAAAAGGTAGCCATCTGCTCCTTTAGGAGCTTTAGATATAGGCTTTATAAAACCTTTACCTTTTCCAGCATTCAGACACAAAGTTTTTCAAACTGTGCATTTCTTGAAAGTCAACACTCAAATTTCATCCAAAAGGAAACGGTTTGATGGTGGGCCGATATTCTATCAGGGCTATGCCCATTTGCCAGAAACCGCATTCAGAGCTTGTGAAATAGATATATGACGATTTCAAGCTTTGGCACTCTAAGTTTCTTAGGAGTTGAATATGAGCATATCTTGAAGAGAGAATACACTAGCTGATTCCAAATGAAATATGTTTGATGATGAGTGGTTCCATGTCATATATTCAAAAGGTTGCCATCTGCTCCTTTAGGAGCTTTAGATATAGGCTTTATAAAACCTTTAACTTTTCCCTCATTCAGAAACAAAGTTTTTCAAACTGTGCATTTCTTGAAAGTCAAGACTCAAATTTCATCCAAAAGGAAACGGTTTGATGGTGGGCCGATATTCTATCAGGGGTATGCCCATTTACCAGAAACCGCATTCAGAGCTTGTGAAATAGATATATGACGATTTTAAGCTTTGGCACTCTAAGTTTCTTAGGAGTTGAATATGAGCATATCTTGAAGAGAGAACACACTAGCTGCTTCCAAATGAAATATGTATGATGGTGAGTGGTTCCATATCATATATTCAAAAGGTAGCCATCTGCTCCTTTACGAGCTTTAGATATAGGCTTTATAAAACCTTGAACTTTTCCCGCATTCAGAAACAAAGTTTATCAAACTGTGCGTTTCTTGAAAGTCAACACTCAAATTTCATCCAAAAGGAAAAGGTTTGATGGTGGGCCGATTCTCTATCAGGAGTAAGCTCATTTGCCAGAAACCGCATTCAGAGCTTGTGAAATACATATATGACGATTTCAAGCTTTGGCACTCTAAGTTTCTTAGGAGTTGAATATGAGCATATCTTGAAGAGAGAACAAACTAGCTGCTTCGAATTGAAATATGTATGATGGTGAGTGGTTCCATATCATATATTCAAAAGGTAGCCATCTGCTTATTTAGGAGCTTTAGATATAGGCTTTATAAAACCTTTACCTTTTCCAGCATTCAGACACAAAGTTTTTCAAACTGTGCATTTCTTGAAAGTCAACACTCAAATTTCATCCAAAAGGAAACGGTTTGATGGTGGGCCGATATTCTATCAGGGGTATGCCCATTTGCCAGAAACCGCATTCAGAGCTTGTGAAATAGATATATGACGATTTCAAGCTTTGGCACTCTAAGTTTCTTAGGAGTTGAAAATGACCATATCTTGAAGAGAGAATACACTAGCTGCTTCCAAATGAAATATGTATGATGGTGAGTGGTTCCATATCATATATTCAAATGGTAGCCATCTGCTCCTTTAGGAGCTTTAGATATAGGCTTTATATAAACTTTAACTTTTCCCCCATTCAGGAACAAAGTTTTTCAAATTGTGCATTTCATGAAAGTCAACACTCAAATTTCATCCAAAAGGAAACGGTTTGATGGTGGGCCGATACTCTACCAGGGGTCTGCCCATTTGCCAGAAACAGCATTCAGAGCTTGTGAAATACATATATGACGATTTCATGTTTTGGCACTCTAAGTTTCTTAGGAGTTGAATATGAGCATATCTTGAAGAGAGAATACACTAGCTGATTCCAAATGAAATATGTTTGATGATGAGTGGTTCCATGTCATATATTCAAAAGGTAGCCATCTGCTCCTTTAGGAGCTTTAGATATAGGCTTTATAAAACCTTTAACTTTTCCCTCATTCAGAAACAAAGTTTTTCAAACTGTACATTTCTTGAAAGTCAAGACTCAAATTTCATCCAAAAGGAAACGGTTTGATGGTGGGCCGATATTCTATCAGGGGTATGCCCATTTGCCAGAAACCGCATTCAGAGCTTGTGAAATAGATATATGACGATTTTAAGCTTTGGCACTCTAAGTTTCTTAGGAGTTGAATATGAGCATATCTTCAAGAGAGAATACACTAGCTACTTCCAAATGAAATATGTATGATGGTGAGTGGTTCCATATTAGATATTCAAATGGTAGCCATCTGCTCCTTTAGGAGCTTTAGATATAGGCTTTATAAAACCTTTAACTTTTCCCGCATTCAGAAACAAAGTTTTTCAAACTGTGCATTTCTTGAGAGTCAACACTCAAATTTCATCCAAAAGGAAAAGGTTTCATGGTGGGCCGATAATCTATCAGGGGTATGCCCATTTGCCAGAAACCGCATTCAGAGCTTGTGAAATAGATATATGACGATTTCAAGCTTTGGCACTCTAAGTTTCTTAGTAGTTGAAAATGACCATATCTTGAAGAGAGAATACACTAGCTGCTTCCAAATGAAATATGTATGATGGTGAGTGGTTCCATATCATATATTCAAATGGTAGCCATCTGCTTCTTTAGGAGCTTTAGATATAGGCTTTATAAAAACTTTAACTTTTCCCCCATTCAGGAACAAAGTTTTTCAAATTGTGCATTTCATGAAAGTCAACACTCAAATTTCATCCAAAAGGAAAAGGTTTGATGGTGGGCCGATACTCTATCAGGGGTATGCCCATTTGCCAGAAACCGCATTAGGGGCTTGTGAAATACATATATGACGATTTCAAGCTTTGGCACTCTAAGTTTCTTAGGAGTTGAATAGGAGCATATCTTGAAGAGAGAATACACTAGCTGCCTCCAAATGAAATATGTATGATGGTGAGTGGATCCATATCACATATTCAAAAGGTAACCATCTGCTCCTTTAGGAGCTTTAGATATAGGCTTTATAAAACCTTTAACTTTTCCCGCATTCAGAAACAAAGTTTTTCAAACTGTGCATTTCTTGAAAGTCAACACTCAAATTTCATCCAAAAGGAAAAGGTTTGATGGTGGGCCGATACTCTATCAGGAGTAAGCCCATTTGCCAGAAACCGCATTCAGAGCTTGTGAAATACATATATGACGATTTCAAGCTTTGGCACTCTAAGTTTCTTAGGAGTTGAAAATGAGCATATCTTGAAAAGAAAATACACTAGCTGCTTCCAAATGAAATATGTATGATGGTGAGTGGTTCCATATCATATATTCAAATGGTAGCCATCTGCTCCATTAGGAGCTTTAGATATAGGCTTTATAAAACCTTTACCTTTTCCCGCATTCAGACACAAAGTTTTTCAAACTGTGCATTTCTTGAAAGTCAACACTCAAATTTCATCCAAAAGGAAACGGTTTGATGGTGGGTCGATACTCTATCAGGGGTATGCCCATTTGCCAGAAACCGCATTCAGAGCTTGTGAAATAGATATATGACGATTTCAAGCTTTGGCACTCTAAGTTTCTTAGGAGTTGAAAATGAGCATATCTTGAATAGAGAATACACTAGCTGCTTCCAAATGAAATATGTATGATGGTGAGTGGTTCCATATCATATATTCAAATGGTAGCCATCTGCTCCATTAGGAGCTTTAGATATAGGCTTTATAAAACCTTTACCTTGTCACACATTCAGACACAAAGTTTTTCAAACTGTGCATTTCTTGAAAGTAAACACTCTAATTTCATCCAAAAGGAAACGGTTTGATGGTGGGCCGATACTCTACCAGGGGTATGCCCATTTGCCAGAAACAGCATTCAGAGCTTGTGAAATACATATATGACGATTTCATGTTTTGGCACTCTAAGTTTCTTCGGAGTTGAATATGAGCATATCTTGAAGAGAGAATACACTAGCTGATTCCAAATGAAATATGTTTGATGATGAGTGGTTCCATATCATATATTCAAAAGGTAGCCATCTGCTCCTTTACGAGCTTTAGATATAGGCTTTATAAAACCTTTATCTTTTCCCACATTCCGGAATAAAGTTTTTCAAACTGTGCATTTCATGAAAGTCAAGACTCAAATTTCGTCCAAAAGAAAAAGGTTTGATTGTAGGGCGATAATCTATCAGGAGTAAGCTCATTTGCCAGAAACCGCATTCAGAGTTTGTGAAATACATATATGACGATTTCAAGCTTTGGCACTCTAAGTTTCTTAGGAGTTGAATATGAGCATATCTTGAAGAGAGAATACACTAGCTGCTTCCAAATGAAATATGTATGATGGTGAGTGGTTCCATATCATATATTGAAAAGGTAGCCATCTGCTCCTTTAGGAGCTTTAGATATAGGCTTTATAAAACCTTTAACTTTTCCCTCATTCAGAAACAAACTTTTTCAAACTGTGCGTTTCTTGAAAGTCAACACTCAAATTTCATCCAAAAGGAAAAAATTTGATGGTGGGCCGATTCTCTATCAGGAGTAAGCTCATTTGCCAGAAACCGCATTCAGAGCTTGTGAAATAGATATATGACGATTTCAAGCTTTGGCACTCTAAGTTTCTTAGGAGTTGAATATGAGCATATCTTCAAGAGAGAATACACTAGCTGCTTCGAATTGAAATATGTATGATGGTGAGTGGTTCCATATCAGATATTCAAATGGTAGCCATCTGCTCCTTTAGGAGCTTTAGATATAGGCTTTATAAAACCTTTAACTTTTCCCGCATTCAGAAACAAAGTTTATCAAACTGTGCGTTTCTTGAAAGTCAACACTCAAATTTCATCCAAAAGGAAAAGGTTTGATGGTGGGCCGATACTCTATCAGGGGTATTCCCATTTGCCAGAAACCGCATTCAGAGCTTGTGAAATAGATATATGACGATTTCAAGCTTTGGCACTCTAAGTTTCTTAGGAGTTGAAAATGAGCATATCTTGAATAGAGAATACACTAGCTGCTTCCAAATGAAATATGTATGATGGTGAGTGGTTCCATATCATATATTCAAATGGTAGCCATCTGCTCCATTAGGAGCTTTAGATATAGGCTTTATAAAACCTTTACCTTTTCACACATTCAGACACAAAGTTTTTCAAACTGTGCATTTCTTGAAAGTCAACACTCAAATTTCATCCAAAAGGAAACGGTTTGATGGTGGGCCGATACTCTACCAGGGGTATGCCCATTTGCCAGAAACAGCATTCAGAGCTTGTGAAATACATATATGACGATTTCATGTTTTGGCACTCTAAGTTTCTTAGGAGTTGAATATGAGCATATCTTGAAGAGAGAATACACTAGCTGATTCCAAATGAAATATGTTTGATGATGAGTGGTTCCATATCATATATTCAAAAGGTAGCCATCTGCTCCTTTAGGAGCTTTAGATAAAGGCTTTATAAAACCTTTAACTTTTCCCTCATTCAGAAACAAAGTTTTTCAAACTGTGCGTTTCTTGAAAGTCAACACTCAAATTTCATCCAAAAGGAAAAGGTTTGATGGTTGGCCGATTCTCTATCAGGAGTAAGCTCATTTGCCAGAAACCGCATTCAGAGCTTGTGAAATACATATATGACGATTTCAAGCTTTGGCACTCTAAGTTTCATCGGAGTTTAATATGAGCATATCTTGAAGAGAGAACACACTAGCTGCTTCCAAATGAAATATGTATGATGGTGAGTGGTTCCATATCATATATTCAAAAGGTAGCCATCTGCTCCTTTACGAGCTTTAGATATAGGCTTTATAAAACCTTTAACTTTTCCCGCATTCAGAAACAAAGTTTATCAAACTGTGCGTTTCTTGAAAGTCAACACTCAAATTTGATCCAAAAGGAAAAGGTTTGATGTGGGCCGATACTCTATCAGGGGTATGCCCATTTGCCAGAAACCGCATTAGGGGCTTCTGAAATACATATATGACGATTTCAAGCTTTGGCACTCTAAGTTTCTTAGGAGTTGAATATGAGCATATCTTGAAGAGAGAATACACTAGCTGCTTCCAAATGAAATATGTATGATGGTGAGTGGTTCCATATCATATATTCAAATGGTAGCCATCTGCTCCTTTAGGAGCTTCAGATATAGGCTTTATAAAACCTTTACCTTTTCTCGCATTCAGACACAAAGTTTTTCAAACTGTGCATTTCTTGAAAGTCAACACCCAAATTTCATCAAAAAGGAAACCGTTTGATGGTGGGTCGATACTCTATCAGGGGTATGCCCATTTGCCAGAAACAGCATTCAGAGCTTGTGAAATACATATATGACGATTTCAAGCTTTGGCACTCTAAGTCTCTTAGGAGTTGAAAATGAGCATATCTTGAAAAGAGAATACACTAGCTGCTTCGAATTGAAATATGTATGATGGTGAGTGGTTCCATATCAGATATTCAAATGGTAGCCATCTGCTCTTTTAGGAGCTTTAGATATAGGCTTTAGAAAACCTTTAACTTTTCCCGCATTCAGAAACAAAGTTTATCAAACTGTGCGTTTCTTGAAAGTCAACACTCAAATTTCATCCAAAAGGAAAAGGTTTGATGGTGGGCCGATACTCTATCAGGGGTATGCCCATTTGCCAGAAACCGCATTCAGAGCTTGTGAAATAGATATATGACGATTTCTAGCTTTGGCACTCTAAGTTTCTTAGGAGTTGAAAATGACCATATCTTGAAGAGAGAATACACTAGCTGCTTCCAAATGAAATATGTATGATGGTGAGTGGTTCCATATCATATATTCAAATGGTAGCCATCTGCTCCTTTAGGAGCTTTAGATATTGGCTTCATAAAACCTTTATCTTTTCCCACATTCCGGAATAAAGTTTTTCAAACTGTGCTTTTCATGAAAGTCAAGAGTCAAATTTCGTCCAAAAGAAAAAGGTTTGATTGTGGGGCGATAATCTATCAGGAGTAAGCTCATTTGCCAGAAACCGCATTCAGAGCTTGTGAAATACATATATGACGATTTCAAGCTTTGGCACTCTAAGTTTCTTAGGAGTTGAATATGAGCATATCTTCAAGAGAGAATACACTAGCTACTTCCAAATGAAATATGTATGATGGTGAGTGGTTCCATATCAGATATTCAAATGGTAGCCATCTGCTCCTTTAGGAGCTTTAGATATAGGCTTTATAAAACCTTTAACTTTTCCCGCATTCAGAAACAAAGTTTATCAAACTGTGCGTTTCTTGAAAGTCAACACTCAAATTTCATCCAAAAGGAAAAGGTTTGATGGTGGGCCGATACTCTATCAGGGGTATGCCCATTTGCCAGAAACCGCATTCAGAGCTTGTGAAATACATATATGACGATTTCAAGCTTTGGCACTCTAAGTTTCTTAGGAGTTGAAAATGACCATATCTTGAAGAGAGAATACACTAGCTGCTTCCAAATGAAATATGTATGATGGTGAGTGGTTCCATATCATATATTCAAATGGTAGCCATCTGCTCCTTTAGGAGCTTTAGATATAGGCTTTATAAAAACTTTAACTTTTCCCCCATTCAGGAACAAAGTTTTTCAAATTGTGCATTTCATGAAAGTCAACACTCAAATTTCATCCAAAAAGAAAAGGTTTGATGGTGGGCCGATACTCTATCAGGAGTAAGCCCATTTGCCAGAAACCGCATTCAGAGCTGGTGAAATACATATATGACGATTTCAAGCTTTGGCACTCTAAGTTTCTTAGGAGTTGAATATGAGCATATCTTCAAGAGAGAATACACTAGCTACTTCCAAATGAAATATGTATGATGGTGAGTGGTTCCATATCATATATTCAAATGGTAGCCATCTGCTCCTTGAGGAGCTTTAGATATTGGCTTTATAAAACCTTTATCTTTTCCCACATTCCGGAATAAAGTTTTTCAAACTGTGCATTTCATGAAAGTCAAGAGTCAAATTTCGTCCAAAAGAAAAAGGTTTGATTGTGGGGCGATAATCTATCAGGAGTAAGCTCATTTGCCAGAAACCGCATTCAGAGCTTGTGAAATACATATATGACGATTTCAAGCTTTGGCACTCTAAGTTTCTTAGGAGTTGAATATGAGCATATCTTCAAGAGAGAATACACTAGCTACTTCCAAATGAAATATGTATGATGGTGAGTGGTTCTATATCATATATTCAAATGGTAGCCATCTGCTCCTTTAGGAGCTTTAGATATAGGCTTTATAAAACCTTTACCTTTTCCCACATTCAGACACAAAGTTTTTCAAACTGTGCATTTCTTGAAAGTCAACACTCAAATTTCATCCAAATGGAAACGGTTTGATGGTGGGCCGATACTCTACCAGGGGTATGCCCATTTGCCAGAAACCGCATTCAGAGCTTGTGAAATTGATATATGACGATTTCAAGCTTTGGCACTCAAAGTTTCTTAGGAGTTGAAAATGAGCATATCTTGAAGAGAGAATACACTAGCTGCTTCCAAATGAAATATGTATGATGGTGATCGGTTCCATATCATATATTCAAAAGGTAGCCATCTGCTCCTTTTGGAGCTTTAGATAAAGGCTTTATAAAACCTTTAACTTTTCCCGCATTCAGAAACAAAGTTTTTCAAACTGTGCATTTCTTGAGAGTCAACACTCAAATTTCATCCAAAAGGAAAAGGTTTCATGGTGGGCCGATAATCTATCAGGGGTATGCCCATTTGCCAGAAACCGCATTCAGAGCTTGTGAAATAGATATATGACGATTTCAAGCTTTGGCACTCTAAGTTTCTTAGGAGTTGAAAATGACCATATCTTGAAGAGAGAATACACTAGCTGCTTCCAAATGAAATATGAATGATGGTGAGTGGTTCCATATCATATATTCAAATGGTAGCCATCTGCTCCTTTAGGAGCTTTAGATATAGGCTTTATAAAAACTTTAACTTTTCCCCCATTCAGGAACAAAGTTTTTCAAATTGTGCATTTCATGAAAGTCAACACTCAAATTTCATCCAAAAGGAAAAGGTTTGATGGTGGGCCGATACTCTATCAGGGGTATGCCCATTTGCCAGAAAAAGCATTCAGAGCTTTTGAAATACATATATGACAATTTCAAGTTTTGGCACTCTAAGTTTCTTAGGAGTTGAATATGAGCATATCTTCAAGTGAGAATACACTAGCTACTTCCAAATGAAATATGTATGATGGTGAGTGGTTCCATATCATATTTTCAAATGGTAGCCATCTGCTCCTTTAAGAGCTTTAGATATAGGCTTTATAAAACCTTTATCTTTTCCCACATTCCGGAACAAAGTTTTTCAAACTGTGCATTTCATGAAAGTCAAGACTCAAATTTCGTCCAAAAGAAAAAGGTTTGATTGTGGGGCGATAATCTATCAGGAGTAAGCTCATTTGCCAGAAACCGCATTCAGAGCTTGTGAAATATATATATGACGATTTCAAGCTTTGGCACTCTAAGTTTCTTAGGAGTTGAATATGAGCATATCTTCAAGAGACAATACACTAGCTACTTCCAAATGAAATATGTATGATGGTGAGTGGTTGCATATCATATATTCAAATGGTAGCCATCTGCTCCTTTAGGAGCTTTAGATATAGGCTTTATAAAACCTTTACCTTTTCCCACATTCAGACACAAAGTTTTTCAAACTGTGCATTTCTTGAAAGTCAACACTCAAATTTCATCCAAAAGGAAACGGTTTGATGGTGGGCCGATACTCTACCAGGGGTATACCCATTTGCCAGAAAAAGCATTCAGAGCTTTTGAAATACATATATGACAATTTCAAGTTTTGGCACTCTAAGTTTCTTAGGAGTTGAATATGAGCATATCTTGAAGAGAGAATACACTAGCTGCTTCCAAATGAAATATGTTTGATGATGAGTGGTTCCATATCATATATTCAAAAGGTAGCCATCTGCTCCTTTAGGAGCTTTAGAAAAAGGCTTTATAAAAACTTTAACTTTTCCCCCATTCAGGAACAAAGTTTTTCAAATTGTGCATTTCATGAAAGTCAACACTCAAATTTCATCCAAAAGGAAAAGGTTTGATGGTGGGCCGATACTCTATCAGGGGTATGCCCATTTGCCAGAAACCGCATTAGGGGCTTGTGAAAAACATATATGACGATTTCAAGCTTTGGCACTCTAAGTTTTTTAGGAGTTGAATATGAGCATATCTTCAAGTGAGAATACACTAGCTACTTCCAAATGAAATATGTATGATGGTGAGTGGTTCCATATCATATATTCAAATGGTAGCCATCTGCTCCTTTAGGAGCTTTAGATATAGGCTTTATAAAACCTTTATCTTTTCCCACATTCAGGAATAAAGTTTTTCAAACTGTGCATTTCATGAAAGTCAAGACTCAAATTTCGTCCAAAAGAAAAAGGTTTGATGGTGGGCCGATACTCTATCAGGAGTAAGCCCATTTGCCAGAAACCGCATTCAGAGCTGGTGAAATACATATATGACGATTTCAAGCTTTGGCACTCTAAGTTTCTTAGGAGTTGAATATGAGCATATCTTCAAGAGAGAATAGACTAGCTACTTCCAAATGAAATATGTATGATGGTGAGTGGTTCCATATCATATATTCAAATGGTAGCCATCTGCTCCTTTAGGAGCTTTAGATATTGGCTTTATAAAACCTTTATCTTTTCCCACATTCCGGAATAAAGTTTTTCAAACTGTGCATTTCATGAAAGTCAAGAGTCAAATTTCGTCCAAAAGAAAAAGGTTTGATTGTGGGGCGATAATCTATCAGGAGTAAGCTCATTTGCCAGAAACCGCATTCAGAGCTTGTGAAATACATATATGACGATTTCAAGCTTTGGCACTCTAAGTTTCTTAGGAGTTGAATATGAGCATATCTTCAAGAGAGAATACACTAGCTACTTCCAAATGAAATATGTATGATGGTGAGTGGTTCCATATCATATAATCAAATGGTAGCCATCTGCTCCTTTAGGAGCTTTAGATATAGGCTTTATAAAACCTTTACCTTTTCCCACATTCAGACACAAAGTTTTTCAAACTGTGCATTTCTTGAAAGTCAACACTCAAATTTCATCCAAAAGGAAACGGTTTGATGGTGGGCCGATACTCTATCTGGAGTAAGCTCATTTGCCAGAAACCGCATTCAGAGCTTGTGAAATACATATATGACGATTTCAAGCTTTGGCACTCTAAGTTTCTTAGGAGTTGAAAATGAGCATATCTTGAAAAGAGAATACACTAGCTGCTTCCAAATGAAATATGTATGATGGTGAGTGGTTCCAGATCATATATTCAAAAGGTAGCCATCTGCTCCTTTAGTAGCTTTAGATATAGGCTTTATAAAACCTTTAACTTTTCCCGCATTCAGAAACAAAGTTTTTCAAACTGTGCGTTTCTTGAAAGTCAACACTCAAATTTCATCCAAAAGGAAAAGGTTTGATGGTGGGCCGATTCTCTATCAGGGGTATGCCCATTTGCCAGAAACCGCATTCAGAGCTTGTGAAATAGATAGATGACGATTTCAAGCTTTGGCACTCTAAGTTTCTTAGGAGTTGAATATGAGCATATCTTCAAGAGAGAATACACTAGCTACTTCCAAATGAAATATGTATGATGGTGAGTGGTTCCATATCATATATTCAAATGGTAGCCATCTGCTCCTTTAGGAGCTTTAGATATAGGCTTTATAAAACCTTTACCTTTTCCAACATTCAGACAAAGTTTTTCAAACTGTGCATTTCTTGAAAGTCAACACTCAAATTTCATCCAAAAGGAAACGGTTTGATGGTGGGGCGATACTCTATCAGGGGTATGCCCTTTTGCCAGAAACAGCATTCAGAGCTTGTGAAATACATATATGACGATTTCAAGCTTTGGCACTCTAAGTTTCTTAGGAGTTGAAAATGAGCATATCTTGAAAAGAGAATACACTAGCTGCTTCCAAATGAAATATGTATGATGGTGAGTGGTTCCATATCATATATTCAAAAGGTAGCCATCTGCTCCTTTAGGAGCTTTAGATATAGGCTTTATAAAAACTTTAACTTTTCCCGCATTCAGAAACAAAGTTTTTCAAACTGTGCATTTCTTGAAAGTTAACACTCAAATTTCATCCAAAAGGAAAAGGTTTGATGGTGGGCCGATACTCTATCAGGGGTATGCCCATTTGCCAGAAACCGCATTCAGAGCTTGTGAAATACATATATGACGATTTCAAGCTTTGGCACTCTAAGTTTCTTAGGAGTTGAATATGAGCATATCTTCAAGAGAGAATACACTAGCTACTTCAAAATGAAATATGTATGATGGCGAGTGGTTCCATATCATATATTCAAATGGTAGCCATCTGCTCCTTTAGGAGCTTTAGATATAGGCTTTATAAAACCTTTACCTTTTCCAATATTCAGACAAAGTTTTTCAAACTGTGCATTTCTTGAAAGTCAACACTCAAATTTCATCCAAAATGAAACGGTTTGATGGTGGGCCGATACTCTATCAGGGGTATGCCCATTTGCCAGAAACCGCATTCAGAGCTTGTGAAATACATATATGACGATTTCAAGCTTTGGCACTCTAAGTTTCTTTGGAGTTTAAAATGAGCATATCTTGAAAAGATAATACACTAGCTGCTTCCAAATGAAATATGTATGATGGTGAGTGGTTCCATATAATATATTCAAAAGGTAGCCATCTGCTCCTTTAGGAGCTTTAGATATAGGCTTTATAAAACCTTTACCTTTTCCCGCATTCAGAAACAAAGTTTTTCAAACTGTGCATTTCTTGAAAGTCAACACTCAAATTTCATCCAAAAGGAAAAGGTTTGATGGTGGGCCGATACTCTATCAGGGGTATGCCCATTTGCCAGAAACCGCATTCAGAGCTTGTGAAATAGATATATGACGATTTCAAGCTTTGGCACTCTAAGTTTCTTAGGAGTTGAAAATGAGCATATCTTGAAAAGAGAATACACTAGCTGCTTCCAAATGAAATATGTATGATGGTGAGTGGTTCCATATCATATATTCAAAAGGTAGCCATCTGCTCCTTTAGGAGCTTTAGATATAGGCTTTATAAAACCTTTACCTTTTCCCACATTCAGACAAAGTTTTTCAAACTGGGCATTTCTTGAAAGTCAAGACTCAAATTTCATCCAAAATGAAACGGTTTGATGGTGGGTCGATACTCTATCAGGGGTATGCCCATTTGCCAGAAACAGCATTCAGAGCTTGTGAAATACATATATGACGATTTCAAGCTTTGGCACTCTAAGTTTCTTAGGAGTTGAATATGAGCATATCTTCAAGAGAGAATACACTAGCTACTTCAAAATGAAATATGTATGATGGTGAGTGGTTCCATATCATATATTCAAATGGTAGCCATCTGCTCCTTTAGGAGCTTTAGATATAGGCTTTATAAAACCTTTACCTTTTCCAATATTCAGACAAAGTTTTTCAAACTGTGCATTTCTTGAAAGTCAACACTCAAATTTCATCCAAAAGGAAAAGGTTTGATGGTGGGCCGATACTCTATCAGGGGTATGCCCATTTGCCAGAAACCGCATTCAGAGCTTGTGAAATACATATATGACGATTTCAAGCTTTGGCACTCTAAGTTTCTTTGGAGTTTAAAATGAGCATATCTTGAAAAGATAATACACTAGCTGCTTCCAAATGAAATATGTATGATGGTGAGTGGTTCCATATAATATATTCAAAAGGTAGCCATCTGCTCCTTTAGGAGCTTTAGATATAGGCTTTATAAAACCTTTACCTTTTCCCACATTCAGACAAAGTTTTTCAAACTGGGCATTTCTTGAAAGTCAAGACTCAAATTTCATCCAAAATGAAACGGTTTGATGGTGGGTCGATACTCTATCAGGGGTATGCCCATTTGCCAGAAACAGCATTCAGAGCTTGTGAAATACATATATGAGGATTTCAAGCTTTGGCACTCTAAGTTTCTTAGGAGTTGAAAATGAGCATATCTTGAAAAGAGAATACCCTAGCTAGTTCCAAATGAAATATGTATGATGGTGAGTGGTTCCATATCATATATTCAAAAGGTAGCCATCTGCTCCTTTAGGAGCTTTAGATATAGGCTTTATAAAACCTTTACCTTTTCCCGCATTCAGAAACAAAGTTTTTCAAACTGTGCATTTCTTGAAAGTCAACACTCAAATTTCATCCAAAAGGAAAAGGTTTGATGGTGGGCCGATACTCTATCAGGGGTATGCCCATTTGCCAGAAACCGCATTCAGAGCTTGTGAAATAGATATATGACGATTTCAAGCTTTGGCACTCTAAGTTTCTTAGGAGTTGAAAATGAGCATATCTTGAAAAGAGAATACACTAGCTGCTTCCAAATGAAATATGTATGATGGTGAGTGGTTCCATATCATATATTCAAAAGGTAGCCATCTGCTCCTTTAGGAGCTTTAGATATAGGCTTTATAAAACCTTTACCTTTTCCCACATTCAGACAAAGTTTTTCAAACTGGGCATTTCTTGAAAGTCAAGACTCAAATTTCATCCAAAATGAAACGGTTTGATGGTGGGTCGATACTCTATCAGGGGTATGCCCATTTGCCAGAAACAGCATTCAGAGCTTGTGAAATACATATATGAGGATTTCAAGCTTTGGCACTCTAAGTTTCTTAGGAGTTGAAAATGAGCATATCTTGAAAAGAGAATACCCTAGCTAGTTCCAAATGAAATATGTATGATGGTGAGTGGTTCCATATCATATATTCAAAAGGTAGCCATCTGCTCCTTTAGGAGCTTTAGATATAGGCTTTATAAAACCTTTACCTTTTCCCGCATTCAGAAACAAAGTTTTTCAAACTGTGCATTTCTTGAAAGTCAACACTCAAATTTCATCCAAAAAGAAAAGGTTTGATGGTGGGCCGATACTCTATCAGGGGTATGCCCATTTGCCAGAAACCGCATTCAGAGCTTGTGAAATAGATATATGACGATTTCAAGCTTTGGCACTCTAAGTTTCTTAGGAGTTGAAAATGAGCATATCTTGAAAAGAGAATACCCTAGCTAGTTCCAAATGAAATATGTATGATGGTGAGTGGTTCCATATCATATATTCAAAAGGTAGCCATCTGCTCCTTTAGGAGCTTTAGATATAGGCTTTATAAAACCTTTACCTTTTCCCGCATTCAGAAACAAAGTTTTTCAAACTGCGCATTTCTTGAAAGTCAACACTCAAATTTCATCCAAAAGGAAAAGGTTTGATGGTGGGCCGATACTCTATCAGGGGTATGCCCATTTGCCAGAAACCGCATTCAGAGCTTGTGAAATAGATATATGACGATTTCAAGCTTTGGCACTCTAAGTTTCTTAGGAGTTGAAAATGAGCATATCTTGAAAAGAGAATACCCTAGCTACTTCCAAGTGAAATATGCATGATGGTGAGTGGTTCCATATCATGTATTCAAAAGGTAGCCATCTGCTCCTTTAGGAGCTTTAGATATAGGCTTTATAAAACCTTTACCTTTTCCCGCATTCAGAAACAAAGTTTTTCAAACTGTGCATTTCTTGAAAGTCAACACTCAAATTTCATCCAAAAGGAAACGGTTTGATGGTGGGCCGATACTCTATCAGCGGTATGCCCATTTGCCAGAAACCGCATTCAGAGCTTGTGAAATAGATATATGACGATTTCAAGCTTTGGCACTCTAAGTTTCTTAGGAGTTGAAAATGAGCATATCTTGAAAAGAGAATACACTAGCTGCTTCCAAATGAAATTTGTATGATGGTGAGTGGTTCCATATCACATATTCAAAAGGTAGCCATCTGCTCCTTTAGGAGCTTTAGATATAGGCTTTATAAAACCTTTAACCTTTCCCGCATTCAGAAACAAAGTTTTTCAAACTGTGCATTTCTTGAAAGTCAACACTCAAATTTCATCCAAAAGGAAAAGGTTTGATGGTGGGCCAATACTCTATCAGGAGTAAGCCCATTTGCCAGAAACCGCATTCAGAGCTTGTGAAATACATATATGACGATTTCAAGCTTTGGCACTCTAAGTTTCTTAGGAGTTGAAAATGAGCATATCTTGAAAAGAGAATACACTAGATGCTTCCAAATGAAATATGTATGATGGTGAGTGGTTCCATAACATATATTCAAATGGTAGCCATCTGCTCCTTTAGGAGCTTTAGATAAAGGCTTTATAAAACCTTTAACTTTTCCCGCATTCAGAAACAAAGTTTTTCAAACTGTGCATTTCTTGAAAGTCAACACTCAAATTTCATCCAAAAGGAAAAGGTTCCATGGTGGGCCGATACTCTATCAGGGGTATGCCCATTTGCCAGAAACCGCATTCAGAGCTTGTGAAATAGATATATGACGATTTCAAGCTTTGGCACTCTAAGTTTCTTAGGAGTTGAAAATGACCATATCTTGAAGAGAGAATATACTAGCTGCTTCCAAATGAAATATGTATGATGGTGAGTGGTTCCATATCATATATTCAAATGGTAGCCATCTGCTCCTTTAGGAGCTTTAGATATAGGCTTTATAAAAACTTTAACTTTTCCCGCAATCAGAAAAAAAGTTTATCAAACTGTACGTTTCTTGAAAGTCAACACTCAAATTTCATCCAAAAGGAAAAGTTTTGATGTGGGCCGATACTCTATCAGGGGTATGCCCATTTGCCAGAAACCGCATTAGGGGCTTGTGAAATACATACATGACGATTTAAAGCTTTGGCAAACGAAGTTTCTTAGGAGTTGAATATGAGCATATCTTGAAGAGAGAATACACTAGCTACTTCCAAATGAAATATGTATGATGATGAGTGGTTCCATATCATATATTCAAATGGTAGCCATCTGCTCCTTTAGGAGCTTTAGATATAGGCTTTATAAAACCTTTAACTTTTCCCCCATTCAGGAACAAAGTTTTTCAAATTGTGCATTTCATGAAAGTCAACACTCAAATTTCATCCAAAAGAAAAAGGTTTGATGGTGGGGCGATAATCTATCAGGTGTATACCCATTTGCCAGAAACCGCTTTCAGAGCTTGTGAAATAGATATATGACGATTTCAAGCTTTGGCACTCTAAGTTTCTTAGGAGTTGAATATGAGCATATCCTGAAGAGAGAATACACTAGCTGCTTCCAAATGAAATATGTATGATGATGAGTGGTTCCATATCATATATTCAAAAGGTAGCCATCTGCTCCTTTAGGAGCTTTAGATATAGGCTTTATAAAACCTTTAACTTTTCCCGCATTCAGAAACAAAGTTTATCAAACTGTGCGTTTCTTGAAAGTCAACACTCAAATTTCATCCAAAAGGAAAAGGTTTGATGGTGGGCCGATACTCTATCAGGAGTAAGCCCATTTGCCAGAAACCGCATTCAGAGCTGGTGAAATACATATATGACGATTTCAAGCTTTGGCACTCTAAGTTTCTTAGGAGTTGAATATGAGCATATCTTCAAGAGAAAATACACTAGCTACTTCCAAATGAAATATGTATGATGGTGAGTGGTTCCATATCATATATTCAAATAGTAGCCATCTGCTCCTTTAGGAGCTTTAGATATAGGCTTTATAAAACCATTACCTTTTCCCTTATTCCGGAATAAAGTTTTTCAAACTATGCATTTCATGAAAGTCAAGACTCAAATTTCATCTAAAAGAAAAAGGTTTGATTGTGGGCCAATACTCTATCAGGAGTAAGCCCATTTGCCAGAAACCGCATTCAGAGCTTGTGAAATACATATATGACGATTTCAAGCTTTGGCACTCTAAGTTTCTTACGAGTTGAAAATGAGCATATCTTGAAAAGAGAATACACTAGCTGCTTCCAAATGAAATATGTATGATGGTGAGTGGTTCCATATCATATATTCAAAAGGTAGCCATCTGCTCCTTTAGGAGCTTTAGATATAGGCTTTATAAAACCTTTAACTTTTCCCCCATTCAGGAACAAAGTTTTTCAAATTGTGCATTTCATGAAAGTCAACACTCAAATTTCATCCAAAAGAAAAAGGTTTGATGGTGGGGCGATAATCTATCAGGTGTATACCCATTTCCCAGAAACCGCATTCAGAGCTTGTGAAATACATATATGACGATTTCAAGCTTTGGCACTCTAAGTTTCTTAGGAGTTGAATATGAGCATATCTTGAAGAGAGAATTCACTAGCTGCTTCCAATTGAAATATGTATGATGATGAGTGGTTCCATATCATATATTCAAAAGGTAGCCATCTGCTCCTTTAGGAGCTTTAGATATAGGCTTTATAAAACCATTAACTTTTCCCGCATTCAGAAACAAAGTTTTTCAAACTGTGCGTTTCTTGAAAGTCAAGACTCAAATTTCGTCCAAAAGAAAAAGGTTTGATTGTGGGGTGATAATCTATCAGGAGTAAGCTCATTTGCCAGAAACCGCATTCAGAGCTGGTGAAATACATATATGACGATTTCAAGCTTTGGCACTCTAAGTTTCTTAGGAGTTGAAAATGAGCATATCTTGAAAAGAGAATACACTAGCTGCATCCAAATGAAATATGTATGATGGTGAGTGGTTCCATATCATATATTCAAAAGGTAGCCAACTGCTCCTTTAGGAGCTTTAGATATAGGCTTTATAAAAACTTTAACTTTTCCCGCATTCAGAAACAAAGTTTTTCAAACTGTGCATTTCTTGAAAGTTAACACTCAAATTTCATCCAAAAGAAAAAGGTTTGATGGTGGGGCGATAATCTATCAGGTGTATACCCATTTCCCAGAAACCGCATTCAGAGCTTGTGAAATACATATATGACGATTTCAAGCTTTGGCACTCTAAGTTTCTTAGGAGTTGAATATGAGCATATCTTGAAGAGAGAATTCACTAGCTGCTTCCAATTGAAATATGTATGATGATGAGTGGTTCCATATCATATATTCAAAAGGTAGCCATCTGCTCCTTTAGGAGCTTTAGATATAGGCTTTATAAAACCATTAACTTTTCCCGCATTCAGAAACAAAGTTTTTCAAACTGTGCGTTTCTTGAAAGTCAAGACTCAAATTTCGTCCAAAAGAAAAAGGTTTGATTGTGGGGTGATAATCTATCAGGAGTAAGCTCATTTGCCAGAAACCGCATTCAGAGCTGGTGAAATACATGTATGACGATTTCAAGCTTTGGCACTCTAAGTTTCTTAGGAGTTGAAAATGAGCATATCTTGAAAAGAGAATACACTAGCTGCATCCAAATGAAATATGTATGATGGTGAGTGGTTCCATATCATATATTCAAAAGGTAGCCAACTGCTCCTTTAGGAGCTTTAGATATAGGCTTTATAAAAACTTTAACTTTTCCCGCATTCAGAAACAAAGTTTTTCAAACTGTGCATTTCTTGAAAGTTAACACTCAAATTTCATCCAAAAGAAAAAGGTTTGATGGTGGGGCGATAATCTATCAGGTGTATACCCATTTCCCAGAAACCGCATTCAGAGCTTTTGAAATAGATATATGACGATTTCAAGCTTTGGCACTCTAAGTTTCTTAGGAGTTGAAAATGAGCATATCTTGAAGAGAGAATACACTAGCTTTTTCCAAATGAAATATGTATGATGGTGAGTGGTTCCATATCATATATTCAAAAAGTAGCCATCTGCTCCTTTAGGAGCTTTAGATATAGGCTTTATAAAACCTTTAACTTTTCCCGCATTCAGAAACAAAGTTTTTCAAACTGTGCGTTTCTTGAAAGTCAAGACTCAAATTTCGTCCAAAAGAAAAAGGTTTGATTCTGGGGCGATAATCTATCAGGAGTAAGCTCATTTGCCAGAAACCGCATTCAGAGCTGGTGAAATACATATATGACGATTTCAAGCTTTGGCACTCTAAGTTTCTTAGGAGTTGAAAATGAGCATATCTTGAAAAGAGAATACACTAGCTGCTTCCAAATGAAATATGTATGATGGTGAGTGGTTCCATATCATATATTCAAAAGGTAGCCATCTGCTCCTATAGGAGCTTTAGATATAGGCTTTATAAAACCTTTACCTTTTCCCACATTCAGACAAAGTTTTTCAAACTGTGCATTTCTTGAAAGTCAACACTCAAATTTCATCCAAAATGAAACGGTTTGATGGTGGGTCGATACTCTATCAGGGGTATGCCCATTTGCCAGAAACAGCATTCAGAGCTTGTTAAATACATATATGAGGATTTCAAGCTTTGGCACTCTAAGTTTCTTAGGAGTTGAAAATGAGCATTTCTTGAAAAGAAAATACACTAGCTGCTTCCAAATGAAATATGTATGATGGTGAGTGGTTCCATATCATATATTCAAATGGTAGCCATCTGCTCCTTTAGGAACTTTAGATATAGGCTTTATAAAAACTTTAACTTTTCCCGCAATCAGAAAAAAAGTTTATCAAACTGTACGTTTCTTGAAAGTCAACACTCAAATTTCATCCAAAAGGAAAAGTTTTGATGTGGGCCGATACTCTATCAGGGGTATGCCCATTTGCCAGAAACCGCATTAGGGGCTTGTGAAATACATACATGACGATTTAAAGCTTTGGCAGTCGAAGTTTCATAGGAGTTGAATATGAGCATATCTTGAAGAGAGAATACACTAGCTACTTCCAAATGAAATATGTATGATGATGAGTGGTTCCATATCATATATTCAAATGGTAGCCATCTGCTCCTTTAGGAGCTTTAGATATAGGCTTTATAAAACCTTTAACTTTTCCCCCATTCAGGAACAAAGTTTTTCAAATTGTGCATTTCATGAAAGTCAACACTCAAATTTCATCCAAAAGAAAAAGGTTTGATGGTGGGGCGATAATCTATCAGGTGTATACCCATTTGCCAGAAACCGGTTTCAGAGCTTGTGAAATAGATATATGACGATTTCAAGCTTTGGCACTCTAAGTTTCTTAGGAGTTGAATATGAGCATATCCTGAAGAGAGAATACACTAGCTGCTTCCAAATGAAATATGTATGATGATGAGTGGTTCCATATCATATATTCAAAAAGTTGCCATCTGCTCCTTTAGGAGCTTTAGATATAGGCTTTATAAAACCTTTAACTTTTCCCGCATTCAGAAACAAAGTTTTTCAAACTGTGCGTTTCTTGAAAGTCAACACTCAAATTTCATCCAAAAGGAAAAGGTTTGATGGTGGGCCGATACTCTATCAGGAGTAAGCCCATTTGCCAGAAACCGCATTCAGAGCTGGTGAAATACATATATGACGATTTCAAGCTTTGGCACTCTAAGTTTCTTAGGAGTTGAATATGAGCATATCTTCAAGAGAAAATACACTAGCTACTTCCAAATGAAATATGTATGATGGTGAGTGGTTCCATATCATATATTCAAATAGTAGCCATCTGCTCCTTTAGGAGCTTTAGATATAGGCTTTATAAAACCTTTACCTTTTCCCTTATTCCGGAATAAAGTTTTTCAAACTATGCATTTCATGAAAGTCAAGACTCAAATTTCATCTAAAAGAAAAAGGTTTGATTGTGGGCCAATACTCTATCAGGAGTAAGCCCATTTGCAAGAAACCGCATTCAGAGCTTGTGAAATACATATATGACGATTTCAAGCTTTGGCACTCTAAGTTTCTTAGGAGTTGAAAATGAGCATATCTTGAAAAGAGAATACACTAGCTGCTTCCAAATGAAATATGTATGATGGTGAGTGGTTCCATATCATATATTCAAAAGGTAGCCATCTGCTCCTTTAGGAGCTTTAGATATAGGCTTTATAAAACCATTAACTTTTCCCCCATTCAGGAACAAAGTTTTTCAAATTGTGCATTTCATGAAAGTCAACACTCAAATTTCATCCAAAAGAAAAAGGTTTGATGGTGGGGCGATAATCTATCAGGTCTATACCCATTTCCCAGAAACCGCATTCAGAGCTTGTGAAATACATATATGACGATTTCAAGCTTTGGCACTCTAAGTTTCTTAGGAGTTGAAAATGAGCATATCTTGAAAAGAGAATACACTAGCTGCTTCCAAATGAAATATGTATGATGGTGAGTGGTTCCATATCATATATTCAAAAGGTAGCCATCTGCTCCTTTAGGAGCTTTAGATATAGGCTTTATAAAACCTTTAACTTTTCCCCCATTCAGGAACAAAGTTTTTCAAATTGTGCATTTCATGAAAGTCAACACTCAAATTTCATCCAAAAGAAAAAGGTTTGATGGTGGGGCGATAATCTATCAGGTGTATACCCATTTCCCAGAAACCGCATTCAGAGCTTGTGAAATACATATATGACGATTTCAAGCTTTGGCACTCTAAGTTTCTTAGGAGTTGAATATGAGCATATCTTGAAGAGAGAATTCACTAGCTGCTTCCAATTGAAATATGTATGACGATGAGTGGTTCCATATCATATATTCAAAAGGTTGCCATCTGCTCCTTTAGGAGCTTTAGATATAGGCTTTATAAAACCTTTAAATTTTCCCGCATTCAGAAACAAAGTTTTTCAAACTGTGCATTTCTTGAAAGTTAACACTCAAATTTCATCCAAAAGAAAAAGGTTTGATGGTGGGGCGATAATCTATCAGGTGTATACCCATTTTCCAGAAACCGCATTCAGAGCTTGTGAAATACATATATGACGATTTCAAGCTTTGGCACTCTAAGTTTCTTAGGAGTTGAATATGAGCATATCTTGAAGAGAGAATATACTAGCTGCTTCCAAATGAAATATGTATGATGATGAGTGGTTCCATATCATATATTCAAAAGGTAGCCATCTGCTCCTTTAGGAGCTTTAGATATAGGCTTTATAAAACCTTTAACTTTTCCCGCATTCAGAAACAAAGTTTATCAAACTGTGCGTTTCTTGAAAGTCAACACTCAAATTTCATCCAAAAGGAAAAGGTTTGATGGTGGGCCGATACTCTATCAGGGGTAAGCCCATTTGCCAGAAACCGCATTCAGAGCTTGTGAAATAGATATATGACGATTTCAACCTTTGGCACTCTAAGTTTCTTAGGAGTTGAAAATGAGCATATCTTGAAAAGAGAATACACTAGCTCCTTCCAAATGAAATATGTATGATGGTGAGTGGTTCCATATCATATATTCAAAAGGTAGCCATCTGCTCCTTTAGGAGCTTTAGATATAGGCTTTATAAAACCTTTACCTTTTCCCACATTCAGACAAAGTTTTTCAAACTGGGCATTTCTTGAAAGTCAACACTCAAATTTCATCCAAAATGAAACGGTTTGATGGTGGGTCGATACTCTATCAGGGGTATGCCTATTTGCCAGAAACAGCATTCAGAGCTTGTGAAATACATATATGAGGATTTCAAGCTTTGGCACTCTAAGTTTCTTAGGAGTTGAAAATGAGCATATCTTGAAAAGAGAATACCCTAGCTAGTTCCAAATGAAATATGTATGATGGTGAGTGGTTCCATATCATATATTCAAAAGGTAGCCATCTGCTCCTTTAGGAGCTTTAGATATAGGCTTTATAAAACCTTTACCTTTTCCCGCATTCAGAAACAAAGTTTTTCAAACTGTGCATTTCTTGAAAGTCAACACTCAAATTTCATCCAAAAGGAAAAGGTTTGATGGTGGGCCGATACTCTATCAGGGGTATGCCCATTTGCCAGAAACCGCATTCAGAGCTTGTGAAATAGATATATGACGATTTCAAGCTTTGGCACTCTAAGTTTCTTTGGAGTTGAAAATGAGCATATCTTGAAAAGATAATACACTAGCTGCTTCCAAATGAAATATGTATGATGGTGAGTGGTTCCATATCATATATTCAAAAGGTAGCCATCTGCTCCTTTAGGAGCTTTAGATATAGGCTTTATAAAACCTTTACCTTTTCCCACATTCAGACAAAGTTTTTCAAACTGGGCATTTCTTGAAAGTCAAGACTCAAATTTCATCCAAAATGAAACGGTTTGATGGTGGGTCGATACTCTATCAGGGGTATGCCCATTTGCCAGAAACAGCATTCAGAGCTTGTGAAATACATATATGAGGATTTCAAGCTTTGGCACTCTAAGTTTCTTAGGAGTTGAAAATGAGCATATCTTGAAAAGAGAATACCCTAGCTAGTTCCAAATGAAATATGTATGATGGTGAGTGGTTCCATATCATATATTCAAAAGGTAGCCATCTGCTCCTTTAGGAGCTTTAGATATAGGCTTTATAAAACCTTTACCTTTTCCCGCATTCAGAAACAAAGTTTTTCAAACTGTGCATTTCTTGAAAGTCAACACTCAAATTTCATCCAAAAGGAAAAGGTTTGATGGTGGGCCGATACTCTATGAGGGGTATTCCCATTTGCCAGAAACCGCATTCAGAGCTTGTGAAATAGATATATGACGATTTCAAGCTTTGGCACTCTAAGTTTCTTAGGAGTTGAAAATGAGCATATCTTGAAAAGAGAATACACTAGCTGCTTCCAAATGAAATATGTATGATGGTGAGTGGTTCCATATCATATATTCAAAAGGTAGCCATCTACTCCTTTAGGAGCTTTAGATATAGGCTTTATAAAACCTTTACCTTTTCCCACATTCAGACAAAGTTTTTCAAACTGGGCATTTCTTGAAAGTCAAGACTCAAATTTCATCCAAAATGAAACGGTTTGATGGTGGGTCGATACTCTATCAGGGGTAAGCTCATTTGCCAGAAACCGCATTCAGAGCTGGTGAAATACATATATGACGATTTCAAGCTTTGGCACTCTAAGTTTCTTAGGAGTTGAAAATGAGCATATCTTGAAAAGAGAATACACTAGCTGCTTCCAAATGAAATATGTATGATGGTGAGTGGTTCCATATCATATATTCAAAAGGTAGCCATCTGCTCCTATAGGAGCTTTAGATATAGGCTTTATAAAACCTTTACCTTTTCCCACATTCAGACAAAGTTTTTCAAACTGTGCATTTCTTGAAAGTCAACACTCAAATTTCATCCAAAATGAAACGGTTTGATGGTGGGTCGATACTCTATCAGGGGTATGCCCATTTGCCAGAAACAGCATTCAGAGCTTGTTAAATACATATATGAGGATTTCAAGCTTTGGCACTCTAAGTTTCTTAGGAGTTGAAAATGAGCATTTCTTGAAAAGAAAATACACTAGCTGCTTCCAAATGAAATATGTATGATGGTGAGTGGTTCCATATCATATATTCAAATGGTAGCCATCTGCTCCTTTAGGAGCTTTAGATATAGGCTTTATAAAAACTTTAACTTTTCCCGCAATCAGAAAAAAAGTTTATCAAACTGTACGTTTCTTGAAAGTCAACACTCAAATTTCATCCAAAAGGAAAAGTTTTGATGTGGGCCGATACTCTATCAGGGGTATGCCCATTTGCCAGAAACCGCATTAGGGGCTTGTGAAATACATACATGACGATTTAAAGCTTTGGCAGTCGAAGTTTCTTAGGAGTTGAATATGAGCATATCTTGAAGAGAGAATACACTAGCTACTTGCAAATGAAATATGTATGATGATGAGTGGTTCCATATCATATATTCAAATGGTAGCCATCTGCTCCTTTAGGAGCTTTAGATATAGGCTTTATAAAACCTTTAACTTTTCCCCTATTCAGGAACAAAGTTTTTCAAATTGTGCATTTCATGAAAGTCAACACTCAAATTTCATCCAAAATGAAACGGTTTGATGGTGGGTCGATACTCTATCAGGGGTATGCCCATTTGCCAGAAACAGCATTCAGAGCTTGTTAAATACATATATGAGGATTTCAAGCTTTGGCACTCTAAGTTTCTTAGGAGTTGAAAATGAGCATTTCTTGAAAAGAAAATACACTAGCTGCTTCCAAATGAAATATGTATGATGGTGAGTGGTTCCATATCATATATTCAAATGGTAGCCATCTGCTCCTTTAGGAGCTTTAGATATAGGCTTTATAAAAACTTTAACTTTTCCCGCAATCAGAAAAAAAGTTTATCAAACTGTACGTTTCTTGAAAGTCAACACTCAAATTTCATCCAAAAGGAATCGGTTTGATGGTGGGCCGATACTCTATCAGGGGTATGCCCATTTGCCAGAAACCGCATTAGGGGCTTGTGAAATACATACATGACGATTTAAAGCTTTGGCAGTCGAAGTTTCTTAGGAGTTGAATATGAGCATATCTTGAAGAGAGAATACACTAGCTACTTCCAAATGAAATATGTATGATGATGAGTGGTTCCATATCATATATTCAAATGGTAGCCATCTGCTCCTTTAGGAGCTTTAGATATAGGCTTTATAAAACCTTTAACTTTTCCCCCATTCAGGAACAAAGTTTTTCAAATTGTGCATTTCATGAAAGTCAACACTCAAATTTCATCCAAAAGGAAAAGGTTTGATGGTGGGCCGATACTCTATCAGGAGTAAGCCCATTTGCCAGAAACCGCATTCAGAGCTGGTGAAATACATATATGACGATTTCAAGCTTTGGCACTCTAAGTTTCTTAGGAGTTGAATATGAGCATATCTTCAAGAGAAAATACACTAGCTACTTCCAAATGAAATATGTATGATGGTGAGTGGTTCCATATCATATATTCAAATAGTAGCCATCTGCTCCTTTAGGAGCTTTAGATATAGGCTTTATAAAACCTTTACCTTTTCCCTTATTCCGGAATAAAGTTTTTCAAACTATGCATTTCATGAAAGTCAAGACTCAAATTTCATCTAAAAGAAAAAGGTTTGATTGTGGGCCAATACTCTATCAGGAGTAAGCCCATTTGCCAGAAACCGCATTCAGAGCTTGTGAAATACATATATGACGATTTCAAGCATTGGCACTCTAAGTTTCTTAGGAGATGAAAATGAGCATATCTTGAAAAGAGAATACACTAGCTGCTTCCAAATGAAATATGTATGATGGTGAGTGGTTCCATATCATATATTCAAAAGGTAGCCATCTGCTCCTTTGGGAGCTTTAGATAAAGGCTTTATAAAACCTTTACCTTTTCCCGCATTCAGACACAAAGTTTTTGAAACTGTGCATTTCTTGAAAGTCAACACTCAAATTTCATCCAAAAGGAATCGGTTTGATGGTGGGCCGATACTCTGTCAGGGGTATGCCCATTTGCCAGAAACCGCATTCAGAGCTTGTGAAATACATATATGACGATTTCATGCTTTGGCACTCTAAGTTTCTTAGGAGTTGAATATGAGCATATCTTGAAGAGAGAATACACTAGCTGCTTCCAAATGAAATATGTATGATGATGAGTGGTTCCATATCATATATTCAAATGGTAGCCATCTGCTCCTTTAGGAGCTTTAGATATAGGCTTTATTAAACCTTTAACTTTTCCCCCATTCAGGAACAAAGTTTTTCAAATTGTGCATTTCATGAAAGTCAACACTCAAATTTCATCCAAAAGAAAAAGGTTTGATGGTGGGGCGATAATCTATCAGGTGTATACCCATTTCCCAGAAACCGCAATCAGAGCTTGTGAAATACATATATGACGATTTCAAGCTTTGGCACTCTAAGTTTCTAAGGAGTTGAATATGAGCATATCTTGAAGAGAGAATTCACTAGCTGCTTCCAAATGAAATATGTATGATGATGAGTGGTTCCATATCATATATTCAAAAGGTAGCCATCTGCTCCTTTAGGAGCTTTAGATATAGGCTTTATAAAACCTTTAACTTTTCCCGCATTCAGAAACAAAGTTTTTCAAACTGTGCGTTTCTTGAAAGTCAAGACTCAAATTTCGTCCAAAAGAAAAAGGTTTGATTGTGGGGTGATAATCTATCAGGAGTAAGCTCATTTGCCAGAAACCGCATTCAGAGCTGGTGAAATACATATATGACGATTTCAAGCTTTGGCACTCTAAGTTTCTTAGGAGTTGAAAATGAGCATATCTTGAAAAGAGAATACACTAGCTGCATCCAAATGAAATATGTATGATGGTGAGTGGTTCCATATCATATATTCAAAAGGTAGCCATCTGCTCCTTTTGGAGCTTTAGATATAGGCTTTATAAAAACTTTAACTTTTCCCGCATTCAGAAACAAAGTTTTTCAAATTGTGCATTTCTTGAAAGTTAACACTCAAATTTCATCCAAAAGAAAAAGGTTTGATGGTGGGGCGATAATCTATCAGGTGTATACCCATTTCCCAGAAACCGCATTCAGAGCTTGTGAAATACATATATGACGATTTCAAGCTTTGGCACTCTAAGTTTCTTAGGAGTTGAATATGAGCATATCTTGAAGAGAGAATACACTAGCTGCTTCCAAATGAAATATGTATGATGATGAGTGGTTCCATATCATATATTCAAAAGGTAGCCATCTGCTCCTTTAGGAGCTTTAGATATAGGCTTTATAAAACCTTTAACTTTTCCCGCATTCAGAAACAAAGTTTATCAAACTGTGCGTTTCTTGAAAGTCAACACTCAAATTTCATCCAAAAGGAAAAGGTTTGATGGTGGGCCGATACTCTATGAGGGGTAAGCCCATTTGCCAGAAACCGCATTCAGAGCTTGTGAAATAGATATATGACGATTTCAAGCTTTGGCACTCTAAGTTTCTTAGGAGTTGAAAATGAGCATATCTTGAAGAGAGAATACACTAGCTTTTTCCAAATGAAATATGTATGATGGTGAGTGGTTCCATATCATATATTCAAAAAGTAGCCATCTGCTCCTTTAGGAGCTTTAGATATAGGCTTTATAAAACCTTTAACTTTTCCCGCATTCAGAAACAAAGTTTTTCAAACTTTGCGTTTCTTGAAAGTCAAGACTCAAATTTCGTCCAAAAGAAAAAGGTTTGATTGTGGGGCGATAATCTATCAGGAGTAAGCTCATTTGCCAGAAACCGCATTCAGAGCTGGTGAAATACATATATGACGATTTCAAGCTTTGGCACTCTAAGTTTCTTAGGAGTTCAAAATGAGCATATCTTGAAAAGAGAATACACTAGCTGCTTCCAAATGAAATATGTATGATGGTGAGTGGTTCCATATCATATATTCAAAAGGTAGCCATCTGCTCCTTTAGGAGCTTTAGATATAGGCTTTATAAAAACTTTAACTTTTCCCGCATTCAGAAACAAAGTTTTTCAAACTGTGCATTTCTTGAAAGTTAACACTCAAATTTCATCCAAAAGGAAAAGGTTTGATCGTGGGCCGATACTCTATCAGGGGTATGCCCATTTGCCAGAAACCGCATTCAGAGCTTGTGAAATAGATATATGACGATTTCAAGCTTTGGCACTCTAAGTTTCTTAGGAGTTGAAAATGAGCATATTTTGAAAAGATAATACACTAGCTGCTTCCAAATGAAATATGTATGATGGTGAGTGGTTCCATATCATATATTCAAATGGTAGCCATCTGCTCCTTTAGGAGCTTTAGATATAGGCTTTATAAAAACTTTAACTTTTCCCGCAATCAGAAAAAAAGTTTATCAAACTGTACGTTTCTTGAAAGTCAACACTCAAATTTCATCCAAAAGGAAAAGGTTTGATGGTGGGCCGATACTCTATCAGGGGTATGCACATTTGCCAGAAACCGCATTCAGAGCTTGTGAAATAGATATATGACGATTTCAAGCTTTGGCACTCTAAGTTTCTTAGGAGTTGAAAATGAGCATATCTTGAAAAGAGAATACACTAGCTGCTTCCAAATGAAATATGTATGATGGTGAGTGGTTCCATATCATATATTCAAAAGGTAGCCATCTGCTCCTTTAGGAGCTTTCGATATAGGCTTTATAAAACCTTTAACTTTTCCCGCATTCAGAAACAAAGTTTTTCAAACTGTGCGTTTCTTGAAAGTCAACACTCAAATTTCATCCAAAAGGAAAAGGTTTGATGGTGGGCCGATACTCTATCAGGGGTATGCCCATTTGCCAGAAACCGCATTCAGAGCTTGTGAAATAGATATATGACGATTTCAAGCTTTGGCACTCTAAGTTTCTTAGGAGTTGAAAATGAGCATATCTCTAAGAGAGAATACACTAGCTGCTTCCAAATGAAATATGTATGATGGTGAGTGGTTCCATATCATATATTCAAAAGGTAGCCATCTGCTCCTGTAGGAGCTTTAGATATAGGCTTTATAAAACCTTTAACTTTTCCCGCATTCAGAAACAAATTTTTCAAACTGTGCGTTTCTTGAAAGTCAACACTCAAATTTCATCCAAAAAGATAAGGTTTGATGGTGGGCCGATACTCTATCAGGAGTAAGCTCATTTGCCAGAAACCGCATTCAGAGCTTGTGAAATAGATATATGACGATTTCAAGCTTTGGCACTCTAAGTTTCTTAGGAGTTGAAAATGAGCATATCTTGAAGAGAGAATACACTAGCTTTTTCCAAATGAAATATGTATGATGGTGAGTGGTTCCATATCATATATTCAAAAAGTAGCCATCTGCTCCTTTAGGAGCTTCAGATATAGGCTTTATAAAACCTTTAACTTTTCCCGCATTTAGAAACAAAGTTTTTCAAACTGTGCGTTTCTTGAAAGTCAACACTCAAATTTCATCCAAAAGGAAAAGGTTTGATGGTGGGCCGATACTCTATCAGGAGTAAGCCCATTTGCCAGAAACCGCATTCAGAGCTGGTGAAATACATATATGACGATTTCAAGTTTTGGCACTCTAAGTTTCTTAGGAGTTGAAAATGACCATATCTTGAAGAGAGAATACACTAGCTGCTTCCAAATGAAATATGTATGATGATGATTGGTTCCATATCATATATTCAAATGGTAGCCATCTGCTCCTTTAGGAGCTTTAGATATAGGCTTCATAAAAACTATAACTTTTCCCCCATTCAGGAACAAAGTTTTTCAAATTGTGCATTTCATGAAAGTCAACACTCAAATTTCATCCAAAAGAAAAAGGTTTGATTGTATGGCGATAATCTATCAGGTGTGTACCCATTTGCCAGAAACCGCATTCAGTGCTTGTGAAATAGATATATGACGATTTCAAGCTTTGGCACTCTACGTTTCTTAGGAGTTGAAAATGAGCATATCTTGAAGTGAGAATACACTAGCTTTTTCCAAATGAAATATGTATGATGGTGAGTGGTTCCATATCATATATTCAAAAAGTAGCCATCTGCTCCTTTAGGAGCTTTAGATATAGGCTTTATAAAACCTTTAACTTTTCCCGCATTCAGAAACAAAGTTTTTCAAACTGTGCGTTTCTTGAAAGTCAACACTCAAATTTCATCCAAAAGGAAAAGGTTTGATGGTGGGCCGATACTCTATCAGGAGTGAGCCCATTTGCCAGAAACCGCATTCAGAGCTGGTGAAATACATATATGATGATTTCAAGCTTTGGCACTCTAAGTTTCTTAGGAGTTGAAATTACCATATCTTGAAGAGAGAATATACTAGCTGCTTCCAAATGAAATATGTATGATGGTGAGTGGTTCCATATCATATATTCAAAAGGTAGCCATCTGCTCCTATAGGAGCTTTAGATATAGGCTTTATAAAACCTTTACCTTTTCCCGCATTCAGAAACAAAGTTTATCAAATTGTGCGTTTCTTGAAAGTCAACACTCAAATTTCATCCAAAAGGAAAAGGTTTGATGGTGGGTCGATACTCTATCAGGGGTATGCCCATTTGCCAGAAACAGCATTCAGAGCTTGTTAAATACATATATGAGGATTTCAAGCTTTGGCACTCTAAGTTTCTTAGGAGTTGAAAATGAGCATTTCTTGAAAAGAAAATACACTAGCTGCTTCCAAATGAAATATGTATGATGGTGAGTGGTTCCATATCATATATTCAAATGGTAGCCATCTGCTCCTTTAGGAGCTTTAGATATAGGCTTTATAAAAACTTTAACTTTTCCCGCAATCAGAAAAAAAGTTTATCAAACTGTACGTTTCTTGAAAGTCAACACTCAAATTTCATCCAAAAGGAAAAGTTTTGATGTGGGCCGATACTCTATCAGGGGTATGCCCATTTGCCAGAAACCGCATTAGGGGCTTGTGAAATACATACATGACGATTTAAAGCTTTGGCAGTCGAAGTTTCTTAGGAGTTGAATATGAGCATATCTTGAAGAGAGAATACACTAGCTACTTCCAAATGAAATATGTATGATGGTGAGTGGTTCCATATCATATATTCAAATGGTAGCCATCTGCTCCTTTAGGAGCTTTAGATATAGGCTTTATAAAACCTTTAACTTTTCCCCCATTCAGGAACAAAGTTTTTCAAATTGTGCATTTCATGAAAGTCAACACTCAAATTTCATCCAAAAGAAAAAGGTTTGATGGTGGGGCGATAATCTATCAGGTGTATACCCATTTGCCAGAAACCGCTTTCAGAGCTTGTGAAATAGATATATGACGATTTCAAGCTTTGGCACTCTGAGTTTCTTAGGAGTTGAATATGAGCATATCCTGAAGAGAGAATACACTAGCTGCTTCCAAATGAAATATGTATGATGATGAGTGGTTCCATATCATATATTCAAAAAGTTGCCATCTGCTCCTTTAGGAGCTTTAGATATAGGCTTTATAAAACCTTTAACTTTTCCCGCATTCAGAAACAAAGTTTTTCAAACTGTGCGTTTCTTGAAAGTCAACACTCAAATTTCATCCAAAAGGAAAAGGTTTGATGGTGGACCGATACTCTATCAGGAGTAAGCCCATTTGCCAGAAACCGCATTCAGAGCTGGTGAAATACATATATGACGATTTCAAGCTTTGGCACTCTAAGTTTCTTAGGAGTTGAATATGAGCATATCTTCAAGAGAAAATACACTAGCTACTTCCAAATGAAATATGTATGATGGTGAGTGGTTCCATATCATATATTCAAATAGTAGCCATCTGCTCCTTTAGGAGCTTTAGATATAGGCTTTATAAAACCTTTACCTTTTCCCTTATTCGGGAATAAAGTTTTTCAAACTATGCATTTCATGAAAGTCAAGACTCAAATTTCATCTAAAAGAAAAAGGTTTGATTGTGGGCCAATACTCTATCAGGAGTAAGCCCATTTGCCAGAAACCGCATTCAGAGCTTGTGAAATACATATATGACGATTTCAAGCTTTGGCACTCTAAGTTTCTTAGGAGTTGAAAATGAGCATATCTTGAAAAGAGAATACACTAGCTGCTTCCAAATGAAATATGTATGATGGTGAGTGGTTCCATATCATATATTCAAAAGGTAGCCATCTGCTCCTTTGGGAGCTTTAGATAAAGGCTTTATAAAACCTTTACCTTTTCCCGCATTCAGACACAAAGTTTTTGAAACTGTGCATTTCTTGAAAGTCAACACTCAAATTTCATCCAAAAGGAATCGGTTTGATGGTGGGCCGATACTCTATCAGGGGTATGCCCATTTGCCAGAAACCGCATTCAGAGCTTGTGAAATACATATATGACGATTTCATGCTTTGGCACTCTAAGTTTCTTAGGAGTTGAATATGAGCATATCTTGAAGAGAGAATACACTAGCTGCTTCCAAATGAAATATGTATGATGATGAGTGGTTCCATATCATATATTCAAATGGTAGCCATCTGCTCCTTTAGGAGCTTTAGATATAGGCTTTATAAAACCTTTAACTTTTCCCCCATTCAGGAACAAATTTTTTCAAATTGTGCATTTCATGAAAGTCAACACTCAAATTTCATCCAAAAGAAAAAGGTTTGATGGTGGGGCGATAATCTATCAGGTGTATACCCATTTCCCAGAAACCGCATTCAGAGCTTGTGAAATACATATATGACGATTTCAAGCTTTGGCACTCTAAGTTTCTTAGGAGTTGAATATGAGCATATCTTGAAGAGAGAATTCACTAGCTGCTTCCAAATGAAATATGTATGATGATGAGTGGTTCCATATCATATATTCAAAAGGTAGCCATCTGCTCCTTTAGGAGCTTTAGATATAGGCTTTATAAAACTTTTAACTTTTCCCGCATTCAGAAACAAAGTTTTTCAAACTGTGCGTTTCTTGAAAGTCAAGACTCAAATTTCGTCCAAAAGAAAAAGGTTTGATTGTGGGGTGATAATCTATCAGGAGTAAGCTCATTTGCCAGAAACCGCATTCAGAGCTGGTGAAATACATATATGACGATTTCAAGCTTTGGCACTCTAAGTTTCTTAGGAGTTGAAAATGAGCATATCTTGAAAAGAGAATACACTAGCTGCATCCAAATGAAATATGTATGATGGTGAGTGGTTCCATATCATATATTCAAAAGGTAGCCATCTGCTCCTTTTGGAGCTTTAGATATAGGCTTTATAAAAACTTTAACTTTTCCCGCATTCAGAAACAAAGTTTTTCAAACTGTGCATTTCTTGAAAGTTAACACTCAAATTTCATCCAAAAGAAAAAGGTTTGATGGTGGGGCGATAATCTATCAGGTGTATACCCATTTCCCAGAAACCGCATTCAGAGCTTGTGAAATACATATATGACGATTTCAAGCTTTGGCACTCTAAGTTTCTTAGGAGTTGAATATGAGCATATCTTGAAGAGAGAATACACTAGCTGCTTCCAAATGAAATATGTATGATGATGAGTGGTTCCATATCATATATTCAAAAGGTAGCCATCTGCTCCTTTAGGAGCTTTAGATATAGGCTTTATAAAACCTTTAACTTTTCCCGCATTCAGAAACAAAGTTTATCAAATTGTGCGTTTCTTGAAAGTCAACACTCAAATTTCATCCAAAAGGAAAAGGTTTGATGGTGGGCCGATACTCTATCAGGGGTAAGCCCATTTGCCAGAAACCGCATTCAGAGCTTGTGAAATAGATATATGACGATTTCAAGCTTTGGCACTCTAAGTTTCTTAGGAGTTGAAAATGAGCATATCTTGAAGAGAGAATACACTAGCTTTTTCCAAATGAAATATGTATGATGGTGAGTGGTTCCATATCATATATTCAAAAAGTAGCCATCTGCTCCTTTAGGAGCTTTAGATATAGGCTTTATAAAACCTTTAACTTTTCACGCATTCAGAAACAAAGTTTTTCAAACTTTGCGTTTCTTGAAAGTCAAGACTCAAATTTCGTCCAAAAGAAAAAGGTTTGATTGTGGGGCGATAATCTATCAGGAGTAAGCTCATTTGCCAGAAACCGCATTCAGAGCTGGTGAAATACATATATGACGATTTCAAGCTTTGGCACTCTAAGTTTCTTAGGAGTTGAAAATGAGCATATCTTGAAAAGAGAATACACTAGCTGCTTCCAAATGAAATATGTATGATGGTGAGTGGTTCCATATCATATATTCAAAAGGTAGCCATCTGCTCCTATAGGAGCTTTAGATATAGGCTTTATAAAACCTTTACCTTTTCCCACATTCAGACAAAGTTTTTCAAACTGTGCATTTCTTGAAAGTCAACACTCAAATTTCATCCAAAATGAAACGGTTTGATGGTGGGTCGATACTCTATCAGGGGTATGCCCATTTGCCAGAAACAGCATTCAGAGCTTGTTAAATACATATATGAGGATTTCAAGCTTTGGCACTCTAAGTTTCTTAGGAGTTGAAAATGAGCATTTCTTGAAAAGAAAATACACTAGCTACTTCCAAATGAAATATGTATGATGGTGAGTGGTTCCATATCATATATTCAAAAGGTAGCCATCTGCTCCTTTAGGAGCTTTAGATATAGGCTTTATAAAACCTTTACCTTTTCCCGCATTCAGAAACAAAGTTTTTCAAACTGTGCATTTCTTGAAAGTCAACACTCAAATTTCATCCAAAAGGAAAAGGTTTGATGGTGGGCCGATACTCTATCAGGGGTATGCACATTTGCCAGAAACCGCATTCAGAGCTTGTGAAATAGATATATGACGATTTCAAGCTTTGGCACTCTAAGTTTCTTAGGAGTTGAAAATGAGCATATCTTGAAAAGAGAATACACTAGCTGCTTCCAAATGAAATATGTATGATGGTGAGTGGTTCCATATCATATATTCAAAAGGTAGCCATCTGCTCCTTTAGGAGCTTTCGATATAGGCTTTATAAAACCTTTAACTTTTCCCGCATTCAGAAACAAAGTTTTTCAAACTGTGCGTTTCTTGAAAGTCAACACTCAAATTTCATCCAAAAGGAAAAGGTTTGATGGTGGGCCGATACTCTATCAGGGGTATGCCCATTTGCCAGAAACCGCATTCAGAGCTTGTGAAATAGATATATGACGATTTCAAGCTTTGGCACTCTAAGTTTCTTAGGAGTTGAAAATGAGCATATCTCTAAGAGAGAATACACTAGCTGCTTCCAAATGAAATATGTATGATGGTGAGTGGTTCCATATCATATATTCAAAAGGTAGCCATCTGCTCCTGTAGGAGCTTTAGATATAGGCTTTATAAAACCTTTAACTTTTCCCGCATTCAGAAACAAATTTTTCAAACTGTGCGTTTCTTGAAAGTCAACACTCAAATTTCATCCAAAAAGATAAGGTTTGATGGTGGGCCGATACTCTATCAGGAGTAAGCTAATTTGCCAGAAACCGCATTCAGAGCTTGTGAAATACATATATGACGATTTCAAGCTTTGGCACTCTAAGTTTCATCGGAGTTTAATATGAGCATATCTTGAAGAGAGAATACACTAGCTGCTTCCAAATGAAATATGTATGATGGTGAGTGGTTCCATATCATATATTCAAATGGTAGCCATCTGCTCTTTTAGGAACTTTAGATATAGCCTTTATAAAACCTTTACCTTTTCCCACATTCCGGAATAAACTTTTTCAAACTATGCATTTCATGAAAGTCAAGACTCAAATTTCGTCCAAAAGAAAAAGGTTTGATTGTGGGGCGATAATCTATCAGGAGTAAGCTAATTTGCCAGAAACCGCATTTAGAGCTTGTGAAATAGATATATGACGATTTCGAGCTTTGGCACTCTAAGTTTCTTAGGAGTTGAAAATGAGCATATCTTGAAGAGAGAATACACTAGCTTTTTCCAAATGAAATATGTATGATGGTGAGTGGTTCCATATCATATATTCAAAAAGTAGCCATCTGCTCCTTTAGGAGCTTCAGATATAGGCTTTATAAAACCTTTAACTTTTCCCGCATTTAGAAACAAAGTTTTTCAAACTGTGCGTTTCTTGAAAGTCAACACTCAAATTTCATCCAAAAGGAAAAGGTTTGATGGTGGGGCGATAATCTATCAGGAGTAAGCTCATTTGCCAGAAACCGCATTCAGAGCTGGTGAAATACATATATGACGATTTCAAGCTTTGGCACTCTAAGTTTCTTAGGAGTTGAAAATGAGCATATCTTGAAAAGAGAATACACTAGCTGCTTCCAAATGAAATATGTATGATGGTGAGTGGTTCCATATCATATATTCAAAAGGTAGCCATCTGCTCCTATAGGAGCTTTAGATATAGGCTTTATAAAACCTTTACCTTTTCCCACATTCAGACAAAGTTTTTCAAACTGTGCATTTCTTGAAAGTCAACACTCAAATTTCATCCAAAATGAAACGGTTTGATGGTGGGTCGATACTCTATCAGGGGTATGCCCATTTGCCAGAAACAGCATTCAGAGCTTGTTAAATACATATATGAGGATTTCAAGCTTTGGCACTCTAAGTTTCTTAGGAGTTGAAAATGAGCATTTCTTGAAAAGAAAATACACTAGCTACTTCCAAATGAAATATGTATGATGGTGAGTGGTTCCATATCATATATTCAAAAGGTAGCCATCTGCTCCTTTAGGAGCTTTAGATATAGGCTTTATAAAACCTTTACCTTTTCCCGCATTCAGAAACAAAGTTTTTCAAACTGTGCATTTCTTGAAAGTCAACACTCAAATTTCATCCAAAAGGAAAAGGTTTGATGGTGGGCCGATACTCTATCAGGGGTATGCACATTTGCCAGAAACCGCATTCAGAGCTTGTGAAATAGATATATGACGATTTCAAGCTTTGGCACTCTAAGTTTCTTAGGAGTTGAAAATGAGCATATCTTGAAAAGAGAATACACTAGCTGCTTCCAAATGAAATATGTATGATGGTGAGTGGTTCCATATCATATATTCAAAAGGTAGCCATCTGCTCCTTTAGGAGCTTTCGATATAGGCTTTATAAAACCTTTAACTTTTCCCGCATTCAGAAACATAGTTTTTCAAACTGTGCGTTTCTTGAAAGTCAACACTCAAATTTCATCCAAAAGGAAAAGGTTTGATGGTGGGCCGATACTCTATCAGGGGTATGCCCATTTGCCAGAAACCGCATTCAGAGCTTGTGAAATAGATATATGACGATTTCAAGCTTTGGCACTCTAAGTTTCTTAGGAGTTGAAAATGAGCATATCTCTAAGAGAGAATACACTAGCTGCTTCCAAATGAAATATGTATGATGGTGAGTGGTTCCATATCATATATTCAAATGGTAGCCTTCTGCTCTTTTAGGAACTTTAGATATAGCCTTTATAAAACCTTTACCTTTTCCCACATTCCGGAATAAACTTTTTCAAACTATGCATTTCATGAAAGTCAAGACTCAAATTTCGTCCAAAAGAAAAAGGTTTGATTGTGGGGCGATAATCTATCAGGAGTAAGCTAATTTGCCAGAAACCGCATTTAGAGCTTGTGAAATAGATATATGACGATTTCAAGCTTTGGCACTCTAAGTTTCTTAGGAGTTGAAAATGAGCATATCTTGAAGAGAGAATACACTAGCTTTTTCCAAATGAAATATGTATGATGGTGAGTGGTTCCATATCATATATTCAAAAAGTAGCCATCTGCTCCTTTAGGAGCTTCAGATATAGGCTTTATAAAACCTTTAACTTTTCCCGCATTTAGAAACAAAGTTTTTCAAACTGTGCGTTTCTTGAAAGTCAACACTCAAATTTCATCCAAAAGGAAAAGGTTTGATGGTGGGCCGATACTCTATCAGGAGTAAGCCCATTTGCCAGAAACCGCATTCAGAGCTGGTGAAATACATATATGACGATTTCAAGTTTTGGCACTCTAAGTTTCTTAGGAGTTGAAAATGACCATATCTTGAAGAGAGAATATACTAGCTGCTTCCAAATGAAATATGTATGATGGTGAGTGGTTCCATATCATATCTTCAAAAAGTAGCCATCTGCTCCTTTAGAAGCTTTAGATATAGGCTTTATAAAACCTTTAACTTTTCCCGCATTCAGAAACAAAGTTTTTCAAACTGTGCGTTTCTTGAAAGTCAACACTCAAATTTCATCCAAAAGGAAAAGGTTTGATGGTGGGCCGATACTCTATCAGGAGTATGCCCATTTGCCAGAAACCGCATTCAGAGCTGGTGAAATACATATATGTCGATTTCAAGCTTTGGCACTCTAAGTTTCTTAGGAGTTGAATATGAGCATATCTTCAAGAGAGAATACACTATCTACTTCCAAATGAAATATGTATGATGATGATTGGTTCCATATCATATATTCAAATGGTAGCCTTCTGCTCCTTTAGGAGCTTTAGATATAGGCTTTATAAAAACTATAACTTTTCCCCCATTCAGGAACAAAGTTTTTCAAATTGTGCATTTATTGAAAGTCAACACTCAAATTTCATCCAAAAGGAAAAGGTTTGATGTGGGCCGATACTCTATCAGGGGTATGCCCATTTGCCTGAAACCGCATTCAGAGCTTGTGAAATACATATATGACGATTTCAAGCTTTGGCACTCTAAGTTTCTTAGGAGCTGAATATGAGCATATCTTGAAGAGAGAATACACTAGCTGCATCCAAATGAAATATGTATGATGATGAGTGGTTCCATATCATATATTCAAAAGGTAGCCATCTGCTCCTTTAGGAGCTTTAGATATAGGCTTTATAAAACCTATAACTTTTCCCCCATTTAGGAACAAAGTTTTTCAAACTGTGCGTTTCTTGAAAGTCATCACTCAAATTTCATCCAAAAGGAAAAGGTTTGATGGTGGGCCGATACTCTATCAGGAGTAAGCCCATTTGCCAGAAACCGCATTCAGAGCTGGTGAAATACATATATGACGATTTCAAGCTTTGGCACTCTAAGTTTCTTAGGAGTTGAATATGAGCATATCTTCAAGAGAGAATACACTAGCTACTGCCAAATGAAATATGTATGATGGTGAGTGGTTCCATATCATATATTCAAATGGTAGCCATCTGCTCCTTTAGGAGCTTTAGATATAGGCTTTATAAAACCTTTACCTTTTCCCACATTCCGGAATAAAGTTTTTCAAACTATGCATTTCATGAAAGTCAAGACTCAAATTTCGTCCAAAAGAAAAAGGTTTGATTGTGGGCCAATACTCTATCAGGAGTAAGCCCATTTGCCAGAAACCGCATTCAGAGCTTGTGAAATACATATATGACGATTTCAAGCTTTGGCACTCTAAGTTTCTTAGGAGTTGAATATGAGCATATCTTCAAGAGAGAATACACTAGCTACTTCCAAATGAAATATGTATGATGATGAGTGGTTCCATATCATATATTCAAATGGTAGCCATCTGCTCCTTTAGGAGCTTTAGATATAGGCTTTATAAAACCTTTACCTTTTCCCGCATTCAGACACAAAGTTTTTTAAACTGTGCATTTCTTGAAAGTCAACACTCAAATTTCATCCAAAAGGAAAAGGTTTGATGGTGGGCCGATAATCTATCAGGAGTAAGCCCATTTGCCTGAAACCGAATTCAGAGGTTGTGAAATACATATATGACGATTTCAAGCTTTGGCACTCTAAGTTTCTTAGGAGTTGAATATGAGCATATCTTCAAGAGAGAATACACTAGGTACTTCCAAATGAAATATGTATGATGGTGAGTGGTTCCACATCATATATTCAAAAGGTAGCCATCTGCTCCTTTAGGAGCTTTAGATATAGGCTTTATAAAACCTTTACCTTTTCCCGCATTCAGACACAAAGTTTTTCAAACTGTGCATTTCTTTAAAGTCAACACTCAAATTTCATCCAAAAGGAAACGGTTTGATGGTGGGCCGATACTCTATCAGGGGTATGCCCATTTGCCAGAAACCGCATTCAGAGCTTGTGAAATACATATAAGACGATTTCAAGCTTTGGCACTCTAAGTTTCTTAGGAGTTGAATATGAGCATATCTTGAAGAGAGAATACACTAGCTGCTACCAAATGAAATATGTATGATGATGAGTGGTTCCATATCATATATTCAAACGGTAGCCATCTGCTCCTTTAGGAGCTTTAGATATAGGCTTTATAAAACCTATAACTTTTCCCCCATTTAGGAACAAAGTTTTTCAAATTGTGCATTTCATGAAAGTCAACACTCAAATTTCATCCAAAAGAAAAAGGTTTGAAGGTGGGGCGATAATCTATCAGGTGTATACCCATTTGCCAGAAACCGCATTCAGAGCTTGTGAAATAGATATATGACGATTTCAAGCTTTGGCACTCTAAGTTTCTTAGGAGTTGAATATGAGCATATCTTGAAGAGAGAATACACTAGCTGCTTCCAAATGAAATATGTATGATGATGAGTGGTTCCATATCATATATTCAAAAGGTAGCCATCTGCTCCTTTAGGAGCTTTAGATATAGGCTTTATAAAACCTTTAACTTTTCCCACATTCAGAAACAAAGTTTATCAAACTGTGCGTTTCTTGAAAGTCAACACTCAAATTTCATCCAAAAGGAAAAGGTTTGATGGTGGGCCGATACTCTATCAGGTGTATGCCCATTTGCCAGAAACAGCATTCAGAGCTTGTGAAATACATATATGACGATTTCAAGCTTTGGCACTCTATGTTTCTTAGGAGTTGAATATGAGCATATCTTGAAGAGAGAATACACTAGCTGCTTCCAAATTAAATATGTATGATGGTGAGTGGTTCCATATCATATATTCAAAAGGTAGCCATCTGCTCCTTTAGGAGCTTTAGATAAAGGCTTTATAAAACCTTTAACTTTTCCCGCATTCTGAAACAAAGTTTTTCAAACTGTGCATTTCTTGAAAGTCAACACTCAAATTTCATCCAAAAGGAAAAGGTTTGATGGTTGGCCGATACTCTATCAGGGGTATGCCCATTTGCCAGAAACCGCATTAGGGGCTTTTGAAATACATATATGACGATTTCAAGCTTTGGCACTCTAAGTTTCTTAGGAGTTCAATCTATGCATATCTTCAAGAGAGAATACACTAGCTAATTCCAAATGAAATATGTATGATGGTGAGTGGTTCCATATCATATATTCAAATGGTAGCCATCTGCTCCTTTAGGAGCTTTAGATATAGGCTTTATAAAACCTTTACCTTTTCCCACATTCCGGAATAAAGTTTTTCAAACTATGCATTTCATGAAAGTCAAGACTCAAATTTCGTCCAAAAGAAAAAGGTTTGATTGTGGGCCAATACTCTATCAGGAGTAAGCCCATTTGCCAGAAACCGCATTCAGAGCTTGTGAAATACATATGTGACGATTTCAAGCTTTGGCACTCTAAGTTTCTTAGGAGTTGAAAATGAGCATATCTTGAAGTGAGAATACACTAGCTCTTTCCAAATGAAATATGTATGATGGTGAGTGGTTCCATATCATATATTCAAAAAGAAGCCATCTGCTCCTTTAGGAGCTTTAGATATAGGCTTTATAAAACCTTTAACTTTTCCCGCATTCAGAAACAAAGTTTTTCAAACTGTGCGTTTCTTGAAAGCCAACACTCAAATTTCATCCAAAAGGAAAAGGTTTGATGGTGGGCCGATACTCTATCAGGAGTATGCCCATTTGCCAGAAACCGCATTCAGAGCTTGTGAAATACATATATGACGATTTCAAGCTTTGGCACTCTAAATTTCTTCGGAGTTGACTATGAGCATATCTTGAAGAGAGAATACACTAGCTGCTTCCAAATGAAATATGTTTGATGATGAGTGGTTCCATATCATATATTCAAAAGGTAGCCATCTGCTCCTGTAGGAGCTTTAGATATAGGCTTTATAAAACCTTTAACTTTTCCCTTATTCAGAAACAAAGTTTTTCAAACTGTGCATTTCATGAAAGTCAACACTCAAATTTCATCCAAAAGGAAAAGGTTTGATGGTTGGCCGATACTCTATCAGGGGTATGCCCATTTGCCAGAAACCGCATTCAGAGCTTGTGAAATAGATATATGACGATTTCAAGCTTTGGCACTCTAAGTTTCTTAGGAGTTGAATATGAACATATCTTGAAGAGAGAATCCACTAGCTGCTTCCAAATGAAATATGTATGATGGTGAGTGGTTCCATATCATATATTCAAAAGGTAGCCATCTGCTCCTTTAGGAGCTTTAGATATAGGCTTTATAAAACCTTTACCTTTTCCCGCATTCAGACACAAAGTTTTTCAAACTGTGCATTTCTTGAAAGTCAACACTCAAATTTCATCCAAAAGGAAACGGTTTGATGGTTAGCCGATACTCTATCAGGGGTATGCCCATTTGCCAGAAACCGCATTCAGAGCTTGTGAAATAGATATATGACGATTTCAAGCTTTGGCACTCTAAGTTTCTTAGGAGTTGAATATGAACATATCTTCAAGAGAGAATACACTAGCTACTTCCAAATGAAATATGTATGATGGTGAGTGGTTCCATATCATATATTCAAATGGTAGCCATCTGCTCCTTTAGGAGCTTTAGATATAGGCTTTATAAAAACTTTAACATTTCCCGCATTCAGAAACAAAGTTTATCAAACTGTGCGTTTCTTGAAAGTCAACACTCAAATTTCATCCAAAAGGAAAAGTTTTGATGTTGGCCGATACTCTATCAGGGTTATGCCCATTTGCCAGAAACCGCATTAGGGGCTTGTGAAATACATATATGACGATTTCAAGCTTTGGCACTCTAAATTTCTTAGGAGTTCAATCTGAGCATATCTTCAAGAGAGAATACACTAGCTACTTCCAAATGAAATATGTATGATGGTGAGTGGTTCCATATCATATATTCAAAAGGTAGCCATCTGCTCCTTTAGGAGCTTTAGATATAGGCTTTATAAAACCTTTACCTTTTCCCGCATTCAGACACAAAGTTTTTCAAACTGTGCATTTCTTGAAAGTCAACACTCAAATTTCATCCAAAAGGAAACGGTTTGATGGTGGGCCGATACTCTATCAGGGGTATGCCCATTTGCCAGAAACCGCATTCAGAGCTTGTGAAATACATATATGACGATTTCAAGCTTTGGCACTCTAAGTTTCATAGGAGTTGAATATGAGCATATCTTGAAGAGAGAATACACTAGCTGCTTCCAAATGAAATATGTATGATGATGAGTGGTTCCATATCATATATTCAAAAGGTAGCCATCTGCTCCTTTAGGAGCTTTAGATATAGGCTTTATAAAACCTTTAACTTTTCCCGCATTCAGAAACAAAGTTTTTCAAACTGTGCGTTTCTTGAAAGTCAACACTCAAATTTCATCCAAAAGGAAAAGGTTTGATGGTGGGCCGATACTCTATCAGGAGTAAGCCCATTTGCCAGAAACCGCATTCAGAGCTGGTGAAATACATATATGACGATTTCAAGCTTTGGCACTCTAAGTTTCTTAGGAGTTGAATATGAGCATATCTTCAAGAGAGAATACACTAGCTACTGCCAAATGAAATATGTATGATGGTGAGTGGTTCCATATCATATATTCAAATGGTAGCCATCTGCTCCTTTAGGAGCTTTAGATATAGGCTTTATAAAACCTTTACCTTTTCCCACATTCCGGAATAAAGTTTTTCAAACTATGCATTTCATGAAAGTCAAGACTCAAATTTCGTCCAAAAGAAAAAGGTTTGATTGTGGGCCAATACTCTATCAGGAGTAAGCCCATTTGCCAGAAACCGCATTCAGAGCTTGTGAAATACATATATGACGATTTCAAGCTTTGGCACTCTAAGTTTCTTAGGAGTTGAAAATGAGCATATCTTGAAAAGAGAATACACTAGCTGCTTCCAAATGAAATATGTATGATGGTGAGTGGTTCCATATCATATATTCAAAAGGTAGCCATCTGCTCCTTTTGGAGCTTTAGATAAAGGCTTTATAAAACCTTTAACTTTTCCCGCATTCAGAAACAAAGTTTTTCAAACTGTGCATTTCTTGAAAGTCAACACTCAAATTTCATCCAAAAGGAAAAGGTTTCATGGTGGGCAGATGCTCTATCAGGGGTATGCCCATTTGCCAGAAACCGCATTCAGAGCTTGTGAAATAGATATAAGACGATTTCAAGCTTTGGCACTCTAAGTTTCTTAGGAGTTGAAAATGACCATATCTTGAAGAGAGAATATACTAGCTGCTTCCAAATGAAATATGTATGATGGTGAGTGGTTCCATATCATATATTCAAATGGTAGCCATCTGCTCCTTTAGGAGCTTTAGATATAGGCTTTATAAAAACTATAACTTTTCCCCCATTCAGGAACAAAGTTTTTCAAATTGTGCATTTCATGAAAGTCAACATTCAAATTTCATCCAAATGAAAAAGGTTTGATTGTATGGCGATAATCTATCAGGTGTGTACCCATTTGCCAGAAACCGCATTCAGAGCTTGTGAAATAGATATATGACGATTTCAAGCTTTGGCACTCTAAGTTTCTTAGGAGTTGAATATGAACATATCTTCAAGAGAGAATACACTAGCTTTTTCCAAATGAAATATGTATGATGGTGAGTGGTTCCATATCATATATTCAAAAAGTAGCCATCTGCTCCTTTAGGAGCTTTAGATATAGGCTTTATAAAACCTTTAACTTTTCCCGCATTCAGAAACAAAGTTTTTCAAACTGTGCGTTTCTTGAAAGTCAACACTCAAATTTCATCCAAAAGGAAAAGGTTTGATGGTGGGCCGATACTCTATCAGGAGTATGCCCATTTGCCAGAAACCGCATTCAGAGCTGGTGAAATACATATATGACGATTTCAAGCTTTGGCACTCTAAGTTTCTTAGGAGTTGAATATGAGCATATCTTCAAGAGGGAATACACTAGCTACTTCCAAATGAAATATGTATGATGATGAGTGGTTCCATATCATATATTCAAATGGTAGCCATCTGCTCCTTTAGGAGCTTTAGATATAGGCTTTATAAAACCTTTACCTTTTCCCAAATTCCGGAATAAAGTTTTTCAAACTATGCATTTCATGAAAGTCAAGACTCAAATTTCGTCCAAAAGAAAAAGGTTTGATTGTGGGGCGATAATCTATCAGGAGTAAGCTCATTTGCCAGAAACCGCATTCAGAGCTTGTGAAATAGATATATGACGATTTCAAGCTTTGGCACTCTAAGTTTCTTAGGAGTTGAATTTGAGCATATCTTCAAGAGAGAATACACTAGCTACTTCCAAATGAAATATGTATGATGGTGAGTGGTTCTATATCATTTATTCAAATGGTAGCCATCTGCTCCTTTAGGAGCTTTAGATATAGGCTTTATAAAACCTTTACCTTTGCCCACATTCAGACACAAAGTTTTTCAAACTGTGCATTTCTTGAAAGTCAACACTCAAATTTCATCCAAAAGGAAACGGTTTGATGGTGGGCTGATACTCTACCAGGGTATGCCCATTTGCCAGAAACAGCATTCAGAGCTTGTGAAATACATATATGACGATTTCAAGTTTTGGCACTCTAAGTTTCTTAGGAGTTTAATATGAGCATATCTTGAAGAGAGAATACACTAGCTGCTTCCAAATGAAATATGTTTGATGATGAGTGGTTCCATATCATTTATTCAAAAGGTAGCCATCTGCTCCTTTAGGAGCTTTAGATATAGGCTTTATAAAACCTTTAACTTTTCCCTTACTCAGAAAAAAAGTTTTTCAAACTGTGCGTTTCTTGAAAGTCAACACTCAAATTTCATCCAAAAGGAAAAGGTTTGATGGTGGGCCGATAATCTTTCAGGAGTAAGCCCATTTGCCTGAAACCGAATTCAGAGCTTGTGAAATACATATATGACGATTTCAAGCTTTGGCACTCTAAGTTTCTTAGGAGTTGAATATGAGCATATCTTCAAGAGAGAATACACTAGCTACTTCAAAATGAAATATGTATGATGGTGAGTGGTTCCATATCACATATTCAAAAGGTAGCCATCTGCTCCTTTAGGAGCTTTAGATATAGGCTTTATAAAACCTTTACCTTTTCCCGCATTCAGACACAAAGTTTTTCAAACTGTGCATTTCTTGAAAGTCAACACTCAAATTTCATCCAAAAGGAAAAGGTTTGATGGTGGGCCGATACTCTATCAGGGGTATGCCCATTTGCCAGAAACCGCATTAGGGGCTTGTGAAATACATATATGACGATTTCAAGCTTTGGCGCTCTAAGTTTCATAGTAGGTGAAAATGAGCATATCTTGAAGAGGGAATGTACCAGTCGCTTCCAAATGAAATATGTATGATGGTGAATGGTTCCATATCATATATTCAAAAGGGAGCCATGTGCTCCTTTACGAGCTTTAGATATAGGCTTTATAAATACTTTAACTTTTCACCCATTCATGAACAAAGTTTTTCGAACTGTGCATTTCATGAAAGTCAAGACTCAAATTTCATCCAAAAGAAAAAGGTTTGATGGTGGGGGAATAATCTATCAGGTGTATGCCCATTTGCCAGAAACCGCATTCAGAGCTTTAGAAATCCGCAAAATGACGATTTCAAGCGCTTTGGCACTCCAAGTTTCATAGTAGGTGAAAATGAGCATATCTTGAAGAGGGAATGTACCAGTCGCTTCCAAATGAAATATGTATGATGGTGAATGGTTCCATATCATATATTCAAAAGGCAGCCATGTGCTCCTTTAGGAGCTTTAGATATAGGCTTCATAAAACCTTTAACTTTTCCCGCATTTAGAAACAAAGTTTTTCAAACTGTGTGTTTCTTGAAAGTCAACACTCAAATTTCATTCAAAAGGAAAAGGTTTGATGGCGGGTCGATACTCTATCAGGGGTATGCCCATTTGCCAGAAACCGCATTCAGAGCTTGTGAAATACATATATGACGATTTCAAGCTTTGGCACTCTAAGTTTCTTAGGAGTTGAATATGAGCATATCTTGAAGAGAGAATACACTAGTTGCTTCCAAATGAAATATGTATGATGGTGAGTGGTTCCATATCATATATTCAAAAGGTAGCCATCTGCTCTTTTAGGAGCTTTAGATATAGGCTTTATAAAACCTTTACCTTTTCCCACATTCAGATACAAAGTTTTTCAAACTGTGCATTTCTTGAAAGTCAACACTAAAATTTCATCCAAAAGGAAAAGGTTTGATGGTGGGCCGATACTCTATCAGGAGTAAGCTAATTTGCCAGAAACCGCATTCAGAGCTTGTGAAATACATATATGACGATTTCAAGCTTTGGCACTCTAAGTTTCATCGGAGTTTAATATGAGCATATCTTGAAGAGAGAATACACTAGCTGCTTCCAAATGTAATATGTATGATGGTGAGTGGTTCCATATCACATATTCAAAAGGTAGCCATCTGCTCCTTTAGGAGCTTTAGATATAGGCTTTATAAAACCTTTAACTTTTCCCGCATTCAGAAACAAAGTTTTTCAAACTGTGCATTTCTTGAAAGTCAACACTCAAATTTCATCCAAAAGGAAAAGGTTTGATGGTGGGCCGATACTCTATCAGGAGTAAGCCCATTTGCCAGAAACCGCATTCAGAGCTTGTGAAATACATATATGACGATTTCAAGCTTTGGCACTCTAAGTTTCTTAGGAGTTGAATATGAGCATATCTTGAAGAGAGAATACACTAGCTGCTTCCAAATGAAATATGTATGATGGTGAGTGGTTCCATATCACATATTCAAAAGGCAGCCATGTGCTCCTTTAGGAGCTTTAGATATAGGCTTTATGAATACTTTAACTTTTCACCAATCAATGAACAAAGTTTTTCGAACTGTGCATTTCTTGACAGTCAAGACTCAAATTTCATCTAAAAGAAAAAGGTTTGATTGTGGGCCAATACTCTATCAGGAGTAAGCCCATTTGCCAGAAACCGCATTCAGAGCTTGTGAAATACATATATGACGATTTCAAGCTTTGGCACTCTAAGTTTCATCGGAGTTTAATATGAGCATATCTTGAAGAGAGAATACACTAGCTGCTTCCAAATGTAATATGTATGATGGTGAGTGGTTCCATATCACATATTCAAAAGGTAGCCATCTGCTCCTTTAGGAGCTTTAGATATAGGCTTTATAAAACCTTTAACTTTTCCCGCATTCAGAAACAAAGTTTTTCAAACTGTGCATTTCTTGAAAGTCAACACTCAAATTTCATCCAAAAGGAAAAGGTTTGATGGTGGGCCGATACTCTATCAGGGGAATGCCCATTTGCCAGAAACAGCATTCAGAGCTTGTGAAATACATATATGACGATTTCAAGCTTTGGCACTCTTAGTTTCTTAGGAGTTGAAAATGAGCATATCTTGAAAGGAGAATACACTAGCTGCTTCGAAATGAAATATGTATGATGGTGAGTGGTTCCATATCATATATTCAAAAGGTAGCCATCTGCTCCTTTAGAAGCTTTAGATATAGGCTTTATAAAACCTTTACCTTTTCCCGCATTCAGAAACAAAGTTTTTCAAACTGTGCGTTTCTTGAAAGTCAACACTCAAATTTCATCCAAAAGGAAAAGGTTTGATGGTGGGCCGATACTCTATCAGGGGTATGCCCATTTGCCAGAAACCGCATTAGGGGCTTGTGAAATACATATATGACGATTTCAAGCTTTGGCGCTCTAAGTTTCATAGTAGGTGAAAATGAGCATATCTTGAAAAGAGAATACACTAGCTGCTTCCAAATGAAATATGTATGATGGTGAGTGGTTCCATATCATATATTCAAAAGGTAGCCATCTGCTCCTTTAGGAGCTTTAGATATAGGCTTTATAAAACCTTTACCTTTTCCCACATTCAGAAACAAAGTTTTTCAAACTGTGCATTTCTTGAAAGTCAACACTAAAATTTCATCCAAAAGGAAAAGGTTTGATGGTGGGCCGATACTCTATCAGGAGTAAGCCCATTTGCCAGAAACCGCATTCAGAGCTTGTGAAATACATATATGACGATTTCAAGCTTTGGCACTCTAAGTTTCATCGGAGTTTAATATGAGCATATCTTGAAGAGAGAATACACTAGCTGCTTCCAAATGTAATATGTATGATGGTGAGTGGTTCCATATCACATATTCAAAAGGTAGCCATCTGCTCCTTTAGGAGCTTTAGATATAGGCTTTATAAAACCTTTAACTTTTCCCGCATTCAGAAACAAAGTTTTTCAAACTGTGCATTTCTTGAAAGTCAACACTCAAATTTCATCCAAAAGGAAAAGGTTTGATGGTGGGCCGATACTCTATCAGGAGTAAGCCCATTTGCCAGAAACCGCATTCAGAGCTTGTGAAATACATATATGACGATTTCAAGCTTTGGCACTCTAAGTTTCTTAGGAGTTAAATATGAGCATATCTTGAAGAGAGAATACACTAGCTGCTTCCAAATGAAATATGTATGATGGTGAGTGGTTCCATATCACATATTCAAAAGGCAGCCATGTGCTCCTTTAGGAGCTTTAGATATAGGCTTTATAAATACTTTAACTTTTCACCAATCAATGAACAAAGTTTTTCGAACTGTGCATTTCATGAAAGTCAAGACTCAAATTTCATCCAAAAGAAAAAGGTTTGATGGTGGGGAAATAATCTATCAGGTGTATGCCCATTTGCCAGAAACCGCATTCAGAGCTTTAGAAATCCGCAAAATGACGATTTCAAGCGCTTTGGCACTCCAAGTTTCATAGTAGGTGAAAATGAGCATATCTTGAAGAGGGAATGTACCAGTCGCTTCCAAATGAAATATGTATGATGGTGAATGGTTCCATATCATATATTCAAAAGGCAGCCATGTGCTCCTTTAGGAGCTTTAGATATAGGCTTCATAAAACCTTTAACTTTTCCCGCATTTAGAAACAAAGTTTTTCAAACTGTGTGTTTCTTGAAAGTCAACACTCAAATTTCATTCAAAAGGAAAAGGTTTGATGGCGGGTCGATACTCTATCAGGGGTATGCCCATTTGCCAGAAACCGCATTAGGGGCTTGTGAAATACATATATGACGATTTCAAGCTTTGGCACTCTAAGTTTCATCGGAGTTTAATATGAGCATATCTTGAAGAGAGAATACACTAGCTGCTTCCAAATGTAATATGTATGATGGTGAGTGGTTCCATATCACATATTCAAAAGGTAGCCATCTGCTCCTTTAGGAGCTTTAGATATAGGCTTTATAAAACCTTTAACTTTTCCCGCATTCAGAAACAAAGTTTTTCAAACTGTGCATTTCTTGAAAGTCAACACTCAAATTTCATCCAAAAGGAAAAGGTTTGATGGTGGGCCGATACTCTATCAGGAGTAAGCCCATTTGCCAGAAACCGCATTCAGAGCTTTAGAAATCTGCAAAATGACGATTTCAAGCGCTTTGGCACTCTAAGTTTCATAGTAGGTGAAAATGAGCATATCTTGAAGAGGGAATGTACCAGTCGCTTCCAAATGTAATATGTATGATCGTGAATGGTTCCATATCATATATTCAAAAGGCAGCCATGTGCTCCTTTAGGAGCTTTAGATATAGGCTTTATAAAACCTTTAACTTTTCCCGCATTCAGAAACAAAGTTTTTCAAACTGTGCATTTCTTGAAAGTCAACACTCAAATTTCATCCAAAAGGAAAAGGTTTGATGGTGGGCCGATACTCTATCAGGAGTAAGCCCATTTGCCAGAAACCGCATTCAGAGCTTGTGAAATACATATATGACGATTTCAAGCTTTGGCACTCTAAGTTTCTTAGGAGTTAAATATGAGCATATCTTGAAGAGAGAATACACTAGCTGCTTCCAAATGAAATATGTATGATGGTGAGTGGTTCCATATCACATATTCAAAAGGCAGCCATGTGCTCCTTTAGGAGCTTTAGATATAGGCTTTATAAATACTTTAACTTTTCACCAATCAATGAACAAAGTTTTTCGAACTGTGCATTTCATGAAAGTCAAGACTCAAATTTCATCCAAAAGAAAAAGGTTTGATGGTGGGGAAATAATCTATCAGGTGTATGCCCATTTGCCAGAAACCGCATTCAGAGCTTTAGAAATCCGCAAAATGACGATTTCAAGCGCTTTGGCACTCCAAGTTTCATAGTAGGTGAAAATGAGCATATCTTGAAGAGGGAATGTACCAGTCGCTTCCAAATGAAATATGTATGATGGTGAATGGTTCCATATCATATATTCAAAAGGCAGCCATGTGCTCCTTTAGGAGCTTTAGATATAGGCTTCATAAAACCTTTAACTTTTCCCGCATTTAGAAACAAAGTTTTTCAAACTGTGTGTTTCTTGAAAGTCAACACTCAAATTTCATTCAAAAGGAAAAGGTTTGATGGCGGGTCGATACTCTATCAGGGGTATGCCCATTTGCCAGAAACCGCATTAGGGGCTTGTGAAATACATATATGACGATTTCAAGCTTTGGCACTCTAAGTTTCATCGGAGTTTAATATGAGCATATCTTGAAGAGAGAATACACTAGCTGCTTCCAAATGTAATATGTATGATGGTGAGTGGTTCCATATCACATATTCAAAAGGTAGCCATCTGCTCCTTTAGGAGCTTTAGATATAGGCTTTATAAAACCTTTAACTTTTCCCGCATTCAGAAACAAAGTTTTTCAAACTGTGCATTTCTTGAAAGTCAACACTCAAATTTCATCCAAAAGGAAAAGGTTTGATGGTGGGCCGATACTCTATCAGGAGTAAGCCCATTTGCCAGAAACCGCATTCAGAGCTTTAGAAATCTGCAAAATGACGATTTCAAGCGCTTTGGCACTCTAAGTTTCATAGTAGGTGAAAATGAGCATATCTTGAAGAGGGAATGTACCAGTCGCTTCCAAATGTAATATGTATGATCGTGAATGGTTCCATATCATATATTCAAAAGGCAGCCATGTGCTCCTTTAGGAGCTTTAGATATAGGCTTTATAAAAACTTTAACTTTTCCCCCATTCAGGAACAAAGTTTTTCAAACTGTGCATTTCATGAAAGTCAAGACTCAAATTTCATCCAAAAGAAAAAGGTTTGATTGTGGGGCGATAATCTATCAGGTGTATGCCCATTTGCCAGAAACCGCATTCAGAGCTTTAGAAATCTGCAAAATGACGATTTCAAGCGCTTTGGCACTCTAAGTTTTATAGTAGGTGAAAATGAGCATATCTTGAAGAGGGAATGTACCAGTCGCTTCCAAATGTAATATGTATGATGGTGAGTGGTTCCATATCACATATTCAAAAGGTAGCCATCTGCTCCTTTAGGAGCTTTAGATATAGGCTTTATAAAACCTTTAACTTTTCCCGCATTCAGAAACAAAGTTTTTCAAACTGTGCATTTCTTGAAAGTCAACACTCAAATTTCATCCAAAAGGAAAAGGTTTGATGGTGGGCCGATACTCTATCAGGAGTAAGCCCATTTGCCAGAAACCGCATTCAGAGCTTGTGAAATACATATATGACGATTTCAAGCTTTGGCACTCTAAGTTTCTTAGGAGTTGAATATGAGCATATCTTGAAGAGAGAATACACTAGCTGCTTCCAAATGAAATATGTATGATGGTGAGTGGTTCCATATCACCTATTCAAAAGGCAGCCATGTGCTCCTTTAGGAGCTTTAGATATAGGCTTTATAAATACTTTAACTTTTCACCAATCAATGAACAAAGTTTTTCGAACTGTGCATTTCATGAAAGTCAAGACTCAAATTTCATCCAAAAGAAAAAGGTTTGATGGTGGGGGAATAATCTATCAGGTGTATGCCCATTTGCCAGAAACCGCATTCAGAGCTTTAGAAATCCGCAAAATGACGATTTCAAGCGCTTTGGCACTCCAAGTTTCATAGTAGGTGAAAATGAGCATATCTTGAAGAGGGAATGTACCAGTCGCTTCCAAATGAAATATGTATGATGGTGAATGGTTCCATATCATATATTCAAAAGGCAGCCATGTGCTCCTTTAGGAGCTTTAGATATAGGCTTCATAAAACCTTTAACTTTTCCCGCATTTAGAAACAAAGTTTTTCAAACTGTATGTTTCTTGAAAGTCAACACTCAAATTTCATTCAAAAGGAAAAGGTTTGATGGCGGGTCGATACTCTATCAGGGGTATGCCCATTTGCCAGAAACCGCATTAGGGGCTTGTGAAATTCATATATGAGGATTTCAAGCTTTGGCACTCTAAGTTTCATCGGAGTTTAATATGAGCATATCTTGAAGAGAGAATACACTAGCTGCTTCCAAATGTAATATGTATGATGGTGAGTGGTTCCATATCACATATTCAAAAGGTAGCCATCTGCTCCTTTAGGAGCTTTAGATATAGGCTTTATAAACCTTTAACTTTTCCCGCATTCAGAAACAAAGTTTTTCAAACTGTGCATTTCTTGAAAGTCAACACTCAAATTTCATCCAAAAGGAAAAGGTTTGATGGTGGGCCGATACTCTATCAGGAGTAAGCCCATTTGCCAGAAACCGCATTCAGAGCTTGTGAAATACATATATGACGATTTCAAGCTTTGGCACTCTAAGTTTCTTAGGAGTTGAATATGAGCATATCTTGAAGAGAGAATACACTAGCTGCTTCCAAATGAAATATGTATGATGGTGAGTGGTTCCATATCATATATTCAAAAGGCAGCCATGTGCTCCTTTAGGAGCTTTAGATATAGGCTTTATAAATACTTTAACTTTTCACCAATCAATGAACAAAGTTTTTCGAACTGTGCATTTCATGAAAGTCAAGACTCAAATTTCATCCAAAAGAAAAAGGTTTGATGGTGGGGGAATAATCTATCAGGTGTATGCCCATTTGCCAGAAACCGCATTCAGAGCTTTAGAAATCCGCAAAATGACGATTTCAAGCGCTTTGGCACTCCAAGTTTCATAGTAGGTGAAAATGAGCATATCTTGAAGAGGGAATGTACCAGTCGCTTCCAAATGAAATATGTATGATGGTGAATGGTTCCATATCATATATTCAAAAGGCAGCCATGTGCTCCTTTAGGAGCTTTAGATATAGGCTTTATAAAAACTTTAACATTTCCCCCATTCAGGATCAAAGTTTTTCAAATTGTGCATTTCATGAAAGTCAAGACTCAAATTTCATCCAAAAGAAGAAGGTTTGATTGTGGGGCGATAATCTATCAGGTGTATGCCCATTTGCCAGAAACCGCATTCAGAGCTTTAGAAATCCGCAAAATGACGATTTCAAGCGCTTTGGCACTCTAAGTTTCATAGTAGGTGAAAATGAGCATATCTTGAAGAGGGAATGTGCTAGTCGCTTCCAAATGAAATATGTATGATGGTGAATGGTTCCATATCATATATTCAAAAGGCAGCCATGTGCTCCTTTAGGAGCTTTAGATATAGGCTTTATAAAAACTTTAACTTTTCACTCATTCATGAACAAAGTTTTTCGAACTGTGCATTTCATGAAAGTCAAGACTCAAATTTCATCCAAAAGAAAAAGGTTTGATGGTGGGGCGATAATCTATCAGGTGTATGCCCATTTGCCAGAAACCGCATTCAGAGCTTTAGAAATCCTCGAAATGACGATTTCAAGCGCTTTGGCACTCTGTTTCATAGTAGGTGAAAATGAGCATATCTTGAAGAGGGAATGAGCTAGTCGCTTCCAAATGAAATATGTATGATGGTGAATGGTTCCATATCATATATTCAAAAGGCAGCCATGTGCTCCTTTAGGAGCTTTAGATATAGGCTTTATAAATAGTTTAACTTTTCACCCATTCATGAACAAAGTTTTTCGAACTGTGCATTTCATGAAAGCCAAGACTCAAATTTCATCCAAAAGAAAAAGGTTTGATGGTGGGGCAATAATCTATCAGGTGTATGCCCATTTGCCAGAAACCGCATTCAGAGCTTTAGAAATCCGCAAAATGACGATTTCAAGCGCTTTGGCACTCTAAGTTTCATAGTAGGTGAAAATGAGCATATCTTGAAGAGGGAATGTACCAGTCGCTTCCAAATGAAATATGTATGATGATGAATGGTTCCATATCATATATTAAAAAGGCATCCACGTGCTCCTTTAGGAGCTTTAGATATAGGCTTTATAAAAACTTTAAGTTTTCCCCCATTCAGGAACAAAGTTTTTCAAATTGTGCATTTCATGAATGTTAAGACTCAAATTTCATCCAAAAGAAAAAGGTTTGATTGTGGGCCGATAATCTATCAGGTGTATGCCCAATTGCCAGAAACCGCATTCAGAGCTCTAGAAATCCGCAAAATGACGATTTCTAGCGCTTTTGCACTCTAAGTTTCATAGTAGGTGAAAATGAGCATATCTTGAAGAGGGAATGTACCAGTCGCTTCCAAATGAAATATGTATGATGGTGAATGGTTCCATATCATATATTCAAAAGGCAGCCATGTGCTCCTTTAGGAGCTTTAGATATAGGCTTTATAAAAACTTTAACTTTTCCCCCATTCAGGAACAAAGTTTTTCAAACTGTGCATTTCATGAAAGTCAAGACTCAAATTTCATCCAAACGAAAAAGGTTTGATTGTGGGGCGATAATCTATCAGGTGTATGCCCATTTGCCAGAAACCGCATTCAGAGCTTTAGAAATCTGCAAAATGACGATTTCAAGCGCTTTGGCACTCTAAGTTTCATAGTAGGTGAAAATGAGCATATCTTGAAGAGGGAATGTACCAGTCGCTTCCAAATGAAATATGTATGATGGTGAATGGTTCCATATCATATATTCAAAAGGAAGCCATGTGCTCCTTTAGGAGCTTTAGATATAGGCTTTATAAAAACTTTAACTTTTCCCCCATTCAGGAACAAAGTTTTTCAAACTGTGCATTTCATGAAAGTCAAGACTGAAATTTCATCCAAAAGAAAAAGGTTTGATTGTGGGGCGATAATCTATCAGGTGTATGCCCATTTGCCAGAAACCGCATTCAGAGTTTTAGAAATCCGCAAAATGTCGATTTCAAGCGCTTTGGCACTCTAAGTTTCATAGTAGGTGAAAATGAGCATATCTTGAAGAGGGAATGTACCAGTCGCTTCCAAATTAAATATGTATGATTTTGAATGGTTCCATATCATATATTCAAAAGGCAGCCATGTGCTCCTTTAGGAGCTTTAGATATAGGCTTTATAAAAACTTTAACTTTTCACCCATTCATGAACAAAGTTTTTCGAACTGTGCATTTCATGAAAGTCAAGACTCAAATTTCATCCAAAAGAAAAAGGTTTGATGGTGGGGCGATAATCTATCAGGTGTATGCCCATTTGCCAGAAACCGCATTCAGAGCTTTAGAAATCCTCGAAATGACGATTTCAAGCGCTTTGGCACTCTGTTTCATAGTAGGTGAAAATGAGCATATCTTGAAGAGGGAATGAGCTAGTCGCTTCCAAATGAAATATGTATGATGGTGAATGGTTCCATATCATATATTCAAAAGGCAGCCATGTGCTCCTTTAGGAGCTTTAGATATAGGCTTTATAAATACTTTAACTTTTCACCCATTCATGAACAAAGTTTTTCGAACTGTGCATTTCATGAAAGCCAAGACTCAAATTTCATCCAAAAGAAAAAGGTTTGATGGTGGGGCAATAATCTATCAGGTGTATGCCCATTTGCCAGAAACCGCATTCAGAGCTTTAGAAATCCGCAAAATGACGATTTCAAGCGCTTTGGCACTCTAAGTTTCATAGTAGGTGAAAATGAGCATATCTTGAAGAGGGAATGTACCAGTCGCTTCCAAATGAAATATGTATGATGATGAATGGTTCCATATCATATATTAAAAAGGCATCCACGTGCTCCTTTAGGAGCTTTAGATATAGGCTTTATAAAAACTTTAAGTTTTCCCCCATTCAGGAACAAAGTTTTTCAAATTGTGCATTTCATGAATGTTAAGACTCAAATTTCATCCAAAAGAAAAAGGTTTGATTGTGGGCCGATAATCTATCAGGTGTATGCCCAATTGCCAGAAACCGCATTCAGAACTTTAGAAATCCGCAAAATGACGATTTCTAGCGCTTTTGCACTCTAAGTTTCATAGTAGGTGAAAATGAGCATATCTTGAAGAGGGAATGTACCAGTCGCTTCCAAATGAAATATGTATGATGGTGAATGGTTCCATATCATATATTCAAAAGGCAGCCATGTGCTCCTTTAGGAGCTTTAGATATAGGCTTTATAAAAACTTTAACTTTTCCCCCATTCAGGAACAAAGTTTTTCAAACTGTGCATTTCATGAAAGTCAAGACTCAAATTTCATCCAAACGAAAAAGGTTTGATTGTGGGGCGATAATCTATCAGGTGTATGCCCATTTGCCAGAAACCGCATTCAGAGCTTTAGAAATCTGCAAAATGACGATTTCAAGCGCTTTGGCACTCTAAGTTTCATAGTAGGTGAAAATGAGCATATCTTCAAGAGGGAATGTAGCAGTCGCTTCCAAATGAAATATGTATGATGGTGAATGGTTCCATATCATATATTCAAAAGGAAGCCATGTGCTCCTTTAGGAGCTTTAGATATAGGCTTTATAAAAACTTTAACTTTTCCCCCATTCAGGAACAAAGTTTTTCAAACTGTGCATTTCATGAAAGTCAAGACTGAAATTTCATCCAAAAGAAAAAGGTTTGATTGTGGGGCGATAATCTATCAGGTGTATGCCCATTTGCCAGAAACCGCATTCAGAGTTTTAGAAATCCGCAAAATGACGATTTCAAGCGCTTTGGCACTCTAAGTTTCATAGTAGGTGAAAATGAGCATATCTTCAAGAGGGAATGTAGCAGTCGCTTCCAAATGAAATATGTATGATGGTGAATGGTTCCATATCATATATTCAAAAGGAAGCCATGTGCTCCTTTAGGAGCTTTAGATATAGGCTTTATAAAAACTTTAACTTTTCACCCATTCATGAACAAAGTTTTTCGAACTGTGCATTTCATGAAAGTCAAGACTCAAATTTCATCCAAAAGAAAAAGGTTTGATGGTGGGGCGATAATCTATCAGGTGTATGCCCATTTGCCAGAAACCGCATTCAGAGCTTTAGAAATCCTCGAAATGACGATTTCAAGCGCTTTGGCACTCTGTTTCACAGTAGGTGAAAATGAGCATATCTTGAAGAGGGAATGAGCTAGTCGCTTCCAAATGAAATATTTATGATGGTGAATGGTTCCATATCATATATTCAAAAGGCAGCCATGTGCTCCTTTAGGAGCTTTAGATATAGGCTTTATAAAAACTTTAACTTTTCACCCATTCATGAACAAAGTTTTTCGAACTGTGCATTTCATGAAAGTCAAGACTCAAATTTCATCCAAAAGAAAAAGGTTTGATGGTGGGGCGATAATCTATCAGGTGTATGCCCATTTGCCAGAAACCGCATTCAGAGCTTTAGAAATCCTCGAAATGACGATTTCAAGCGCTTTGGCACTCTGTTTCATAGTAGGTGAAAATGAGCATATCTTGAAGAGGGAATGAGCTAGTCGCTTCCAAATGAAATATGTATGATGGTGAATGGTTCCATATCATATATTCAAAAGGCAGCCATGTGCTCCTTTAGGAGCTTTAGATATAGGCTTTATAAATACTTTAACTTTTCACCCATTCATGAACAAAGTTTTTCGAACTGTGCATTTCATGAAAGCCAAGACTCAAATTTCATCCAAAAGAAAAAGGTTTGATGGTGGGGCAATAATCTATCAGGTGTATGCCCATTTGCCAGAAACCGCATTCAGAGCTTTAGAAATCCGCAAAATGACGATTTCAAGCGCTTTGGCACTCTAAGTTTCATAGTAGGTGAAAATGAGCATATCTTGAAGAGGGAATGTACCAGTCGCTTCCAAATGAAATATGTATGATGATGAATGGTTCCATATCATATATTAAAAAGGCATCCACGTGCTCCTTTAGGAGCTTTAGATATAGGCTTTATAAAAACTTTAAGTTTTCCCCCATTCAGGAACAAAGTTTTTCAAATTGTGCATTTCATGAATGTTAAGACTCAAATTTCATCCAAAAGAAAAAGGTTTGATTGTGGGCCGATAATCTATCAGGTGTATGCCCAATTGCCAGAAACCGCATTCAGAACTTTAGAAATCCGCAAAATGACGATTTCTAGCGCTTTTGCACTCTAAGTTTCATAGTAGGTGAAAATGAGCATATCTTGAAGAGGGAATGTACCAGTCGCTTCCAAATGAAATATGTATGATGGTGAATGGTTCCATATCATATATTCAAAAGGCAGCCATGTGCTCCTTTAGGAGCTTTAGATATAGGCTTTATAAAAACTTTAACTTTTCCCCCATTCAGGAACAAAGTTTTTCAAACTGTGCATTTCATGAAAGTCAAGACTCAAATTTCATCCAAACGAAAAAGGTTTGATTGTGGGGCGATAATCTATCAGGTGTATGCCCATTTGCCAGAAACCGCATTCAGAGCTTTAGAAATCTGCAAAATGACGATTTCAAGCGCTTTGGCACTCTAAGTTTCATAGTAGGTGAAAATGAGCATATCTTCAAGAGGGAATGTAGCAGTCGCTTCCAAATGAAATATGTATGATGGTGAATGGTTCCATATCATATATTCAAAAGGAAGCCATGTGCTCCTTTAGGAGCTTTAGATATAGGCTTTATAAAAACTTTAACTTTTCCCCCATTCAGGAACAAAGTTTTTCAAACTGTGCATTTCATGAAAGTCAAGACTGAAATTTCATCCAAAAGAAAAAGGTTTGATTGTGGGGCGATAATCTATCAGGTGTATGCCCATTTGCCAGAAACCGCATTCAGAGTTTTAGAAATCCGCAAAATGACGATTTCAAGCGCTTTGGCACTCTAAGTTTCATAGTAGGTGAAAATGAGCATATCTTCAAGAGGGAATGTAGCAGTCGCTTCCAAATGAAATATGTATGATGGTGAATGGTTCCATATCATATATTCAAAAGGAAGCCATGTGCTCCTTTAGGAGCTTTAGATATAGGCTTTATAAAAACTTTAACTTTTCACCCATTCATGAACAAAGTTTTTCGAACTGTGCATTTCATGAAAGTCAAGACTCAAATTTCATCCAAAAGAAAAAGGTTTGATGGTGGGGCGATAATCTATCAGGTGTATGCCCATTTGCCAGAAACCGCATTCAGAGCTTTAGAAATCCTCGAAATGACGATTTCAAGCGCTTTGGCACTCTGTTTCACAGTAGGTGAAAATGAGCATATCTTGAAGAGGGAATGAGCTAGTCGCTTCCAAATGAAATATTTATGATGGTGAATGGTTCCATATCATATATTCAAAAGGCAGCCATGTGCTCCTTTAGGAGCTTTAGATATAGGCTTTATAAATACTTTAACTTTTCACCCATTCATGAACAAAGTTTTTCGAACTGTGCATTTCATGAAAGCCAAGACTCAAATTTCATCCAAAAGAAAAAGGTTTGATGGTGGGGCAATAATCTATCAGGTGTATGCCCATTTGCCAGAAACCGCATTCAGAGCTTTAGAAATCCGCAAAATGACGATTTCAAGCGCTTTGGCACTCTAAGTTTCATAGTAGGTGAAAATGAGCATATCTTGAAGAGGGAATGTACCAGTCGCTTCCAAATGAAATATGTATGATGGTGAATGGTTCCATATCATATATTCAAAAGGCAGCCATGTGCTCCTTTAGGAGCTTTAGATATAGGCTTTATAAAAACTTTAACTTTTCCCCCATTCAGGAACAAAGTTTTTCAAACTGTGCATTTCATGAAAGTCAAGACTCAAATTTCATCCAAAAGAAAAAGGTTTGATTGTGGGGCGATAATCTATCAGGTGTATGCCCATTTGCCAGAAACCGCATTCAGAGCTTTAGAAATCTGCAAAATGACGATTTCAAGCGCATTGGCACTCTAAGTTTCATAGTAGGTGAAAATGAGCATATCTTGAAGAGGGAATGTACCAGTCGCTTCCAAATGAAATATGTATGATGGTGAATGGTTCCATATCATATATTCAAAAGGCAGCCATGTGCTCCTTTAGGAGCTTTAGATATAGGCTTTATAAAAACTTTAACTTTTCCCCCATTCAGGAACAAAGTTTTTCAAATTGTGCATTTCATGAAAGTCAAGACTCAAATTTCATCCAAAAGAAAAAGGTTTGATTGTGGGGCGATAATCTATCAGGTGTATACCCATTTGCCAGAAACCGCATTCAGAGCTTGTGAAATCCTCAAAATGACGATTTCAAGCGCTTTGGCACTCTAAGTTTCATAGTAGGTGAAAATGAGCATATCTTGAAGAGGGAATGTACCAGTCGCTTCCAAATGAAATATGTATGATGGTGAATGGTTCCATATCATATATTCAAAAGGCAGCCATGTGCTCCATTAGGAGCTTTAGATATAGGCTTCATAAAAACATTAACTTTTCCCCCAATCAGGAACAAAGTTTTTCGAACTGTGCATTTCATGAAAGTCAAGACTCAAATTTCATCCAAAAGAAAATGGTTTGATTGTGGGGCGATAATCTATCAGGTGTATGCCCATTTGCCAGAAACCGCATTCAGAGCTTTAGAAATCCCCAAATGACGATTTCAAGCGCTTTGGCACTCTGTTTCATAGTAGGTGAAAATGAGCATATCTTCAAGAGGGAATACACTCGTCGTTTCCAAATGAAATATGTATGATGGTGAATGGTTCCATGTCATATATTCAAAAGGCAGCCATGTGCTCCTTTCGGAGCTTTAGATATAGGCTTTATAAAAACTTTAACTCTTCCCCCATTCAGGAACAAAGTTTTTCAAACTGTGCATTTCATGAAAGTCAAGACTCAAATTTCATTTAAAAGAAAATGGTTTGATGGTGGGCTGATAATCTATCAGGTGTATGCCCATTTGCCAGAAACCGCATTCAGAGCTTTAGAAATCCCCAAAATGACGATTTCAAGCGCTTTGGCACTCTAAGTTTCATAGTAGGTGAAAATGAGTATATCGTGAAGAGGGAATGGACTAGTCGCTTCCAAATGAAATATGTATGATGGTGAATGGTTCCATATCATATATTCAAAAGGCAGCCATGTGCTCCTTTAGGAGCTTTAGATATAGGCTTCATAAAAACTTTAACTTTTCCCCCATTCAGGAACAAAGTTTTTCAAACTGTGCTTTTCATGAAAGTCAAGAATCAAATTTCATCCAAAAGAAAAAGGTTTGATGGTGGGGCGATAATCTATCAGGTGTGTGCCCATTTGCCAGAAACCGCATTCAAAGCTTTAGAAATCCCCAAAATGACGATTTCAAGCGTTTTGGCACTCTAAGTTTCATAGTAGGTGAAAACTAGTATATCTTGAAGAGGGAATGGACTAGTCGCTTCCAAATGAAATATGTATGATGGTGAATGGTTCCATATCATATATTCAAAAGGCAGCCATGTGCTCCATTAGGAGCTTTAGATATAGGCTTCATAAAAACATTAACTTTTCCCCCAATCAGGAACAAAGTTTTTCGAACTGTGCATTTCATGAAAGTCAAGACTCAAATTTCATCCAAAAGAAAATGGTTTGATTGTGGGGCGATAATCTATCAGGTGTATGCCCATTTGCCAGAAACCGCATTCAGAGCTTTAGAAATCCCCAAATGACGATTTCAAGCGCTTTGGCACTCTGTTTCATAGTAGGTGAAAATGAGCATATCTTCAAGAGGGAATACACTCGTCGTTTCCAAATGAAATATGTATGATGGTGAATGGTTCCATGTCATATATTCAAAAGGCAGCCATGTGCTCCTTTCGGAGCTTTAGATATAGGCTTTATAAAAACTTTAACTCTTCCCCCATTCAGGAACAAAGTTTTTCAAACTGTGCATTTCATGAAAGTCAAGACTCAAATTTCATTTAAAAGAAAATGGTTTGATGGTGGGGTGATAATCTATCAGGTGTATGCCCATTTGCCAGAAACCGCATTCAGAGCTTTAGAAATCCCCAAAATGACGATTTCAAGCGCATTGGCACTCTAAGTTTCATAGTAGGTGAAAATGAGTATATCGTGAAGAGGGAATGGACTAGTCGCTTCCAAATGAAATATGTATGATGGTGAATGGTTCCATATCATATATTCAAAAGGCAGCCATGTGCTCCTTTAGGAGCTTTAGATATAGGCTTCATAAAAACTTTAACTTTTCCCCCATTCAGGAACAAAGTTTTTCAAACTGTGCTTTTCATGAAAGTCAAGAATCAAAATTCATCCAAAAGAAAAAGGTTTGATGGTGGGGCGATAATCTATCAGGTGTGTGCCCATTTGCCAGAAACCGCATTCAAAGCTTTAGAAATCCCCAAAATGACGATTTCAAGCGTTTTGGCACTCTAAGTTTCATAGTAGGTGAAAACTAGTATATCTTGAAGAGGGAATGGACTAGTCGCTTCCAAATGAAATATGTATGATGGTGAATGGTTCCATATCATATATTCAAAAGGCAGCCATGTGCTCCATTAGGAGCTTTAGATATAGGCTTCATAAAAACATTAACTTTTCCCCCAATCAGGAACAAAGTTTTTCGAACTGTGCATTTCATGAAAGTCAAGACTCAAATTTCATCCAAAAGAAAATGGTTTGATTGTGGGGCGATAATCTATCAGGTGTATGCCCATTTGCCAGAAACCGCATTCAGAGCTTTAGAAATCCCCAAATGACGATTTCAAGCGCTTTGGCACTCTGTTTCATAGTAGGTGAAAATGAGCATATCTTCAAGAGGGAATACACTCGTCGTTTCCAAATGAAATATGTATGATGGTGAATGGTTCCATGTCATATATTCAAAAGGCAGCCATGTGCTCCTTTCGGAGCTTTAGATATAGGCTTTATAAAAACTTTAACTCTTCCCCCATTCAGGAACAAAGTTTTTCAAACTGTGCATTTCATGAAAGTCAAGACTCAAATTTCATTTAAAAGAAAATGGTTTGATGGTGGGGTGATAATCTATCAGGTGTATGCCCATTTGCCAGAAACCGCATTCAGAGCTTTAGAAATCCCCAAAATGACGATTTCAAGCGCTTTGGCACTCTAAGTTTCATAGTAGGTGAAAATGAGTATATCGTGAAGAGGGAATGGACTAGTCGCTTCCAAATGAAATATGTATGATGGTGAATGGTTCCATATCATATATTCAAAAGGCAGCCATGTGCTCCTTTAGGAGCTTTAGATATAGGCTTCATAAAAACTTTAACTTTTCCCCCATTCAGGAACAAAGTTTTTCAAACTGTGCTTTTCATGAAAGTCAAGAATCAAATTTCATCCAAAAGAAAAAGGTTTGATGGTGGGGCGATAATCTATCAGGTGTGTGCCCATTTGCCAGAAACCGCATTCAAAGCTTTAGAAATCCCCAAAATGACGATTTCAAGCATTTTGGCACTCTAAGTTTCATAGTAGGTGAAAACTAGTATATCTTGAAGAGGGAATGGACTAGTCGCTTCCAAATGAAATATGTATGATGGTGAATGGTTCCATATCATATATTCAAAAGGCAGCCATGTGCTCCATTAGGAGCTTTAGATATAGGCTTCATAAAAACATTAACTTTTCCCCCAATCAGGAACAAAGTTTTTCGAACTGTGCATTTCATGAAAGTCAAGACTCAAATTTCATCCAAAAGAAAATGGTTTGATTGTGGGGCGATAATCTATCAGGTGTATGCCCATTTGCCAGAAACCGCATTCAGAGCTTTAGAAATCCCCAAATGACGATTTCAAGCGCTTTGGCACTCTGTTTCATAGTAGGTGAAAATGAGCATATCTTCAAGAGGGAATACACTCGTCGTTTCCAAATGAAATATGTATGATGGTGAATGGTTCCATGTCATATATTCAAAAGGCAGCCATGTGCTCCTTTCGGAGCTTTAGATATAGGCTTTATAAAAACTTTAACTCTTCCCCCATTCAGGAACAAAGTTTTTCAAACTGTGCATTTCATGAAAGTCAAGACTCAAATTTCATTTAAAAGAAAATGGTTTGATGGTGGGGTGATAATCTATCAGGTGTATGCCCATTTGCCAGAAACCGCATTCAGAGCTTTAGAAATCCCCAAAATGACGATTTCAAGCGCTTTGGCACTCTAAGTTTCATAGTAGGTGAAAATGAGTATATCGTGAAGAGGGAATGGACTAGTCGCTTCCAAATGAAATATGTATGATGGTGAATGGTTCCATATCATATATTCAAAAGGCAGCCATGTGCTCCTTTAGGAGCTTTAGATATAGGCTTCATAAAAACTTTAACTTTTCCCCCATTCAGGAACAAAGTTTTTCAAACTGTGCTTTTCATGAAAGTCAAGAATCAAATTTCATCCAAAAGAAAAAGGTTTGATGGTGGGGCGATAATCTATCAGGTGTGTGCCCATTTGCCAGAAACCGCATTCAAAGCTTTAGAAATCCCCAAAATGACGATTTCAAGCGTTTTGGCACTCTAAGTTTCATAGTAGGTGAAAACTAGTATATCTTGAAGAGGGAATGGACTAGTCGCTTCCAAATGAAATATGTATGATGGTGAATGGTTCCATATCATATATTCAAAAGGCAGCCATGTGCTCCATTAGGAGCTTTAGATATAGGCTTCATAAAAACATTAACTTTTCCCCCAATCAGGAACAAAGTTTTTCGAACTGTGCATTTCATGAAAGTCAAGACTCAAATTTCATCCAAAAGAAAATGGTTTGATTGTGGGGCGATAATCTATCAGGTGTATGCCCATTTGCCAGAAACCGCATTCAGAGCTTTAGAAATCCCCAAATGACGATTTCAAGCGCTTTGGCACTCTGTTTCATAGTAGGTGAAAATGAGCATATCTTCAAGAGGGAATACACTCGTCGTTTCCAAATGAAATATGTATGATGGTGAATGGTTCCATGTCATATATTCAAAAGGCAGCCATGTGCTCCTTTCGGAGCTTTAGATATAGGCTTTATAAAAACTTTAACTCTTCCCCCATTCAGGAACAAAGTTTTTCAAACTGTGCATTTCATGAAAGTCAAGACTCAAATTTCATTTAAAAGAAAATGGTTTGATGGTGGGGTGATAATCTATCAGGTGTATGCCCATTTGCCAGAAACCGCATTCAGAGCTTTTGAAATCCCCAAAATGACGATTTCAAGCGCTTTGGCACTCTAAGTTTCATAGTAGGTGAAAATGAGTATATCGTGAAGAGGGAATGGACTAGTCGCTTCCAAATGAAATATGTATGATGGTGAATGGTTCCATATCATATATTCAAAAGGCAGCCATGTGCTCCTTTAGGAGCTTTAGATATAGGCTTCATAAAAACTTTAACTTTTCCCCCATTCAGGAACAAAGTTTTTCAAACTGTGCTTTTCATGAAAGTCAAGAATCAAAATTCATCCAAAAGAAAAAGGTTTGATGGTGGGGCGATAATCTATCAGGTGTGTGCCCATTTGCCAGAAACCGCATTCAAAGCTTTAGAAATCCCCAAAATGACGATTTCAAGCGCTTTGGCACTCTAAGTTTCATAGTAGGTGAAAACTAGTATATCTTGAAGAGGGAATGTGCTAGTCGCTTCCAAATGAAATATGTATGATGGTGAATGGTTCCATATCATATATTCAAAAGGCAGCCATGTGCTCCTTTAGGAGCTTTAGATATAGGCTTCATAAAAACTTTAACTTTTCCCCCATTGAGGAACAAAGTTTTTCAAACTGTGCTTTTCATGAAAGTCAAGAATCAAATTTCATCCAAAAGAAAATGGTTTGATGGTGGGGTGATAATCTATCAGGTGTATGCCCATTTGCCAGAAACCGCATTCAGAGCTTTAGAAATCCCCAAAATGACGATTTCAAGCGCTTTGGCACTCTAAGTTTCATAGTAGGTGAAAATGAGCATATCTTGAAGAGGGAATGTACCAGTCGCTTCCAAATGAAATATGTATGATGATGAATGGTTCCATATCATATATTAAAAAGGCATCCACGTGCTCCTTTAGGAGCTTTAGATATAGGCTTTATAAAAACTTTAAGTTTTCCCCCATTCAGGAACAAAGTTTTTCAAATTGTGCATTTCATGAATGTTAAGACTCAAATTTCATCCAAAAGAAAAAGGTTTGATTGTGGGCCGATAATCTATCAGGTGTATGCCCAATTGCCAGAAACCGCATTCAGAGCTCTAGAAATCCGCAAAATGACGATTTCTAGCGCTTTTGCACTCTAAGTTTCATAGTAGGTGAAAATGAGCATATCTTGAAGAGGGAATGTACCAGTCGCTTCCAAATGAAATATGTATGATGGTGAATGGTTCCATATCATATATTCAAAAGGCAGCCATGTGCTCCTTTAGGAGCTTTAGATATAGGCTTTATAAAAACTTTAACTTTTCCCCCATTCAGGAACAAAGTTTTTCAAACTGTGCATTTCACGAAAGTCAAGACTCAAATTTCATCCAAAAGAAAAAGGTTTGATTGTGGGGCGATAATCTATCAGGTGTATGCCCATTTGCCAGAAACCGCATTCAGAGCTTTAGAAATCTGCAAAATGACGATTTCAAGCGCTTTGGCACTCTAAGTTTCATAGTAGGTGAAAATGAGCATATCTTGAAGAGGGAATGTACCAGTCGCTTCCAAATGAAATATGTATGATGGTGAATGGTTCCATATCATATATTCAAAAGGCAGCCATGTGCTCCTTTAGGAGCTTTAGATATAGGCTTTATAAAAACTTTAACTTTTCCCCCATTCAGGAACAAAGTTTTTCAAATTGTGCATTTCATGAAAGTCAAGACTCAAATTTCATCCAAAAGAAAAATGTTTGATTGTGGGGCGATAAACTATCAGGTGGATGCCCATTTGCCAGATACCGCATTCAGAGCTTTAGATATCCGCAAAATGACGATTTCTAGCGCTTTTGCACTCCAAGTTTCATAGTAGGTGAAAATGAGCATATCTTGAAGAGGGAATGTACCAGTCGCTTCCAAATGAAATATGTATGATGGTGAATGGTTCCATATCATATATTCAAAAGGCAGCCATGTGCTCCTTTAGGAGCTTTAGATATAGGCTTTATAAAAACTTTAACTTTTCCCCCATTCAGGAACAAAGTTTTTCAAACTGTGCATTTCATGAAAGTCAAGACTCAAATTTCATCCAAAAGAAAAAAGTTTGATGGTGGGGCAATAATCTATCAGGTGTATGCCCATTTGCCAGAAACCACATTCAGAGCTTTAGAAATCCGCAAAATGACGATTTCAAGCGCTTTGGCACTCTAAGTTTCATAGTAGGTGAAAATTAGCATATCTTGAAGAGGGAATGAGCTAGTCGCTTCCAAATGAAATATTTATGATGGTGAATGGTTCCATATCATATATTCAAAAGGCAGCCATGTGCTCCTTTAGGAGCTTTAGATATAGGCTTTATAAATACTTTACCTTTTAACCCATTCATGAACAAAGTTTTTCGAACTGTGCATTTCATGAAAGCCAAGACTCAAATTTCATCCAAAAGAAAAAGGTTTGATGGTGGGGCAATAATCTATCAGGTGTATACCCATTTGCCAGAAACCGCATTCAGAGCTTGTGAAATCCTCAAAATGACGATTTCAAGCGCTTTGGCACTCTAAGTTTCATAGTAGGTGAAAATGAGCATATCTTGAAGAGGGAATGTACCAGTCGCTTCCAAATGAAATATGTATGATGGTGAATGGTTCCATATCATATATTCAAAAGGCAGCCATGTGCTCTTTTAGGAGCTTTAGATATAGGCTTTATAAAAACTTTAACTTTTCCCCCATTCAGGAACAAAGTTTTTCAAATTGTGCATTTCATGAAAGTCAAGACTCAAATTTCATCCAAAAGAAAAATGTTTGATTGTGGGGCGATAATCTATCAGGTGTATACCCATTTGCCAGAAACCGCATTCAGAGCTTGTGAAATCCTCAAAATGACGATTTCAAGCGCTTTGGCACTCTAAGTTTCATAGTAGGTGAAAATGAGCATATCTTGAAGAGGGAATGTACCAGTCGCTTCCAAATGAAATATGTATGATGGTGAATGGTTCCATTTCATATATTCAAAAGGCAGCCATGTGCTCCTTTAGGAGCTTTAGATATAGGCTTTATAAAAACTTTAACTTTTCCCCCATTCAGGAACAAAGTTTTTCAAATTGTGCATTTCATGAAAGTCAAGACTCAAATTTCATCCATAAGAAAAATGTTTGATTGTGGGGCGATAAACTATCAGGTGGATGCCCATTTGCCAGATACCGCATTCAGAGCTTTAGATATCCGCAAAATGACGATTTCTAGCGCTTTTGCACTCTAAGTTTCATAGTAGGTGAAAATGAGCATATCTTGAAGAGGGAATGTACCAGTCGCTTCCAAATGAAATATGTATGATCGTAAATGGTTCCATATCATATATTCAAAAGGCAGCCATGTGCTCCTTTAGAAGCTTTAGATATAGGCTTTATAAAAACTTTAACTTTTCCCCCATTCAGGAACAAAGTTTTTCAAACTGTGCATTTCATGAAAGTCAAGACTCAAATTTCATCCAAAAGAAAAAGGTTTGATTGTGGGGCGATAATCTATCAGGTGTATGCCCATTTGCCAGAAACCGCATTCAGAGCTTTAGAAATCTGCAAAATGACGATTTCAAGCGCTTTGGCACTCTAAGTTTCATAGTATGTGAAAATGAGCATATCTTGAAGAGGGAATGTACCAGTCGCTTCCAAATGAAATATGTATGATGGTGAATGGTTCCATATCATATATTCAAAAGGCAGCTATGTGCTTCTTTAGGAGCTTTAGATATAGGCTTTATAAAAACTTTAACTTTTCCCCCATTCAGGAACAAAGTTTTTCAAATTGTGCATTTCATGAAAGTCAAGACTCAAATTTCATCCAAAAGAAAAATGTTTGATTGTGGGGCGATAAACTATCAGGTGGATGCCCATTTGCCAGATACCGCATTCAGAGCTTTAGATATCCGCAAAATGACGATTTCTAGCGCTTTTGCACTCCAAGTTTCATAGTAGGTGAAAATGAGCATATCTTGAAGAGGGAATGTACCAGTCGCTTCCAAATGAAATATGTATGATGGTGAATGGTTCCATATCATATATTCAAAAGGCAGCCATGTGCTCCTTTAGGAGCTTTAGATATAGGCTTTATAAAAACTTTAACTTTTCCCCCATTCAGGAACAAAGTTTTTCAAACTGTGCATTTCACGAAAGTCAAGACTCAAATTTCATCCAAAAGAAAAAGGTTTGATTGTGGGGCGATAATCTATCAGGTGTATGCCAATTTGCCAGAAACCGCATTCAGAGCTTTAGAAATCTGCAAAATGACGATTTCAAGCGCTTTGGCACTCTAAGTTTCATAGTAGGTGAAAATGAGCATATCTTGAAGAGGGAATGTACCAGTCGCTTCCAAATGAAATATGTATGATGGTGAATGGTTCCATATCATATATTCAAAAGGCAGCCATGTGCTCCTTTAGGAGCTTTAGATATAGGCTTTATAAAAACTTTAACTTTTCCCCCATTCAGGAACAAAGTTTTTCAAATTGTGCATTTCATGAAAGTCAAGACTCAAATTTCATCCAAAAGAAAAATGTTTGATTGTGGGGCGATAAACTATCAGGTGGATGCCCATTTGCCAGATACCGCATTCAGAGCTTTAGATATCCGCAAAATGACGATTTCTAGCGCTTTTGCACTCCAAGTTTCATAGTAGGTGAAAATGAGCATATCTTGAAGAGGGAATGTACCAGTCGCTTCCAAATGAAATATGTATGATGGTGAATGGTTCCATATCATATATTCAAAAGGCAGCCATGTGCTCCTTTAGGAGCTTTAGATATAGGCTTTATAAAAACTTTAACTTTTCCCCCATTCAGGAACAAAGTTTTTCAAACTGTGCATTTCATGAAAGTCAAGACTCAAATTTCATCCAAAAGAAAAAGGTTTGATGGTGGGGCAATAATCTATCAGGTGTATGCCCATTTGCCAGAAACCACATTCAGAGCTTTAGAAATCCGCAAAATGACGATTTCAAGCGCTTTAGCACTCTAAGTATCATAGTAGGTGAAAATGAGCATATCTTCAAGAGGGAATACACTAGTCGTTTCCAAATGAAATATGTATGATGGTGAATGGTTCCATGTCATATATTCAAAAGGCAGCCATGTGCTCCTTTAGGAGCTTTAGATATAGGCTTCATAAAAACTTTAACTCTTCCCCCATTCAGGAACAAAGTTTTTCAAACTGTGCATTTCATGAAAGTCAAGACTCAAATTTCATCTAAAAGAAAATCGTTTGATGGTGGGGTGATAATCTATCAGGTGTATGCCCATTTGCCAGAAACCGCATTCAGCGCTTGTGAAATCCCCAAAATGACAATTTCAAGCGCTTTGGCACTCTAAGTTTCATAGTAGGTGAAAATGAGCATATCTTGAACAGGGAATGTACTAGTCGCTTCCAAATGAAATATGTATGATGGTGAATGGTTCCATATCATATATTCAATAGGCAGCCATGTGCTCCTTTAGGAGCTTTAGCTATAGGCATTATAAAAACTTTATGTTTTCCCCCATTCAGGAACAAAGTTTTTCAAACTGTGCATTTCATGAAAGTCAAGAATCAAATTTCATCCAAAAGAAAAAGGTTTGATGGTGGGGCAATAATCTATCAGGTGTGTGCCCATTTGCCAGAAACCGCATTCAGAGCTTTAGAAATCCCCAAAATGACAATTACAAGCGTTTTGGCAATTTGTTTCATAGTAGGTGAAAATGAGTATATCTTGAAGAGGGAATGTACTAGTCGCTTCCAAATGAAATATGTATGATGGTGAATGGTTCCATATCATATATTCAAAAGGCAGCCATGTGCTCCTTTAGGAGCTTTAGATATAGGCTTCATAAAAACATTAACTTTTCCCCCATTCAGGAACAAAGTTTTTCAAACTGTGCATTTCATGAAAGACAAGACTCAAATTTCATCCAAAAGAAAATGGTTTGATTGTGGGGCAATAATCTATCAGGTGTATGCCCATTTGCCAAAAACCGCATTCAGCGCTTGTGAAATCCCCAAAATGACGATTTCAAGCGCTTTGGCACTTTGTTTCATAGTAGGTGAAAATGACTATATCTTGAAGAGGGAATGTACTAGTCGCTTCCAAATGAAATATGTATGATGGTGAATGGTTCCATATCATATATTCAAAAGGCAGCCATGTGCTCCTTTAGGAGCTTTAGATATAGGCTTCATAAAAACTTTAACTTTTCCCCCATTCAGGAACAAATTTTTTCAAACTGTGCATTTCATGAAAGACAAGACTCAAATTTCATCTAAAAGAAAATGGTTTGATTGTGGGGCAATAATCTATCAGGTGTATGCCCATTTGGCAAAAACCGCATTCAGCGCTTGTGAAATCCCCAAAATGACGATTTCAAGCGCTTTGGCACTCTAAGTTTCATAGTAGGAATGAGTATATCTTGAAGAGGGAATGTACTAGTCGCTTCCAAATGAAATATGTATGATGGTGAATGGTTCCATATCATATATTCAAAAGGCAGCCATGTGCTCCTTTAGGAGTTTTAGATATAGGCTTTATAAAAACTTTAACTCTTCCCCCATTCAGGAACAAAGTTTTTCAAACTGTGCATTTCATGAAAGTCAAGACTCAAATTTCATCCAAAAGAAAAAGGTTTGATGGTGGGGCAATAATCTATCAGGTGCATGCCCATTTGCCAGAAACCGCATTCAGAGCTTTAGAAATCCGCAAAATGACGATTTCAAGCGCTTTGGCACTCTAAGTTTCATAGTAGGTGAAATTGAGCATATCTTGAAGAGGGAATGTACTAGTCGCTTCCAAATGAAATATGTATGATGGTGAATGGTTCCATATCATATATTCAAAAGGCAGCCATGTGCTCCTTCAGGAGCTTTAGATATAGGCTTCATAAAAACTTTAACTTTTCCCCCATTCAGGAACAAAGTTTTTCAAACTGTGCATTTCATGAAAGTCAAGAATCAAATTTCATCCAAAAGAAAATGGTTTGATTGAGGGGCAATAATCTATCAGGTGTATGCCCATTTGCCAGAAACCGCATTCAGAGCTTTAGAAATCCCCAAAATGACGATTTCAAGCGCTTTGGCACTCTGTTTCATAGTAGGTGAAAATGAGCATATCTTGAAGAGGGAATACACTAGTCGTTTCCAAATGAAATATGTATGATGGTGAATGGTTCCATATCATATATTAGAAAAGGCAGCCATGTGCTTCTTTAGCAGCTTTAGCTATAGGCTTTTTAAAAACTTTAAGTTTTCCCCCATTCAGGAACAAAGTTTTTCAAACTGTGCATTTCATGAAAGTCAAGACTCAAATTTCATCCAAAAGAAAATGGTTTGATTGTGGGGCAATAATCTATCAGGTGTATGCCCATTTTCCCGAAACCACATTCAGAGCTTTAGAAATCCCCAAAATGACGATTTCAAGCGCTTTGGCACTCTGTTTCATAGTAGGTGAAAATGAGCATATCTTGAAGAGGGAATACACTAGTCGTTTCCAAATGAAATATGTATGATGGTGAATGGTTCCATGTCATATATTCAAAAGGCAGCCATGTGCTCCTTTAGGAGCTGTAGATATAGGCTTTATAAAAACTTTAACTTTTCCCCCATTCAGGAACAAAGTTTTTCAAACTGTGCATTTCCTGAAAGTCAAGACTCAAATTTCATCCAAACGAAAAAGGTTTGATGGTGGGGCAATAATCTATCAGGTGTATGCCCATTTGCCAGAAACCACATTCAGAGCTTGTGAAATCCCCAAAATGACGATTTCTAGCGCTTTGGCACTCTAAGTTTCATAGTAGGTGAAAATGAGTATATCTTGAAGAGGGAATGTCCTAGTCGCTTCCAAATGAAATATGTATGATGGTGAATGGTTCCATATCATATATTCAAAAGGCAGCCATGTGCTCCTTCAGGAGCTTTAGATATAGGCTTCATAAAAACTTTAACTTTTCCCCCATTCAGGAACAAAGTTTTTCAAACTGTGCATTTCATGAAAGTCAAGAATCAAATTTCATCCAAAAGAAAATGGTTTGATTGAGGGGCAATAATCTATCAGGTGTATGCCCATTTGCCAGAAACCGCATTCAGAGCTTTAGAAATCCCCATAATGACGATTTCAAGCGCTTTGGCACTCTAAGTTTCATAGTAGGTGAAAATGAGTATATCTTGAAGAGGGAATGGACTAGTCGCTTCCAAATGAAATATGTATGATGGTGAATTGTTCCATATCATATATTCAAAAGGCAGCCATGTGCTCCATTAGGAGCTTTAGATATAGGCTTCATAAAAACATTAACTTTTCCCCCAATCAGGAACAAAGTTTTTCGAACTGTGCATTTCATGAAAGTCAAGACTCAAATTTCATCCAAAAGAAAATGGTTTGATTGTGGGGCGATAATCTATCAGGTGTATGCCCATTTGCCAGAAACCGCATTCAGAGCTTTAGAAATCCCCAAATGACGATTTCAAGCGCTTTGGCACTCTGTTTCATAGTAGGTGAAAATGAGCATATCTTCAAGAGGGAATACACTCGTCGTTTCCAAATGAAATATGTATGATGGTGAATGGTTCCATGTCATATATTCAAAAGGCAGCCATGTGCTCCTTTCGGAGCTTTAGATATAGGCTTTATAAAAACTTTAACTCTTCCCCCATTCAGGAACAAAGTTTTTCAAACTGTGCATTTCATGAAAGTCAAGACTCAAATTTCATTTAAAAGAAAATGGTTTGATGGTGGGGAGATAATCTATCAGGTGTATGCCCATTTGCCAGAAACCGCATTCAGAGCTTTAGAAATCCCCAAAATGACGATTTCAAGCGCTTTGGCACTCTAAGTTTCATAGTAGGTGAAAATGAGTATATCGTGAAGAGGGAATGGACTAGTCGCTTCCAAATGAAATATGTATGATGGTGAAAGGTTCCATATCATATATTCAAAAGGCAGCCATGTGCTCTTTAGGAGCTTTAGATATAGGCTTCATAAAAACTTTAACTTTTCCCCCATTCAGGAACAAAGTTTTTCAAACTGTGCTTTTCATGAAAGTCAAGAATCAAATTTCATCCAAAAGAAAAAGGTTTGATGGTGGGGCGATAATCTATCAGGTGTGTGCCCATTTGCCAGAAACCGCATTCAAAGCTTTAGAAATCCCCATAATGACGATTTCAAGCGCTTTGGCACTCTAAGTTTCATAGTAGGTGAAAATGAGTATATCTTGAAGAGGGAATGGACTAGTCGCTTCCAAATGAAATATGTATGATGGTGAATTGTTCCATATCATATATTCAAAAGGCAGCCATGTGCTCCTTCAGGAGCTTTAGATATAGGCTTCATAAAAACTTTAACTTTTCCCCCATTCAGGAACAAAGTTTTTCAAACTGTGCATTTCATGAAAGTCAAGAATCAAATTTCATCCAAAAGAAAATGGTTTGATTGAGGGGCAATAATCTATCAGGTGTATGCCCATTTGCCAGAAACCGCATTCAGAGCTTTAGAAATCCCCATAATGACGATTTCAAGCGCTTTGGCACTCTAAGTTTCATAGTAGGTGAAAATGAGTATATCTTGAAGAGGGAATGGACTAGTCGCTTCCAAATGAAATATGTATGATGGTGAATTGTTCCATATCATATATTCAAAAGGCAGCCATGTGCTCCATTAGGAGCTTTAGATATAGGCTTCATAAAAACATTAACTTTTCCCCCAATCAGGAACAAAGTTTTTCGAACTGTGCATTTCATGAAAGTCAAGACTCAAATTTCATCCAAAAGAAAATGGTTTGATTGTGGGGCGATAATCTATCAGGTGTATGCCCATTTGCCAGAAACCGCATTCAGAGCTTTAGAAATCCCCAAATGACGATTTCAAGCGCTTTGGCACTCTGTTTCATAGTAGGTGAAAATGAGCATATCTTCAAGAGGGAATACACTCGTCGTTTCCAAATGAAATATGTATGATGGTGAATGGTTCCATGTCATATATTCAAAAGGCAGCCATGTGCTCCTTTCGGAGCTTTAGATATAGGCTTTATAAAAACTTTAACTCTTCCCCCATTCAGGAACAAAGTTTTTCAAACTGTGCATTTCATGAAAGTCAAGACTCAAATTTCATTTAAAAGAAAATGGTTTGATGGTGGGGAGATAATCTATCAGGTGTATGCCCATTTGCCAGAAACCGCATTCAGAGCTTTAGAAATCCCCAAAATGACGATTTCAAGCGCTTTGGCACTCTAAGTTTCATAGTAGGTGAAAATGAGTATATCGTGAAGAGGGAATGGACTAGTCGCTTCCAAATGAAATATGTATGATGGTGAAAGGTTCCATATCATATATTCAAAAGGCAGCCATGTGCTCCTTTAGGAGCTTTAGATATAGGCTTCATAAAAACTTTAACTTTTCCCCCATTCAGGAACAAAGTTTTTCAAACTGTGCTTTTCATGAAAGTCAAGAATCAAATTTCATCCAAAAGAAAAAGGTTTGATGGTGGGGCGATAATCTATCAGGTGTGTGCCCATTTGCCAGAAACCGCATTCAAAGCTTTAGAAATCCCCAAAATGACGATTTCAAGCGTTTTGGCACTCTAAGTTTCATAGTAGGTGAAAACTAGTATATCTTGAAGAGGGAATGGACTAGTCGCTTCCAAATGAAATATGTATGATGGTGAATGGTTCCATATCATATATTCAAAAGGCAGCCATGTGCTCCATTAGGAGCTTTAGATATAGGCTTCATAAAAACATTAACTTTTCCCCCAATCAGGAACAAAGTTTTTCGAACTGTGCATTTCATGAAAGTCAAGACTCAAATTTCATCCAAAAGAAAATGGTTTGATTGTGGGGCGATAATCTATCAGGTGTATGCCCATTTGCCAGAAACCGCATTCAGAGCTTTAGAAATCCCCAAATGACGATTTCAAGCGCTTTGGCACTCTGTTTCATAGTAGGTGAAAATGAGCATATCTTCAAGAGGGAATACACTCGTCGTTTCCAAATGAAATATGTATGATGGTGAATGGTTCCATGTCATATATTCAAAAGGCAGCCATGTGCTCCTTTCGGAGCTTTAGATATAGGCTTTATAAAAACTTTAACTCTTCCCCCATTCAGGAACAAAGTTTTTCAAACTGTGCATTTCATGAAAGTCAAGACTCAAATTTCATTTAAAAGAAAATGGTTTGATGGTGGGGTGATAATCTATCAGGTGTATGCCCATTTCCCAGAAACCGCATTCAGAGCTTTAGAAATCCCCAAAATGACGATTTCAAGCGCTTTGGCACTCTAAGTTTCATAGTAGGTGAAAATGAGTATATCGTGAAGAGGGAATGGACTAGTCGCTTCCAAATGAAATATGTATGATGGTGAATGGTTCCATATCATATATTCAAAAGGCAGCCATGTGCTCCATTAGGAGCTTTAGATATAGGCTTCATAAAAACATTAACTTTTCCCCCAATCAGGAACAAAGTTTTTCGAACTGTGCATTTCATGAAAGTCAAGACTCAAATTTCATCCAAAACAAAATGGTTTGATTGTGGGGCGATAATCTATCAGGTGTATGCCCTTTGCCAGAAACCGCATTCAGAGCTTTAGAAATCCCCAAAATGACGATTTCAAGCGCTTTGGCACTCTGTTTCATAGTAGGTTAAAATGAGCATATCTTCAAGAGGGAATACACTCGTCGTTTCCAAATGAAATATGTATGATGGTGAATGGTTCCATGTCATATATTCAAAAGGCAGCCATGTGCTCCTTTAGGAGCATTATAGATAGGCTTTATAAAAACTTTAACTCTTCCCCCATTCAGGAACAAAGTTTTTCAAACTGTGCATTTCATGAAAGTCAAGACTCAAATTTCATTTAAAAGAAAATGGTTTGATGGTGGGGTGATAATCTATCAGGTGTATGCCCATTTGCCAGAAACCGCATTCAGAGCTAGTGAAATCCCCAAAATGACGATTTCAAGCTTTGGCACTCTAGGTATCAGAGTAGGTGAAAATGAGCATATCTTGAAGAGGGAATACACTAGTCGTTTCCAAATGAAATATGTATGATGGTGAATGGTTCCATATCATATATTCAAAAGGCAGCCATGTGCTCCTTTAGGAGCTTTAGATATAGGCTTCATAAAAACATTAACTTTTCCCCCATTCAGGAGCAAAGTTTTTCAAACTGTGCATTTCATGAAAGACAAGACTCAAATTTCATCCTAAAGAAAATGGTTTGATTGTGGGGCAATAATCTATCAGGTGTATGCCCATTTGCCAAAAACCGCATTCAGCGCTTGTGAAATCCCCAAAATGACGATTTCAAGCGCTTTGGCACTCTAAGTTTCATAGTAGGTGAAAATGAGTATATCTTGAAGAGGGAATGTACTAGTCGCTTCCAAATGAAATATGTATGATGGTGAATGGTTCCATATCATATATTCAATAGGCAGCCATGTGCTCCTTTAGCAGCTTTAGCTATAGGCTTTTTAAAAACTTTAAGTTTTCCCCCATTCAGGAACAAAGTTTTTCAAACTGTGCATTTCTTGAAAGTCAACACTCAAATTTCATCCAAAAGAAAAAGGTTTGATGGTGGGGCAATAATCTATCAGGTGTATGCCCATTTGCCAGAAACCGCATTCAGAGCTTTAGAAATCCGCAAAATGACGATTTCAAGCGCTTTGGCACTCTAAGTTTCATAGTAGGTGAAATTGAGCATATCTTGAAGAGGGAATGTACTAGTCGCTTCCAAATGAAATATGTATGATGGTGAATGGTTCCATATCATATATTCAAAAGGCAGCCATGTGCTCGTTTAGGAGCTTTAGATATAGGCTTTATAAAAACTTTAACTTTTCCCCCATTCATGAACAAAGTTTTTCGAACTGTGCATTGCTTGAAAGTCAAGATTCAAATTTCATCTAAAAGAAAATGGTTTGATGGTGGGGTGATAATCTATCAGGTGTATGCCCATTTGCCAGAAACCGCATTCAGAACTTGTGAAATCCCCAAAATGACGATTTCAAGCTTTGGCACTCTAAGTATCATAGTAGGTGAAAATGAGCATATCTTGAAGAGGGAATGTACTAGTCGCTTCCAAATGAAATAAGTATGATGTTCAATGGTTCCAGATCATATATTCAAAAGGCAGCCATGTGCTCCTTTAGGAGCTTTAGATATAGGCTTTATAAAAACTTTAACTCTTCCCCCATTCAGGAACAAAGTTTTTCAAACTGTGCATTTCATGAAAGTCAAGACTCAAATTTCATTTAAAAGAAAATGGTTTGATGGTGGGGTGATAATCTATCAGGTGTATGCCCATTTCCCAGAAACCGCATTAAGAGCTTTAGAAATCCCCAAAATGACGATTTCAAGCGCTTTGGCACTCTAAGTTTCATAGTAGGTGAAAATGAGTATATCGTGAAGAGGGAATGGACTAGTCGCTTCCAAATGAAATATGTATGATGGTGAATGGTTCCATATCATATATTCAAAAGGCAGCCATGTGCTCCATTAGGAGCTTTAGATATAGGCTTAATAAAAACATTAACTTTTCCCCCAATCAGGAACAAAGTTTTTCGAACTGTGCATTTCATGAAAGTCAAGACTCAAATTTCATCCAAAACAAAATGGTTTGATTGTGGGGCGATAATCTATCAGGTGTATGCCCTTTGCCAGAAACCGCATTCAGAGCTTTAGAAATCCCCAAAATGACGATTTCAAGCGCTTTGGCACTCTGTTTCATAGTAGGTTAAAATGAGCATATCTTCAAGAGGGAATACACTCGTCGTTTCCAAATGAAATATGTATGATGGTGAATGGTTCCATGTCATATATTCAAAAGGCAGCCATGTGCTCCTTTAGGAGCATTAGAGATAGGCTTTATAAAAACTTTAACTCTTCCCCCATTCAGGAACAAAGTTTTTCAAACTGTGCATTTCATGAAAGTCAAGACTCAAATTTCATTTAAAAGAAAATGGTTTGATGGTGGGGTGATAATCTATCAGGTGTATGCCCATTTGCCAGAAACCGCATTCAGAGCTAGTGAAATCCCCAAAATGACGATTTCAAGCTTTGGCACTCTAGGTATCAGAGTAGGTGAAAATGAGCATATCTTGAAGAGGGAATACACTAGTCGTTTCCAAATGAAATATGTATGATGGTGAATGGTTCCATATCATATATTCAAAAGGCAGCCATGTGCTCCTTTAGGAGCTTTAGATATAGGCTTCATAAAAACATTAACTTTTCCCCCATTCAGGAGCAAAGTTTTTCAAACTGTGCATTTCATGAAAGACAAGACTCAAATTTCATCCAAAAGAAAATGGTTTGATTGTGGGGCAATAATCTATCAGGTGTATGCCCATTTGCCAAAAACCGCATTCAGCGCTTGTGAAATCCCCAAAATGACGATTTCAAGCGCTTTGGCACTCTAAGTTTCATAGTAGGTGAAAATGAGTATATCTTGAAGAGGGAATGTACTAGTCGCTTCCAAATGAAATATGTATGATGGTGAATGGTTCCATATCATATATTCAAAAGGCAGCCATGTGCTCCTTTAGCAGCTTTAGCTATAGGCTTTTTAAAAACTTTAAGTTTTCCCCCATTCAGGAACAAAGTTTTTCAAACTGTGCATTTCTTGAAAGTCAACACTCAAATTTCATCCAAAAGAAAAAGGTTTGATGGTGGGGCAATAATCTATCAGGTGTATGCCCATTTGCCAGAAACCGCATTCAGAGCTTTAGAAATCCGCAAAATGACGATTTCAAGCGCTTTGGCACTCTAAGTTTCATAGTAGGTGAAATTGAGCATATCTTGAAGAGGGAATGTACTAGTCGCTTCCAAATGAAATATGTATGATGGTGAATGGTTCCATATCATATATTCAAAAGGCAGCCATGTGCTCCTTTAGGAGCTTTAGATATAGGCTTTATAAAAACTTTAACTTTTCCCCCATTCATGAACAAAGTTTTTCGAACTGTGCATTGCTTGAAAGTCAAGATTCAAATTTCATCTAAAAGAAAATGGTTTGATGGTGGGGTGATAATCTATCAGGTGTATGCCCATTTGCCAGAAACCGCATTCAGAACTTGTGAAATCCCCAAAATGACGATTTCAAGCTTTGGCACTCTAAGTATCATAGTAGGTGAAAATGAGCATATCTTGAAGAGGGAATGTACTAGTCGCTTCCAAATGAAATAAGTATGATGTTCAATGGTTCCAGATCATATATTCAAAAGGCAGCCATGTGCTCCTTTAGGAGCTTTAGATATAGGCTTTATAAAAACTTTAACTCTTCCCCCATTCAGGAACAAAGTTTTTCAAACTGTGCATTTCATGAAAGTCAAGACTCAAATTTCATCCAAAAGAAAATGGTTTGATGGTGGGGCAATAATCTATCAGGTGTATGCCCATTTGCCAGAAACCGCATTCAGAGCTTTAGAAATCCGCAAAATGACGATTTCAAGCGCTTTGGCACTCTAAGTTTCATAGTAGGTGAAATTGAGCATATCTTGAAGAGGGAATGTACTAGTCGCTTCCAAATGAAATATGTATGATGGTGAATGGTTCCATATCATATATTCAAAAGGCAGCCATGTGCTCCTTTACGAGCTTTAGATATAGGCTTTATAAAAACTTTAACTTTTCCCCCATTCATGAACAAAGTTTTTCGAACTGTGCATTTCTTGAAAGTCAAGATTCAAATTTCATCTAAAAGAAAATGGTTTGATGGTGGGGCAATAATCTATCAGGTGTATGCCCATTTGCCAGAAACCGCATTCAGAGCTTTAGAAATCCCCAAAATGACGATTTCAAGCGCTTTGGCACTCTAATTTTCATAGTAGGTGAAAATGAGTATATCTTGAAGAGGGAATGTAGTAGTCGCTTCCAAATGAAATAAGTAGGATGGTGAATGGTTCCATATCATATATTCAAAAGGCAGCCATGTGCTCCTTTAGGAGCTTTAGCTATAGGCTTTATAAAAACTTTAACTTTTCCCCCATTCAGGAACAAAGTTTTTCAAACTGTGCATTTCATGAAAGTCAAGACTCAAATTTCATCCAAAATAAAAAGGTTTGATTGTGGGGCGATAATCTATCAGGAGTATGCCCATTTGCCAGAAACCGCATTCAGAGCTTTAGAAATCCCCAAAATGACGATTTCAAGCGCTTTGGCACTCTGTTTCATAGTAGGTGAAAATGAGCATATCTTGAAGAGGGAATGTACTTGTCCCTTCCAAATGAAATATGTATGATGGTGAATGGTTCCATATCATATATTCAAAAGGCAGCCATGTGCTCCTTCAGGAGCTTTAAATATAGGCTTCATAAAAACTTTAACTTTTCCCCCATTCAGGAACAAAGTTTTTCAAACTGTGCATTTCATGAATGTCAAGACTCAAATTTCATCCAAAAGATAAAGGTTTGATTGTGGGGCGATAATCTATCAGGTGTATGCCCATTTGCCAGAAACCGCATTCAGAGCTTGTGAAATCCCCAAAATGACGATTTCAAGCGCTTTGGCACACTAAGTTGCATAGTAGGTGAAAATGAGCATATCTTGAAGAGGGAATGTACTAGTCGCTTCCAAATGAAATATGTATGATGGTGAATGGTTCCATATCATATATTCAAAAGGCAGCCATGTGCTCCTTTAGGAGCTTTAGATATAGGCTTTATAAAAACTTTAACTCTTCCCCCATTCAGGAACAAAGTTTTTCGAACTGTGCATTTCATGAAAGACAAGACTCAAATTTCATCCAAAAGAAAATGGTTTGATTGTGGGGCAATAATCTATCAGGTGTATACCCATTTGCCAAAAACCGCATTCAGCGCTTGTGAAATCCCCAAAATGACGATTTCAAGCGCGTTGGCACTCTAAGTTTCATAGTAGGTGAAAATGAGCATATCTTGAAGAGGGAATGTACTAGTCGCTTCCAAATGAAATATGTATGATGGTGAATGGTTCCATATCATATATTCAAAAGGCAGCCATGTGCTCCTTTAGGAGCTTTAGATATAGGCTTTATAAAAACTTTAACTCTTCCCCCATTCAGGAACAAAGTTTTTCGAACTGTGCATTTCATGAAAGACAAGACTCAAATTTCATCCAAAAGAAAATGGTTTGATTGTGGGGCAATAATCTATCAGGTGTATACCCATTTGCCAAAAACCGCATTCAGCGCTTGTGAAATCCCCAAAATGACGATTTCAAGCGCTTTGGCACTCTAAGTTTCATAGTAGGTGAAAATGAGCATATCTTGAAGAGGGAATGTAGTAGTCGCTTCCAAATGAAATAAGTAGGGTGGTGAATGGTTCCATATCATATATTCAAAAGGCAGCCATGTGCTCCTTTAGGAGCTTTAGCTATAGGCTTTATAAAAACTTTAACTTTTCCCCCATTCAGGAACAAAGTTTTTCAAACTGTGCATTTCATGAAAGTCAAGACTCAAATTTCATCCAAAATAAAAAGGTTTGATGGTGGGGCAACAATCTATCAGGTGTATGCCCATTTGCCAAAAACCGCATTCAGCGCTTGTGAAATCCCCAAAATGACGATTATAAGCGCTTTGGCACTCTAAGTTTCATAGTAGGTGAAAATGAGCATATCTTGAAGAGGGAATGTACTAGTCGCTTCCAAATGAAATATGTATGATGGTGAATGGTTCCATATCATATATTCAAAAGGCAGCCATGTGCTCCTTTAGGAGCTTTTGATATAGGCTTTATAAAAACTTTAACTCTTCCCCCATTCAGGAACAAAGTTTTTCAAACTGTACATTTCATGAAAGACAAGACTCAAATTTCATCCAAAAGAAAATGGTTTGATTGTGGGGCAACAATCTATCAGGTGTATGCCCATTTGCCAAAAAACGCATTCAGCGCTTGTGAAATCCCCAAAATGACGATTATAAGCGCTTTGGCACTCTAAGTTTCATAGTAGGTGAAAATGAGCATATCTTGAAGAGGGAATGTACTAGTCGCTTCCAAATGAAATATGTATGATGGTGAATGGTTCCATATCATATATTCAAAAGGCAGCCATGTGCTCCTTTAGGAGCTTTTGATATAGGCTTTATAAAAACTTTAACTCTTCCCCCATTCAGGAACAAAGTTTTTCAAACTGTACATTTCATGAAAGACAAGACTCAAATTTCATCCAAAAGAAAATGGTTTGATTGTGGGGCAACAATCTATCAGGTGTATGCCCATTTGCCAAAAACCGCATTCAGCGCTTGTGAAATCCCCAAAATGACGATTATAAGCGCTTTGGCACTCTAAGTTTCATAGTAGGTGAAAATGAGCATATCTTGAAGAGGGAATGTACTAGTCGCTTCCAAATGAAATATGTAAGATGGTGAATGGTTCCATATCATATATTCAAAAGGCAGCCATGTGCTCCTTTAGGAGCTTTAGATATAGGCTTTATGAAAACTTTAACTTTTCCCCCATTCAGGAACAAAGTTTTTCAAACTGTGCATTTCAGTAAAGTCAAGACTCAAATTTCATCCAAAATAAAAATGTTTGATGGTGTGGCGATAATCTATCAGGTGTATGCCCATTTGCCAGAAACCGCATTCAGCGCTTGTGAAATCCCCAAAATGACGATTTCAAGCGCTTTGGCACACTAAGTTTCATAGTAGGTGAAAATGAGCATATCTTGAAGAGGGAATGTACTAGTCGATTCCAAATGAAATATGTATGATGGTGAATGGTTCCATATCATATATTCAAAAGGCGGCCATGTGCGCCTTTAGGAGCTTTAGATATAGGCTTTATGAAAACTTTAACTTTTCCCCCATTCAGGAACAAAGTTTTTCAAACTGTGCATTTCATGAAAGTCAAGACTCAAATTTCATCCAAAATAAAAAGGTTTGATGGTGGGGCGATAATCTATCAGGAGTATGCCCATTTGCCAGAAACCGCATTCAGAGCTTTAGAAATCCCCAAAATGACGATTTCAAGCGCTTTGGCACTCTAAGTTTCATAGTAGCTGAAAATGAGTATATCTTGAAGAGGGAATGTACTAGTCGCTTCCAAATGAAATATGTATGATGGTGAATGGTTCCATATCATGTATTCAAAAGGCAGCCATGTGCTCCTTTAGGAGCATTAGATATAGGCTTTATAAAAACTTTAACTTTTCCCCCATTCAGGAACAAAGTTTTTCAAACTGTGCATTTCATGAAAGTCAAGACTCAAATTTCATCCAAAAGAAAATGGTTTGATTATGGGGCAATAATCTATCAGGTGTATACCCATTTGCCAAAAACCGCATTCAGCGCTTGTGAAATCCCCAAAATGACGATTTCAAGCGCTTTGGCACTCTAAGTTTCATAGTAGGTGAAAATGAGCATATCTTGAAGAGGGAATGTACTAGTCGCTTCCATATGAAATATGTATGATGGTGAATGGTTCCATATCATATATTCAAAAGGCAGCCATGTGCTCCTTTAGGAGCTTTAGATATAGGCTTTATGAAAACTTTAACTTTTCCCCCATTCAGGAACAAAGTTTTTCAAACTGTGCATTTCAGTAAAGTCAAGACTCAAATTTCATCCAAAATAAAAATGTTTGATGGTGGGGCGATAATCTATCAGGTGTATGCCCATTTGCCAGAAACCGCATTCAGCGCTTGTGAAATCCCCAAAATGACGATTTCAAGCGCTTTGGCACACTAAGTTTCATAGTAGGTGAAAATGAGCATATCTTGAAGAGGGAATGTACTAGTCGCTTCCAAATGAAATATGTATGATGGTGAATGGTTCCATATCATATATTCAAAAGGCAGCCATGTGCGCCTTTAGGAGCTTTAGATATAGGCTTTATGAAAACTTTAACTTTTCCCCCATTCAGGAACAAAGTTTTTCAAACTGTGCATTTCATGAAAGACAAGACTCAAATTTCATCCAAAAGAAAATGGTTTGATTGTGGGGCAATAATCTATCAGGTGTATACCCATTTGCCAAAAACCGCATTCAGCGCTTGTGAAATCCCCAAAATGACGATTTCAAGCGCTTTGGCACTCTAAGTTTCATAGTAGGTGAAAATGAGCATATCTTGAAGAGGGAATGTACTAGTCGCTTCCAAATGAAATATGTATGATGGTGAATGGTTCCATATCATATATTCAAAAGGCAGCCATGTGCTCCTTTAGGAGCTTTAGATATAGGCTTTATAAAAACTTTAACTCTTCCCTCATTCAGGAACAAAGTTTTTCAAACTGTACATTTCATGAAAGACAAGACTCAAATTTCATCCAAAAGAAAATGGTTTGATTGTGGGGCAACAATCTATCAGGTGTATGCCCATTTGCCAAAAACCGCATTCAGCGCTTGTGAAATCCCCAAAATGACGATTTCAAGCGCTTTGGCACTCTAAGTTTCATAGTAGGTGAAAATGAGCATATCTTGAAGAGGGAATGTACTAGTCGCTTCCAAATGAAATATGTATGATGGTGAATGGTTCCATATCATATATTCAAAAGGCAGCCTTGTGCTCCTTTAGGAGCTTTAGATATAGGCTTGATGAAAACTTTAACTTTTCCCCCATTCAGGAACAAAGTTTTTCAAACTGTGCATTTCATGAAAGTCAAGACTCAAATTTCATCCAAAAGAAAATGGTTTGATTATGGGGCAATAATCTATCAGGTGTATACCCATTTGCCAAAAACCGCATTCAGAGCTTGTGAAATCCCCAAAATGACGATTTCAAGCGCTTTGGCACTCTAAGTTTCATAGTATGTGAAAATGAGCATATCTTGAAGAGGGAATGTACTAGTCGCTTCCAAATGAAATATGTATGATGTTGAATGGTTCCATATCATATATTCAAAAGGCAGCCATGTGCTCCTTTAGGAGCATTAGATATAGGCTTTATAAAAACTTTAACTCTTCCCCCATTCAGGAACAAAGTTTTTCAAACTGTACATTTCATGAAAGACAAGAATCAAATTTCATCCAAAAGAAAATGGTTTGATTATGGGGCAATAATCTATCAGGTGTATACCCATTTGCCAAAAACCGCATTCAGCGCTTGTGAAATCGCCAAAATGACGATTTCAAGCGCTTTGGCACACTAAGTTTCATAGTAGCTGAAAATGAGCATATCTCGAAGAGGGAATGTACTTGTCGCTTCCAAATGAAATATGTATGATGGTGAATGGTTCCATATCATATATTCAAAAGGCAGCCATGTGCTCCTTTAGGAGCTTTAGCTATATGCTTTATAAAAACTTTAACTTTTCCCCCATTCAGGAACAAAGTTTTTCAAACTGTGCATTTCATGAAAGTCAAGAATCAAATTTCATCCAAAAGAAAATGGTTTGATGGTGGGGCGATAATCTATCAGGTGTGTGCCCATTTGCCAGAAACCGCATTCAGAGCATTAGAAATTCCCAAAATGACGATTTCAAGCGTTTTGGCAATTTGTTTCATAGTACGTGAAAATGAGCATATCTTGAAGAGGGAATGTACTAGTCGCTTCCAAATGAAATATGTATGATGGTGAATGGTTCCATATCATATATTCAAAAGGCAGCCATGTGCTCCTTTAGGAGCTTTAGATATAGGCTTTATAAAAACTTTAACTTTTCCCCCATTCATCAACAAAGTTTTTCGAACTGTGCATTTCATGAAAGTCAAGACTCAAATTTCATCCAAAAGAAAAAGGTTTGATGGTGGGGCAATAATCTATCAGGTGTATGCCCATTTGCCAGAAACCGCATTCAGAGCTTGTGAAATCCCCAAAATGACAATTTCAAGCGCTTTGGCACTCTAAGTTTCATAGTAGGTGAAAATGAGTATATCTTGAAGAGGGAATGTACTAGTCGCTTCCAAATGAAATATGTATGATGGTGAATGGTTCCATATCATATATTCAAAAGGCAGCCATGTGCTCCTTTAGGAGCTTTAGATATAGGCTTTATAAAAACTTTAACTTTTCCCAAATTCATGAACAAAGTTTTTCGAAATGTGCATTTCATGAAAGTCAAGACTCAAATTTCATCCAAAAGAAAATGGTTTGATTGTGGGGCAAAAATCTTTCAGGTGTATGCCCACTTGCCAAAAACCGCATTCAGAGCTTGTGAAATCCCCAAAATGACGATTTCAAGCGCTTTGGCACTCTAAGTTTCATAGTAGGTGAAAATGAGCATATCTTGAAGAGGGAATGTACTAGTCGCTTCCAAATGAAATATGTATGAAGGTGAATGGTTCCATATCATATATTCAAAAGGCAGCCATGTGCTCTTTTAGGAGCTTTAGATATAGGCTTTATAAAAACTTTAACTTTTCCCCCATTCAGGAACAAAATTTTTCAAACTGTGCATTTCATGAAAGTCAAGACTCAAATTTCATCCAAAAGAAAAAGGTTTGATGGTGGGGCAATGATCTATCAGGTGTATGCCCATTTGCCAGAAACCGCATTCAGAGCTTGTGAAATCCCCAAAATGACAATTTCAAGCGCTTTGGCACTCTAAGTTTCATAGTAGGTGAAAATGAGCATATCTTGAAGAGGGAATGTATTAGTCGCTTCCAAATGAAATATGTATGATGGTGAATGGTTCCATATCATATATTCAAAAGGCAGCCATGTGCTCCTTTAGGAGCTTTAGATATAGGCTTTATAAAAACTTTAACTTTTCCCCCATTCAGGAACAAAGTTTTTCAAACTGTGCATTTCATGAAAGACAAGACTCAAATTTCATCCAAAAGAAAATGGTTTGATTGTGGGGCAATAATCTATCAGGTGTATGCCCACTTGCCAAAAACCGCATTCAGCGCTTGTGAAATCCCCAAAATGACGATTTCAAGCGCTTTGGCACTCTAAGTTTCATAGTAGCTGAAAATGAGCATATCTTGAAAGGGAATGTACTTGTCCCTTCCAAATGAAATATGTATGATGGTGAATGGTTCCATATCATGTATTCAAAAGGCAGCCATGTGCTCCTTTAGGAGCATTAGATATAGGCTTTATAAAAACTTTAACTTTTCCCCCATTCAGGAACAAAGTTTTTCAAACTGTGCATTTCATGAAAGTCAAGACTCAAATTTCATCCGAAAGAAAAAAGTTTGATGGTGGGGCAATAATCTATCAGGTGTGTGCCCATTTGCCAGAAACCGCATTCAGAGCTTTAGAAATCCCCAAAATGACGATTTCAAGCGTTTTGGCACTTTGTTTCATAGTAGGTGAAAATGAGTATATCTTTTAGAGGGAATGTACTAGTCGCTTCCAAATGAAATATGTATGATGGTGAATGGTTCCATGTCATATATTCAAAAGGCAGCCATGTGCTCCTTTAGGAGCTTTAGATATAGGCTTTATAAAAACTTTTACTTTTCCCCCATTCAGGAACAAAGTTTTTCAAACTGTGCATTTCATGAAAGTCAAGAATCAAATTTCATCCAAAAGAAAATGGTTTGATGGTGGGGCGATAATCTATCAGGTGTATGCCCATTTGCCAGAAACCGCATTAAGACCTTTTGAAATCCCCAAAATGATGATTTCAAACGCTTTGGCACTCTAAGTTTCATAGTAGCTGAAAATGAGCATATCTTGAAGAGGGAATGTACTTGTCCCTTCCAAATGAAATATGTATGATGGTGAATGGTTCCATATCATGTATTCAAAAGGCAGCCATGTGCTCCTTTAGGAGCATTAGATATAGGCTTTATAAAAACTTTAACTTTTCCCAAATTCATGAACAAAGTTTTTCAAACTGTGCATTTCATGAAAGTCAAGACTCAAATTTCATCCAAAAGAAAATGGTTTGATTGTGGGGCAAAAATCTTTCAGGTGTATGCCCACTTGCCAAAAACCGCATTCAGCGCTTGTGAAATCCCCAAAATGACGATTTCAAGCGCTTTGGCACTCTAAGTTTCATAGTAGGTGAAAATGAGCATATCTTGAAGAGGGAATGTATTAGTCGCTTCCAAATGAAATATGTATGATGGTGAATGGTTCCATATCATATATTCAAAAGGCAGCCATGTGCTCCTTTAGGAGCTTTAGATATAGGCTTTATAAAAACTTTAACTTTTCCCCCATTCAGGAACAAAGTTTTTCAAACTGTGCATTTCATGAAAGACAAGACTCAAATTTCATCCAAAAGAAAATGGTTTGATTGTGGGGCAATAATCTATCAGGTGTATGCCCACTTGCCAAAAACCGCATTCAGCGCTTTTGAAATCCCCAAAATGACGATTTCAAGCGCTTTGGCACTCTAAGTTTCATAGTAGGTGAAAATGAGCATATCTTGAAGAGGGAATGAACAAGTCGCTACCAAATGAAATATGTATGATGGTGAATGGTTCCATATCATGTATTCAAAAGGCAGCCATATGTTCCTTTAGGAGCTTTAGCTATAGGCTTTATAAAAACTTTAACTTTTCCCCCATTCAGGAACAAAGTTTTTCAAACTGTGCATTTCATGAAAGTCAAGACTCAAATTTCATCCAAAAGAAAAAGGTTTCATGGTGGGGCGATAATCTATCAGGTGTGTGCCCATTTGCCAGAAACCGCATTCAGAGCTTTAGAAATCCCCAAAATGCCGATTTCAAGCGTTTTGGCACTTTGTTTCACAGTAGGTGAAAATGAGTATATCTTTTAGAGGGAATGTAGTAGTCACTTCCAAATGAAATATGTATGATGGTGAATGGTTCCATATCATATCTTCAAAAGGCAGCCATGTGCTCCTTTAGGAGCTTTAGATATAGGCTTTATAAAAACTTTAACTTTTCCCCAACTCATGAACAAAGTTTTTCGAACTGTGCATTTCATGAAAGTCAAGACTCAAATTTCATCCAAAAGAAACAGGTTTGATGGTGGGGCAATAATCTATCAGGTGTATGCCCATTTGCCAGAAACCGCATTCAGAGCTTGTGAAATCCCCAAAATGACAATTTCAAGCGCTTTCGCACTCTAAGTTTCATAGTAGGTGAAAATGAGCATATCTTGAAGAGGGAATGTATTAGTCGCTTCCAAATGAAATATGTATGATGGTGAATGGTTCCATATCATATATTCAAAAGGCAGCCATGTGCTCCTTTAGGAGCTTTAGATATAGGCTTTATAAAAACTTTAACTTTTCCCCCATTCAGGAACAAAGTTTTTCAAACTGTGCATTTCATGAAAGACAAGACTCAAATTTCATCCAAAAGAAAATGGTTTGATTGTGGGGCAATAATCTATCAGGTGTATGCCCACTTGCCAAAAACCGCATTCAGGGCTTGTGAAATCCCCAAAATGACGATTTCAAGCGCTTTGGCACTCTAAGTTTCATAGTAGGTGAAAATGAGCATATCTTGAAGAGGGAATGAACAAGATGTTACCAAATGAAATATGTATGATGGAGAATGGTTCCATATCATATATTCAAAAGGCAGCCATGTGCTCCTTTAGGAGCTTTAGATATAGGCTTTATAAAAACTTTAACTTTTCCCCAATTCATGAACAAAGTTTTTCGAACTGTGCATTTCATGAAAGTCAAGACTCAAATTTCATCCAAAAGAAAATGGTTTGATGGTGGGGTGATAATCAATCAGGTGTATGCCCATTTGCCAGAAACCGCATTCAGCGCTTTAGAAATCCCCAAAATGACGATTTCAAGCGCTTTGGCACTCTAAGTTTCATAGTAGGTGAAAATGAGCATATCTTGAAGAGGGAATGTACTAGTCGCTTCCAAATGAAATATGTATGAAGGTGAATGGTTCCATATCATATATTCAAAAGGCAGCCATGTGCTCTTTTAGGAGCTTTAGATATAGGCTTTATAAAAACTTTAACTTTTCCCCCATTCAGGAACAAAGTTTTTCAAACTGTGCATTTCATGAAAGTCAAGACTCAAATTTCATCCAAAAGAAAAAGGTTTGATGGTGGGGCAATGATCTATCAGGTGTATGCCCATTTGCCAGAAACCGCATTCAGAGCTTGTGAAATCCCCAAAATGACAATTTCAAGCGCTTTGGCACTCTAAGTTTCATAGTAGGTGAAAATGAGCATATCTTGAAGAGGGAATGTATTAGTCGCTTCCAAATGAAATATGTATGATGGTGAATGGTTCCATATCATATATTCAAAAGGCAGCCATGTGCTCCTTTAGGAGCTTTAGATATAGGCTTTATAAAAACTTTAACTTTTCCCCCATTCAGGAACAAAGTTTTTCAAACTGTGCATTTCATGAAAGACAAGACTCAAATTTCATCCAAAAGAAAATGGTTTGATTGTGGGGCAATAATCTATCAGGTGTATGCCCACTTGCCAAAAACCGCATTCAGCGCTTGTGAAATCCCCAAAATGACGATTTCAAGCGCTTTGGCACTCTAAGTTTCATAGTAGGTGAAAATGAGCATATCTTGAAGAGGGAATGTACCAGTCGCTTCCAAATGAAATATGTATGATGGTGAATGGTTCCATATCATATATTCAAAAGGCAGCCATGTGCTCCTTTAGGAGCTTTAGATATAGGCTTTATAAAAACTTTAACTTTTCCCCCATTCAGGAACAAAGTTTTTCAAATTGTGCATTTCATGAAAGTCAAGACTCAAATTTCATCCAAAAGAAAAAGGTTTGATTGTGGGGCGATAAACTATCAGGTGTATGCCCATTTGCCAGAAACCGCATTCAGAGCTTTAGAAATCCGCAAAATGACGATTTCAAGCGCTTTAGCACTCTAAGTTTCATAGTAGGTGAAAATGAGCATATCTTGAAGAGGGAATGTGCTAGTCGCTTCTAAATTAAATATGTATGATGGTGAATGGTTCCATATCATGTATTCAAAAGGCAGCCATGTGCTCCTTTAGGAGCATTAGATATAGGCTTTATAAAAACTTTAACTTTTCCCCCATTCAGGAACAAAGTTTTTCAAACTGTGCATTTCATGAAAGTCAAGACTCAAATTTCATCCGAAAGAAAAAAGTTTGATGGTGGGGCAAAAATCTATCAGGTGTGTGCCCATTTGCCAGAAACCGCATTCAGAGCTTTAGAAATCCCCAAAATGACGATTTCAAGCGTTTTGGCACTTTGTTTCATAGTAGGTGAAAATGAGTATATCTTTTAGAGGGAATGTACTAGTCGCTTCCAAATGAAATATGTATGATGGTGAATGGTTCCATGTCATATATTCAAAAGGCAGCCATGTGCTCCTTTAGGAGCTTTAGATATAGGCTTTATAAAAACTTTTACTTTTCCCCCATTCAGGAACAAAGTTTTTCAAACTGTGCATTTCATGAAAGTCAAGAATCAAATTTCATCCAAAAGAAAATGGTTTGATGGTGGGGCGATAATCTATCAGGTGTATGCCCATTTGCCAGAAACCGCATTAAGAGCTTTTGAAATCCCCAAAATGATGATTTCAAACGCTTTGGCACTCTAAGTTTCATAGTAGCTGAAAATGAGCATATCTTGAAGAGGGAATGTACTTGTCCCTTCCAAATGAAATATGTATGATGGTGAATGGTTCCATATCATGTATTCAAAAGGCAGCCATGTGCTCCTTTAGGAGCATTAGATATAGGCTTTATAAAAACTTTAACTTTTCCCCCATTCAGGAACAAAGTTTTTCAAACTGTGCATTTCATGAAAGTCAAGACTCAAATTTCATCCAAAAGAAAAAGGTTTGATGGTGGGGCAATGATCTATCAGGTGTATGCCCATTTGCCAGAAACCGCATTCAGAGCTTGTGAAATCCCCAAAATGACAATTTCAAGCGCTTTGGCACTCTAAGTTTCATAGTAGGTGAAAATGAGCATATCTTGAAGAGGGAATGTATTAGTCGCTTCCAAATGAAATATGTATGATGGTGAATGGTTCCATATCATATATTCAAAAGGCAGCCATGTGCTCCTTTAGGAGCTTTAGATATAGGCTTTATAAAAACTTTAACTTTTCCCCCATTCACGAACAAAGTTTTTCAAACTGTGCATTTCATGAAAGACAAGACTCAAATTTCATCCAAAAGAAAATGGTTTGATTGTGGGGCAATAATCTATCAGGTGTATGCCCACTTGCCAAAAACCGCATTCAGCGCTTGTGAAATCCCCAAAATGACGATTTCAAGCGCTTTGGCACTCTAAGTTTCATAGTAGGTGAAAATGAGCATATCTTGAAGAGGGAATGTACCAGTCGCTTCCAAATGAAATATGTATGATGGTGAATGGTTCCATATCATATATTCAAAAGGCAGCCATGTGCTCCTTTAGGAGCTTTAGATATAGGCTTTATAAAAACTTTAACTTTTCCCCCATTCAGGAACAAAGTTTTTCAAATTGTGCATTTCATGAAAGTCAAGACTCAAATTTCATCCAAAAGAAAAAGGTTTGATTGTGGGGCGATAAACTATCAGGTGTATGCCCATTTGCCAGAAACCGCATTCAGAGCTTTAGAAATCCGCAAAATGACGATTTCAAGCGCTTTAGCACTCTAAGTTTCATAGTAGGTGAAAATGAGCATATCTTGAAGAGGGAATGTGCTAGTCGCTTCTAAATTAAATATGTATGATGGTGAATGGTTCCATATCATGTATTCAAAAGGCAGCCATGTGCTCCTTTAGGAGCATTAGATATAGGCTTTATAAAAACTTTAACTTTTCCCCCATTCAGGAACAAAGTTTTTCAAACTGTGCATTTCATGAAAGTCAAGACTCAAATTTCATCCGAAAGAAAAAAGTTTGATGGTGGGGCAATAATCTATCAGGTGTGTGCCCATTTGCCAGAAACCGCATTCAGAGCTTTAGAAATCCCCAAAATGACGATTTCAAGCGTTTTGGCACTTTGTTTCATAGTAGGTGAAAATGAGTATATCTTTTAGAGGGAATGTACTAGTCGCTTCCAAATGAAATATGTATGATGGTGAATGGTTCCATGTCATGTATTCAAAAGGCAGCCATGTGCTCCTTTAGGAGCATTAGATATAGGCTTTATAAAAACTTTAACTTTTCCCAAATTCATGAACAAAGTTTTTCAAACTGTGCATTTCATGAAAGTCAAGACTCAAATTTCATCCAAAAGAAAATGGTTTGATTGTGGGGCAAAAATCTTTCAGGTGTATGCCCACTTGCCAAAAACCGCATTCAGCGCTTGTGAAATCCCCAAAATGACGATTTCAAGCGCTTTGGCACTCTAAGTTTCATAGTAGGTGAAAATGAGCATATCTTGAAGAGGGAATGTATTAGTCGCTTCCAAATGAAATATGTATGATGGTGAATGGTTCCATATCATATATTCAAAAGGCAGCCATGTGCTCCTTTAGGAGCTTTAGATATAGGCTTTATAAAAACTTTAACTTTTCCCCCATTCAGGAACAAAGTTTTTCAAACTGTGCATTTCATGAAAGACAAGACTCAAATTTCATCCAAAAGAAAATGGTTTGATTGTGGGGCAATAATCTATCAGGTGTATGCCCACTTGCCAAAAACCGCATTCAGCGCTTTTGAAATCCCCAAAATGACGATTTCAAGCGCTTTGGCACTCTAAGTTTCATAGTAGGTGAAAATGAGCATATCTTGAAGAGGGAATGAACAAGTCGCTACCAAATGAAATATGTATGATGGTGAATGGTTCCATATCATGTATTCAAAAGGCAGCCATATGTTCCTTTAGGAGCTTTAGCTATAGGCTTTATAAAAACTTTAACTTTTCCCCCATTCAGGAACAAAGTTTTTCAAACTGTGCATTTCATGAAAGTCAAGACTCAAATTTCATCCAAAAGAAAAAGGTTTCATGGTGGGGCGATAATCTATCAGGTGTGTGCCCATTTGCCAGAAACCGCATTCAGAGCTTTAGAAATCCCCAAAATGCCGATTTCAAGCGTTTTGGCACTTTGTTTCACAGTAGGTGAAAATGAGTATATCTTTTAGAGGGAATGTAGTAGTCACTTCCAAATGAAATATGTATGATGGTGAATGGTTCCATATCATATATTCAAAAGGCAGCCATGTGCTCCTTTAGGAGCTTTAGATATAGGCTTTATAAAAACTTTAACTTTTCCCCCATTCAGGAACAAAGTTTTTCAAACTGTGCATTTCATGAAAGTCAAGACTCAAATTTCATCCAAAAGAAAAAGGTTTGATGGTGGGGCGATAATCTATCAGGTGTATGCCCATTTGCCAGAAACCGCATTCAGAGCTTCAGAAATCCGCAAAATGACGATTTCAAGCGCTTTGGCACTCTAAGTTTCATAGTAGGTGAAAATGAGCATATCTTGAAGAGGGAATACACTCGTCGTTTCCAAATGAAATATGTATGATGGTGAATGGTTCCATATCATATATTCAAAAGGCAGCCATGTGCTCCTTTAGGAGCTTTAGATATAGGCTTTATAAAAACTTTAACTTTTCCCCAACTCATGAACAAAGTTTTTCGAACTGTGCATTTCATGAAAGTCAAGACTCAAATTTCATCCAAAAGAAACAGGTTTGATGGTGGGGCAATAATCTATCAGGTGTATGCCCATTTGCCAGAAACCGCATTCAGAGCTTGTGAAATCCCCAAAATGACAATTTCAAGCGCTTTCGCACTCTAAGTTTCATAGTAGGTGAAAATGAGCATATCTTGAAGAGGGAATGTATTAGTCGCTTCCAAATGAAATATGTATGATGGTGAATGGTTCCATATCATATATTCAAAAGGCAGCCATGTGCTCCTTTAGGAGCTTTAGATATAGGCTTTATAAAAACTTTAACTTTTCCCCCATTCAGGAACAAAGTTTTTCAAACTGTGCATTTCATGAAAGACAAGACTCAAATTTCATCCAAAAGAAAATGGTTTGATTGTGGGGCAATAATCTATCAGGTGTATGCCCACTTGCCAAAAACCGCATTCAGGGCTTGTGAAATCCCCAAAATGACGATTTCAAGCGCTTTGGCACTCTAAGTTTCATAGTAGGTGAAAATGAGCATATCTTGAAGAGGGAATGAACAAGTCGTTACCAAATGAAATATGTATGATGGTGAATGGTTCCATATCATATATTCAAAAGGCAGCCATGTGCTCCTTTAGGAGCTTTAGATATAGGCTTTATAAAAACTTTAACTTTTCCCCCATTCAGGAACAAAGTTTTTCAAATTGTGCATTTCATGAAAGTCAAGACTCAAATTTCATCCAAAAGAAAAAGGTTTGATTGTGGGGCGATAAACTATCAGGTGTATGCCCATTTGCCAGAAACCGCATTCAGAGCTTTAGAAATCCGCAAAATGACGATTTCAAGCGCTTTAGCACTCTAAGTTTCATAGTAGGTGAAAATGAGCATATCTTGAAGAGGGAATGTGCTAGTCGCTTCTAAATTAAATATGTATGATGGTGAATGGTTCCATATCATGTATTCAAAAGGCAGCCATGTGCTCCTTTAGGAGCATTAGATATAGGCTTTATAAAAACTTTAACTTTTCCCCCATTCAGGAACAAAGTTTTTCAAACTGTGCATTTCATGAAAGTCAAGACTCAAATTTCATCCGAAAGAAAAAAGTTTGATGGTGGGGCAATAATCTATCAGGTGTGTGCCCATTTGCCAGAAACCGCATTCAGAGCTTTAGAAATCCCCAAAATGACGATTTCAAGCGTTTTGGCACTTTGTTTCATAGTAGGTGAAAATTAGTATATCTTTTAGAGGGAATGTACTAGTCGCTTCCAAATGAAATATGTATGATGGTGAATGGTTCCATGTCATGTATTCAAAAGGCAGCCATGTGCTCCTTTAGGAGCATTAGATATAGGCTTTATAAAAACTTTAACTTTTCCCAAATTCATGAACAAAGTTTTTCAAACTGTGCATTTCATGAAAGTCAAGACTCAAATTTCATCCAAAAGAAAATGGTTTGATTGTGGGGCAAAAATCTTTCAGGTGTATGCCCACTTGCCAAAAACCGCATTCAGCGCTTGTGAAATCCCCAAAATGACGATTTCAAGCGCTTTGGCACTCTAAGTTTCATAGTAGGTGAAAATGAGCATATCTTGAAGAGGGAATGTATTAGTCGCTTCCAAATGAAATATGTATGATGGTGAATGGTTCCATATCATATATTCAAAAGGCAGCCATGTGCTCCTTTAGGAGCTTTAGATATAGGCTTTATAAAAACTTTAACTTTTCCCCCATTCAGGAACAAAGTTTTTCAAACTGTGCATTTCATGAAAGACAAGACTCAAATTTCATCCAAAAGAAAATGGTTTGATTGTGGGGCAATAATCTATCAGGTGTATGCCCACTTGCCAAAAACCGCATTCAGCGCTTTTGAAATCCCCAAAATGACGATTTCAAGCGCTTTGGCACTCTAAGTTTCATAGTAGGTGAAAATGAGCATATCTTGAAGAGGGAATGAACAAGTCGCTACCAAATGAAATATGTATGATGGTGAATGGTTCCATATCATGTATTCAAAAGGCAGCCATATGTTCCTTTAGGAGCTTTAGCTATAGGCTTTATAAAAACTTTAACTTTTCCCCCATTCAGGAACAAAGTTTTTCAAACTGTGCATTTCATGAAAGTCAAGACTCAAATTTCATCCAAAAGAAAAAGGTTTCATGGTGGGGCGATAATCTATCAGGTGTGTGCCCATTTGCCAGAAACCGCATTCAGAGCTTTAGAAATCCCCAAAATGCCGATTTCAAGCGTTTTGGCACTTTGTTTCACAGTAGGTGAAAATGAGTATATCTTTTAGAGGGAATGTAGTAGTCACTTCCAAATGAAATATGTATGATGGTGAATGGTTCCATATCATATATTCAAAAGGCAGCCATGTGCTCCTTTAGGAGCTTTAGATATAGGCTTTATAAAAACTTTAACTTTTCCCCCATTCAGGAACAAAGTTTTTCAAACTGTGCATTTCATGAAAGTCAAGACTCAAATTTCATCCAAAAGAAAAAGGTTTGATGGTGGGGCGATAATCTATCAGGTGTATGCCCATTTGCCAGAAACCGCATTCAGAGCTTCAGAAATCCGCAAAATGACGATTTCAAGCGCTTTGGCACTCTAAGTTTCATAGTAGGTGAAAATGAGCATATCTTGAAGAGGGAATACACTCGTCGTTTCCAAATGAAATATGTATGATGGTGAATGGTTCCATATCATATATTCAAAAGGCAGCCATGTGCTCCTTTAGGAGCTTTAGATATAGGCTTTATAGAAAACTTTAACTTTTCCCCAACTCATGAACAAAGTTTTTCGAACTGTGCATTTCATGAAAGTCAAGACTCAAATTTCATCCAAAAGAAACAGGTTTGATGGTGGGGCAATAATCTATCAGGTGTATGCCCATTTGCCAGAAACCGCATTCAGAGCTTGTGAAATCCCCAAAATGACAATTTCAAGCGCTTTCGCACTCTAAGTTTCATAGTAGGTGAAAATGAGCATATCTTGAAGAGGGAATGTATTAGTCGCTTCCAAATGAAATATGTATGATGGTGAATGGTTCCATATCATATATTCAAAAGGCAGCCATGTGCTCCTTTAGGAGCTTTAGATATAGGCTTTATAAAAACTTTAACTTTTCCCCCATTCAGGAACAAAGTTTTTCAAACTGTGCATTTCATGAAAGACAAGACTCAAATTTCATCCAAAAGAAAATGGTTTGATTATGGGGCAATAATCTATCAGGTGTATGCCCACTTGCCAAAAACCGCATTCAGGGCTTGTGAAATCCCCAAAATGACGATTTCAAGCGCTTTGGCACTCTAAGTTTCATAGTAGGTGAAAATGAGCATATCTTGAAGAGGGAATGAACAAGTCGTTACCAAATGAAATATGTATGATGGAGAATGGTTCCATATCATATATTCAAAAGGCAGCCATGTGCTCCTTTAGGAGCTTTAGATATAGGCTTTATAAAAACTTTAACTTTTCCCCAATTCATGAACAAAGTTTTTCGAACTGTGCATTTCATGAAAGTCAAGACTCAAATTTCATCCAAAAGAAAATGGTTTGATGGTGGGGTGATAATCAATCAGGTGTATGCCCATTTGCCAGAAACCGCATTCAGCGCTTGTGAAATCCCCAAAATAACGATTTCAAGCTTTGGCACTCTAAGTATCATAGTAGGTGAAAATGAGCAATATCTTGAAGAGGGAATACACTCGTCGTTTCCAAATGAAATATGTATGATGGTGAATGGTTCATTGTCATATATTCAAAAGGCAGCCATGTGTTCCTTTAGGAGCTTTAGATATAGGCTTTATAAAAACTTTAACTTTTCCCCATTTCATGAACAAAGTTTTTCGAACTGTGCATTTCATGAAAGTCAAGACTCAAATTTCATCCAAAAGAAAAAGGTTTCATGGTGGGGCGATAATCTATCAGGTGTGTGCCCATTTGCCAGAAACCGCATTCAGAGCTTTAGAAATCCCCAAAATGCCCATTTCAAGCGTTTTGGCACTTTGTTTCACAGTAGGTGAAAATGAGTATATCTTTTAGAGGGAATGTAGTAGTCGCTTCCAAATGAAATATGTATGATGGTGAATAGTTCCATGTCATATATTCAAAAGGCAGCCATGTGCTCCTTTAGGAGCTTTAGATATAGGCTTTATAAAAACTTTAACTTTTCCCCCATTCAGGAACAAAGTTTTTCAAACTGTGCATTTCATGAAAGACAAGACTCAAATGTCATCCAAAAGAACATGGTTTGATTGTGGGGCAATAATCTATCAGGTGTATGCCCACTTGCCAAAAACCGCATTCAGCGCTTGTGAAATCCCCAAAATGACGATTTCAAGCGCTTTGGCACTCTAAGTTTCATAGTATGTGAAAATGAGCATATCTTGAAGAGGGAATGAACAAGTCGCTACCAAATGAAATATGTATGATGGTGAATGGTTCCATATCATGTATTCAAAAGGCAGCCTTATGTTCCTTTAGGAGCTTTAGCTATAGGCTTTATAAAAACTTTAACTTTCCCCCCATTCAGGAACAAAGTTTTTCAAACTGTGCATTTCATGAAAGACAAGACTCAAATTTCATCCAAAAGAAAATGGTTTGATTGTGGGGCAATAATCTATCAGGTGTATGCCCACTTGCCAAAAACCGCATTCAGCGCTTGTGAAATCCACAAAATGACGATTTCAAGCGCTTTGGCACTCTAAGTTTCATAGTAGGTGAAAATGAGCATATCTTGAAGAGGGAATACACTCGTCGTTTCCAAATGAAATATGTATGATGGTGAATGGTTCCATATCATATATTCAAAAGGCAGCCATGTGCTCCTTTAGGAGCTTTAGATATAGGCTTTATAAAAACTTTAACTTTTCCCCAATTCATGAACAAAGTTTTTCGAACTGTGCATTTCATGAAAGTCAAGACTCAAATTTCATCCAAAAGAAAATGGTTTGATGGTGGGGTGATAATCAATCAGGTGTATGCCCATTTGCCAGAAACCGCATTCAGAGCTTGTGAAATCCCCAAAATGACGATTTCAAGCTTTGGCACTCTAAGTATCATAGTAGGTGAAAATGAGCAATATCTTGAAGAGGGAATACACTCGTCGTTTCCAAATGAAATATGTATGATGGTGAATGGTTCATTGTCATATATTCAAAAGGCAGCCATGTGCTCCTTGAGGAGCTTTAGATATAGGCTTTATAAAAACTTTAACCTTTCCCCCATTGAGGAACAAAGTTTTTCAAACTGTGCATTTCATGAAAGTCAAGACTAAAATTTTATCCGAAAGAAAAAAGTTTGATGGTGGGGCAATAATCTATCAGGTGCATGCCCATTGGCCAGAAACCGCATTCAGAGCTTTAGAAATCCCCAAAATGACGATTTTAAGCGTTTTGGCACATTGTTTCATTGTAGGTGAAAATGAGCATATCTTGAAGAGGGAATACACTAGTCGTTTCCAAATGAAATATGTATGATGGTGAATGGTTCCATATCATATATTCAAAAGGCAGCCATGTGCTCCTTTAGGAGCTTTAGATATAGGCTTTATAAAAACTTTAACTTTTCCCCCATTCAGGAACAAAGTTTTTCAAACTGTGCATTTCATGAAAGACAAGACTCAAATTTCATCCAAAAGAACATGGTTTGATTGTGGGGCAATAATCAATCAGGTGTATGCCCACTTGCCAAAAACCGCATTCAGCGCTTGTGAAATCCCCAAAATGACGATTTCAAGCGTTTAGGCACTTTGTTTCATTGTAGGTGAAAATGAGCATATCTTGAAGAGGGAATACACTAGTCGTTTCCAAATGAAATATGTATGATGGTGAATGGTTCCATGTCATATATTCAAAAGGCAGCCATGTGCTCCTTTAGGAGCTTTAGATATAGGCTTTATAAAAACTTTAACTTTTCCCCCATTCAGGAACAAAGTTTTTCAAACTGTGCATTTCATGAAAGTCAAGACTCAAATTTCATCCAAAAGAAAATGGTTTGATGGTGGGGTGATAATCAATCAGGTGTATGCCCATTTGCCAGAAACCGCATTCAGAGCTTGTGAAATCCCCAAAATGACGATTTCAAGCTTTGGCACTCTAGGTATCATAGTAGGTGAAAATGAGCAATATCTTGAAGAGGGAATACACTCGTCGTTTCCAAATGAAATATGTATGATGGTGAATGGTTCATTGTCATATATTCAAAAGGCAGCCATGTGCTCCTTGAGGAGCTTTAGATATAGGCTTTATAAAAACTTTAACTTTTCCCCAATTCATGAACAAAGTTTTTTGAACTGTGCATTTCATGAAAGTCAAGACTCAAATTTCATCCAAAAGAAAAAGGTTTCATGGTGGGGCGATAATCTATCAGGTGTGTGCCCATTTGCCAGAAACCGCATTCAGAGCTTTAGAAATCCCCAAAATGCCCATTTCAAGCGTTTTGGCACTTTGTTTCACAGTAGGTGAAAATGAGTATATCTTTTAGAGGGAATGTAGTAGTCGCTTCCAAATGAAATATGTATAATGGTGAATAGTTCCATGTCATATATTCAAAAGGCAGCCATGTGCTCCTTTAGGAGCTTTAGATATAGGCTTTATAAAAACTTTAACTTTTCCCACATTCAGGAACAAAGTTTTTCAAACTGTGCATTTCATGAAAGTCAAGACTCAAATTTCATCCAAAAGAAAAAGGTTTGATGGTGGGGCGATAATCTATCAGGTGTATGCCCATTTGCCAGAAACCGCATTCAGAGCTTTTGAAATCCCCAAAATGACGATTTCAAGTGCTTTGGCACTCTAAGTTTCATTGTAGCTGAAAATGAGCATATCTTGAAGAGGGAATGTACTCGTCACTTCCAAATGAAATATGTATGATGGTGAATGGTTCCATATCATGTATTCAAAAGGCAGCCTTATGTTCCTTTAGGAGCTTTAGCTATAGGCTTTATAAAAACTTTAACTTTCCCCCCATTCAGGAACAAAGTTTTTCAAACTGTGCATTTCATGAAAGACAAGACTCAAATTTCATCCAAAAGAAAATGGTTTGATTGTGGGGCAATAATCTATCAGGTGTATGCCCACTTGCCAAAAACCGCATTCAGCGCTTGTGAAATCCACAAAATGACGATTTCAAGCGCTTTGGCACTCTAAGTTTCATAGTAGGTGAAAATGAGCATATCTTGAAGAGGGAATACACTCGTCGTTTCCAAATGAAATATGTATGATGGTGAATGGTTCCATATCATATATTCAAAAGGCAGCCATGTGCTCCTTTAGGAGCTTTAGATATAGGCTTTATAAAAACTTTAACTTTTCCCCAATTCATGAACAAAGTTTTTCGAACTGTGCATTTCATGAAAGTCAAGACTCAAATTTCATCCAAAAGAAAATGGTTTGATGGTGGGGTGATAATCAATCAGGTGTATGCCCATTTGCCAGAAACCGCATTCAGAGCTTGTGAAATCCCCAAAATGACGATTTCAAGCTTTGGCACTCTAAGTATCATAGTAGGTGAAAATGAGCAATATCTTGAAGAGGGAATACACTCGTCGTTTCCAAATGAAATATGTATGATGGTGAATGGTTCATTGTCATATATTCAAAAGGCAGCCATGTGCTCCTTGAGGAGCTTTAGATATAGGCTTTATAAAAACTTTAACCTTTCCCCCATTGAGGAACAAAGTTTTTCAAACTGTGCATTTCATGAAAGTCAAGACTAAAATTTTATCCGAAAGAAAAAAGTTTGATGGTGGGGCAATAATCTATCAGGTGCATGCCCATTGGCCAGAAACCGCATTCAGAGCTTTAGAAATCCCCAAAATGACGATTTTAAGCGTTTTGGCACTTTGTTTCATTGTAGGTGAAAATGAGCATATCTTGAAGAGGGAATACACTAGTCGTTTCCAAATGAAATATGTATGATGGTGAATGGTTCCATGTCATATATTCAAAAGGCAGCCATGTGCTCCTTTAGGAGCTTTAGATATAGGCTTTATAAAAACTTTAACTTTTCCCCCATTCAGGAACAAAGTTTTTCAAACTGTGCATTTCATGAAAGTCAAGACTCAAATTTCATCCAAAAGAAAATGGTTTGATGGTGGGGTGATAATCAATCAGGTGTATGCCCATTTGCCAGAAACCGCATTCAGAGCTTGTGAAATCCCCAAAATGACGATTTCAAGCTTTGGCACTCTAGGTATCATAGTAGGTGAAAATGAGCAATATCTTGAAGAGGGAATACACTCGTCGTTTCCAAATGAAATATGTATGATGGTGAATGGTTCATTGTCATATATTCAAAAGGCAGCCATGTGCTCCTTGAGGAGCTTTAGATATAGGCTTTATAAAAACTTTAACTTTTCCCCAATTCATGAACAAAGTTTTTTGAACTGTGCATTTCATGAAAGTCAAGACTCAAATTTCATCCAAAAGAAAAAGGTTTCATGGTGGGGCGATAATCTATCAGGTGTGTGCCCATTTGCCAGAAACCGCATTCAGAGCTTTAGAAATCCCCAAAATGCCCATTTCAAGCGTTTTGGCACTTTGTTTCACAGTAGGTGAAAATGAGTATATCTTTTAGAGGGAATGTAGTAGTCGCTTCCAAATGAAATATGTATAATGGTGAATAGTTCCATGTCATATATTCAAAAGGCAGCCATGTGCTCCTTTAGGAGCTTTAGATATAGGCTTTATAAAAACTTTAACTTTTCCCACATTCAGGAACAAAGTTTTTCAAACTGTGCATTTCATGAAAGTCAAGACTCAAATTTCATCCAAAAGAAAAAGGTTTGATGGTGGGGCGATAATCTATCAGGTGTATGCCCATTTGCCAGAAACCGCATTCAGAGCTTTTGAAATCCCCAAAATGACGATTTCAAGTGCTTTGGCACTCTAAGTTTCATTGTAGCTGAAAATGAGCATATCTTGAAGAGGGAATGTACTCGTCACTTCCAAATGAAATATGTATGATGGTGAATGGTTCCATATCATGTATTCAAAAGGCAGCCTTATGTTCCTTTAGGAGCTTTAGCTATAGGCTTTATAAAAACTTTAACTTTCCCCCCATTCAGGAACAAAGTTTTTCAAACTGTGCATTTCATGAAAGACAAGACTCAAATTTCATCCAAAAGAAAATGGTTTGATTGTGGGGCAATAATCTATCAGGTGTATGCCCACTTGCCAAAAACCGCATTCAGCGCTTGTGAAATCCACAAAATGACGATTTCAAGCGCTTTGGCACTCTAAGTTTCATAGTAGGTGAAAATGAGCATATCTTGAAGAGGGAATACACTCGTCGTTTCCAAATGAAATATGTATGATGGTGAATGGTTCCATATCATATATTCAAAAGGCAGCCATGTGCTCCTTTAGGAGCTTTAGATATAGGCTTTATAAAAACTTTAACTTTTCCCCAATTCATGAACAAAGTTTTTCGAACTGTGCATTTCATGAAAGTCAAGACTCAAATTTCATCCAAAAGAAAATGGTTTGATGGTGGGGTGATAATCAATCAGGTGTATGCCCATTTGCCAGAAACCGCATTCAGAGCTTGTGAAATCCCCAAAATGACGATTTCAAGCTTTGGCACTCTAAGTATCATAGTAGGTGAAAATGAGCAATATCTTGAAGAGGGAATACACTCGTCGTTTCCAAATGAAATATGTATGATGGTGAATGGTTCATTGTCATATATTCAAAAGGCAGCCATGTGCTCCTTGAGGAGCTTTAGATATAGGCTTTATAAAAACTTTAACCTTTCCCCCATTGAGGAACAAAGTTTTTCAAACTGTGCATTTCATGAAAGTCAAGACTAAAATTTTATCCGAAAGAAAAAAGTTTGATGGTGGGGCAATAATCTATCAGGTGCATGCCCATTGGCCAGAAACCGCATTCAGAGCTTTAGAAATCCCCAAAATGACGATTTTAAGCGTTTTGGCACTTTGTTTCATTGTAGGTGAAAATGAGCATATCTTGAAGAGGGAATACACTAGTCGTTTCCAAATGAAATATGTATGATGGTGAATGGTTCCATATCATATATTCAAAAGGCAGCCATGTGCTCCTTTAGGAGCTTTAGATATAGGCTTTATAAAAACTTTAACTTTTCCCCCATTCAGGAACAAAGTTTTTCAAACTGTGCATTTCATGAAAGATAAGACTCAAATTTCATCCAAAAGAACATGGTTTGATTGTGGGGCAATAATCAATCAGGTGTATGCCCACTTGCCAAAAACCGCATTCAGCGCTTGTGAAATCCCCAAAATGACGATTTCAAGCGTTTAGGCACTTTGTTTCATTGTAGGTGAAAATGAGCATATCTTGAAGAGGGAATACACTAGTCGTTTCCAAATGAAATATGTATGATGGTGAATGGTTCCATGTCATATATTCAAAAGGCAGCCATGTGCTCCTTTAGGAGCTTTAGATATAGGCTTTATAAAAACTTTAACTTTTCCCCCATTCAGGAACAAAGTTTTTCAAACTGTGCATTTAATGAAAGTCAAGACTCAAATTTCATCCAAAAGAAAATGGTTTGATGGTGGGGTGATAATCAATCAGGTGTATGCCCATTTGCCAGAAACCGCATTCAGAGCTTGTGAAATCCCCAAAATGACGATTTCAAGCTTTGGCACTCTAAGTATCATAGTAGGTGAAAATGAGCAATATCTTGAAGAGGGAATACACTCGTCGTTTCCAAATGAAATATGTATGATGGTGAATGGTTCATTGTCATATATTCAAAAGGCAGCCATGTGCTCCTTGAGGAGCTTTAGATATAGGCTTTATAAAAACTTTAACTTTTCCCCAATTCATGAACAAAGTTTTTCGAACTGTGCATTTCATGAAAGTCAAGACTCAAATTTCATCCAAAAGAAAAAGGTTTCATGGTGGGGCGATAATCTATCAGGTGTGTGCCCATTTGCCAGAAACCGCATTCAGAGCTTTAGAAATCCCCAAAATGCCCATTTCAAGCGTTTTGGCACTTTGTTTCACAGTAGGTGAAAATGAGTATATCTTTTAGAGGGAATGTAGTAGTCGCTTCCAAATGAAATGTGTATGATGGTGAATAGTTCCATGTCATATATTCAAAAGGCAGCCATGTGCTCCTTTAGGAGCTTTAGATATAGGCTTTATAAAAACTTTAACTTTTCCCACATTCAGGAACAAAGTTTTTCAAACTGTGCATTTCATGAAAGTCCATCCATCCATCCATTATCTGAACCCGCTTATCCTGAACAGGGTCGCAGGGGGGCTGGAGCCTATCCCAGCATACATTGGGCGAAAGGCAGGAATACACCCTGGACAGGTCGCCAGTCCATCGCAGGGCACACACACCATTCACTCACACACTCATACCTACGGGCAATTTAGACTCTCCAATCAGCCTAACCTGCATGTCTTTGGACTGTGGGAGGAAACCGGAGTACCCGGAGGAAACCCACGCAGACACGGGGAGAACATGCAAACTCCGCACAGAGAGGCCCCGGCCGACGGGGATTCGAACCCAGGACCTCCTTGCTGTGAGGCGGCAGTGCTACCCACTGCGCCATCCGTGCCGCCGCATTTCATGAAAGTCAAGACTCAAATTTCATCCAAAAGAAAAAGGTTTGATGGTGGGGCGATAATCTATCAGGTGTATGCCCATTTGCCAGAAACCGCATTCAGAGCTTTTGAAATCCCCAAAATGACGATTTCAAGTGCTTTGGCACTCTAAGTTTCATTGTAGCTGAAAATGAGCATATCTTGAAGAGGGAATGTACTCGTCACTTCCAAATGAAATATGTATGATGGTGAATGGTTCCATATCATATATTCAAAAGGCAGCCATGTGCTCCTTTAGGAGCTTTAGATATAGGCTTTATAAAAACTTTAACTTTTCCCCCATTCAGGAACAAAGTTTTTCAAACTGTGCATTTCATGAAAGACAAGACTCAAATTTCATCCAAAAGAACATGGTTTGATTGTGGGGCAATAATCAATCAGGTGTATGCCCACTTGCCAAAAACCGCATTCAGCGCTTGTGAAATCCCCAAAATGACGATTTCAAGCGCTTTGGCACTCTAAGTTTCATAGTAGGTGAAAATGAGCATATCTTGAAGAGGGAATGAACAAGTCGCTACCAAATGAAATATGTATGATGGTGAATGGTTCCATATCATATATTCAAAAGGCAGCCATGTGCTCCTTTAGGAGCTTTAGATATAGGCTTTATAAAAACTTTAACCTTTCCCCCATTGAGGAACAAAGTTTTTCAAACTGTGCATTTCATGAAAGTCAAGACTAAAATTTTATCCGAAAGAAAAAAGTTTGATGGTGGGGCAATAATCTATCAGGTGCATGCCCATTGGCCAGAAACCGCATTCAGAGCTTTAGAAATCCCCAAAATGACGATTTTAAGCGTTTTGGCACTTTGTTTCATTGTAGGTGAAAATGAGCATATCTTGAAGAGGGAATACACTAGTCGTTTCCAAATGAAATATGTATGATGGTGAATGGTTCCATATCATATATTCAAAAGGCAGCCATGTGCTCCTTTAGGAGCTTTAGATATAGGCTTTATAAAAACTTTAACTTTTCCCCCATTCATGAACAAAGTTTTTCAAACTGTGCATTTCATGAACGTCAAGACTCAAATTTCATCCAAAAGAAAAAGGTTTCATGGTGGGGCGATAATCTATCAGGTGTGTGCCCATTTTCCAGAAACCGCATTCAGAGCTTGTGAAATCCCCAAAATGATGATTTCAAACGCTTTGGCACTCAAAGTTTCATAGTAGCTGAAAATGAGCATATCTTGAAGAGGGAATGTATTAGTCGCTTCCAAATGAAATATGTATGATGGTGAATGGTTCCATATCATATATTCAAAAGGCAGCCATGTGCTCCTTTAGGAGCTTTAGATATAGGCTTTATAAAAAGTTTAACTTTTCCCCCATTCAGGAACAAAGTTTTTCAAACTGTGCATTTCATGAAAGACAAGACTCAAATTTCATCCAAAAGAAAATGATTTGATTGTGGGGCAATAATCTATCAGGTGTATCCCCACTTGCCAAAAACCGCATTCAGCGCTTGTGAAATCCCCAAAATGACGATTTCAAGCGCTTTGGCACTTTGTTTCATTTTAGGTGAAAATGAGCATATCTTGAAGAGGGAATATACTAGTCGTTTCCTAATGAAATATGTATGATGGTGACTGGTTCCATGTCATATATTCAAAAGGCAGCCATGTGCTCCTTTAGGAGCTTTAGATATAGGCTTTATAAAAACTTTAACTCTTCCCCCATTCAGGAACAAAGTTTTTCAAACTGTGCATTTCATGGAAGTCAAGACTCAAATTTCATCCAAAAGAAAAAGGTTTGATGGTGGGGCAATAATCTATCAGGTGTATGCCCATTTGCCAGAAACCGCATTCAGAGCTTTAGAAATCCGCAAAATGACGATTTCAAGCGCTTTGGCACTCTAAGTTTCATAGTAGGTGAAAATGAGCATATCTAGAAGAGGGAATGTACTAGTCGTTTCCAAATGAAATACGTACGATGGTGAATGGTTCCATATCATATATTCAAAAGGCAGCCGTGTGCTCCTTTAGGAGCTTTAGATATAGGCTTGAAAAAAACTTTAACTTTTCCCCAATTCATGAACAAAGTTTTTCGAACTGTGCATTTCATGAAAGTCAAGACTCAAATTTCATCCAAAAGAAAAAGGTTTGATGGTGGGGCAATAATCTATCAGGTGTATGCCCATTTGCCAGAGACAGCATTAAGAGCTTTAGAAATCCCCAAAATGACGATTACAAGCGTTTTGGCACTTTGTTTCATAGTAGGAGAAAATGAGTACATCTTGAAGAGGGAATGTACTCGTCACTTCCAAATGAAATATGTATGATGGTGAATGGTTCCATATCATATATTCAAAAGGCAGCCATGTGCTCCTTTAGGAGCTTTAGATATAGGCTTTATAAAAACATTAACTTTTCCCCCATTCATGAACAAAGTTTTTCGAACTGTGCATTTCATGAAAGTCAAGACTCAAATTTCATCCAAAAGTAAAAGGTTTGATGGTGGGGCAGTAATCTATCAGGTGTATGCCCATTTGCCAGAAACCGCATTCAGAGCTTGTGAAATCCCCAAAATGACAATTTCAAGCGCTTTGGCACTCTAAGTTTCATAGTAGGTGAAAATGAGCATATCTTGAAGAGGGAATGTATTAGTCGCTTCCAAATGAAATATGTATGATGGTGAATGGTTCCATATCATATATTCAAAAGGCAGCCATGTGCTCCTTTAGGAGCTTTAGATATAGGCTTTATAAAAACTTTAACTTTTCCCCCATTCAGGAACAAAGTTTTTCAAACTGTGCATTTCATGAAAGTCAAGACTCAAATTTCATCCAAAAGAAAAAGGTTTCATGGTGGGGCGATAATCTATCAGGTGTGTGCCCATTTGCCAGAGACAGCATTAAGAGCTTTAGAAATCCCCAAAATGACGATTACAAGCGTTTTGGCACTTTGTTTCATAGTAGGAGAAAATGAGTATATCTTGAAGAGGGAATGTACTCGTCACTTCCAAATGAAATATGTATGATGGTGAATGGTTCCATATCATATATTCAAAAGGCAGCCATGTGCTCCTTTAGGAGCTTTAGATATAGGCTTTATAAAAACATTAACTTTTCCCCCATTCATGAACAAAGTTTTTCGAACTGTGCATTTCATGAAAGTCAAGACTCAAATTTCATCCAAAAGAAAAAGGTTTGATGGTGGGGCAATAATCTATCAGGTGTATGCCCATTTGCCAGAGACAGCATTAAGAGCTTTAGAAATCCCCAAAATGACGATTACAAGCGTTTTGGCACTTTGTTTCATAGTAGGAGAAAATGAGTATATCTTGAAGAGGGAATGTACTAGTCGCTTCCAAATGAAATATGTTTGATGGTGAATGGTTCCATATCATATATTCAAAAGGCAGCCATGTGCTCCTATAGGAGCTTTAGATATAGGCTTTATAAAAACTTTAACTTTTCCCCCATTCAGGAACAAAGTTTTTCAAACTGTGCATTTCATGAAAGTCAAGACTCAAATTTCATCCAAAAAAAAATGGTTTGATAGTGGGGTGATAATCTATCAGGTGTATGCCCATTTGCCAGAAACCGCTTTCAGAGCTTTAGAAATCCCCAAAATGACGATTTCAAGCGCTTTGGCACTCTAAGTTTCATAGTAGGTGAAAATGAGTATATCTTGAAGAGGGAATGTGCTAGTCGTTTCCAAATGAAATATGTATGATGGTGAATGGTTCCATATCATAAATTCAAAAGGCAGCCATGTGCTCATTTAGGAGCTTTAGATATAGGCTTTATGAAAAATAACTTTTCCCCCATTCATGAACAAAGTTTTTCAAACTGTGCATTTCATGAAAGTCAAGACTCTAATTTCATCTAAAAGAAAAAGGTTTGATTGTGGGGCGATAATCTATCAGGTGTATGCCCATTTGCCAGAAACCGCTTTCAGAGCTTTAGAAATCCCCAAAATGACGATTTCAAGCGCTTTGGCACTCTAAGTTTCATAGTAGGTGAAAATGAGTATATCTTGAAGAGGGAATGTACTAGTCGCTTCCAAATGAAATATGTATGATGGTGAATGGTTCCATGTCATATATTCAAAAGGCAGCCATGTGTTCCTTTAGGAGCTTTAGCTATTGGCTTTATAAAAACTAACTTTTCCCCCATTTAGGAACAAAGTTTTTCAAACTGTGCATTTCATGAAAGTCAAGACTCAAATTTCATCTAAAAGAAAAAAGTATGATTGTGGGGCGATAATCTATCAGGTGTATCCCCATTTGCCAGAAACCGCATTCAGAGCTTGTGAAATCCCCAAAATGACGATTTCAAGCTTTGGCACTCTAAGTATCATAGTAGGTGAAAATGAGCATATCTTGAAGAGGGAATACACTCGCCGTTTCCAAATGAAATATGTATGATGGTGAATGGTTCCATGTCATATATTCAAAAGGCAGCCATGTGCTCCTTTAGGAGCATTAGATATAGGCTTTATTAAAACTAACTTTTCCCCCATTCAGGAACAAAGTTTTTCAAACTGTGCATTTCATGAAAGTCAAGACTCAAATTTCATCCAAAAGAAAATGGTTTGATGGTGGGGCGATAATCTGTCAGGTGTATGCCCATTTCCCAGAAACCGCATTCAGAGCTTTAGAAATCCGCAAAATGACGATTTCAAGCGCTTATCACTCTAAGTTTCATAGTAGGTGAAAATGAGTATATCTTGAAGAGGGAATGTGCTAGTCGCTTCCAAATGAAATATGTATGATGGTGAATGGTTCCATATCATATATTCAAAAGGCAGCCATGTGCTCCTTGAGGAGCTTTAGATATAGGCTTTATAAAAACTTTAACTTTTCCCCCATTCATGAACAAAGTTTTTCGAACTGTGCATTTCATGAAAGTCAAGACTCAAATTTCATCCAAAAGAAAATGGTTTGATGGTGGGGCGATAATCTATCAGGTGTATGCCCATTTGCCAGAAACCGCATTCAGAGCTTGTGAAATCCCCAAAATGACGATTTCAAGCGCTTTGGCACTCTAAGTTTCATAGTAGGTGAAAATGAGTATATCTTGAAGAGGGAATGTACTAGTCGCTTCCAAATGAAATATGTATGATGGTGAATGGTTCCATATCATATATTCAAAAGGCAGCCATGTGCTCCTTTAGGAGCTTTAGATATAGGCTTTATAACAACTTTAACTTTTCCCCCATTCAGGAACAAAGTTTTTCAAACTGTGCATTTCATGAAAGTCAAGACTCAAATTTCATCCAAAAGAAAAAGGTTTGATGGTGGGGCGATAATCTATCAGGTGTATGCCCATTTGCCAGAAACCGCATTCAGAGCTTGTGAAATCCCCAAAATGACGATTTCAAGCTTTGGCACTCTAATTATCATAGTACGTGAAAATGAGCATATCTTGAAGAGGGAATACACTCGTCGTTTCCAAATGAAATATGTATGATGGTGAATGGTTCCATGTCATATATTCAAAAGGCAGTCATGTGCTCCTTTAGGAGCTTTAGCTATAGGCTTTATAAAAACTTTATCTTTGCCCCCATTCAGGAACAAAGTTTTTCAAAATGTGCATTTCATGAAAGTCAAGACTCAAATTTCATCTAAAAGAAAAAAGTTTGATTGTGGGGCGATAATCTATCAGGTGTATGCCCATTTGCCAGAAACCGCATTCAGAGCTTGTGAAATCCCCAAAATGACGATTTCAAGCTTTGGCACTCTAAGTATCATAGTAGGTGAAAATGAGCATATCTTGAAGAGGGAATACACTCGTCGTTTCCAAATGAAATATGTATGATGGTGAATGGTTCCATGTCATTTATTCAAAAGGCAGCCATGTGCTCCTTTAGGAGCTTTAGCTATAGGCTTTATAAAAACTTTATCTTTTCCCCCATTCAGGAACAAAGTTTTTCAAACTGTGCATTTCATGAAAGTCAACACTCAAATTTCATCTAAAAGAAAAAGGTTTGATTGTGGGGCGATAATCTATCAGGTGTATGCCCATTTCCCAGAAACCGCATTCAGAGCTTGTGAAATCCCCAAAATGACGATTTCAAGCTTTGGCACTCTAAGTATCATAGTAGGTGAAAATGAGCATATCTTGAAGAGGGAATACACTCGCCGTTTCCAATTGAAATATGGATGATGGTGAATGGTTCCATGTCATATATTCAAAAGGCAGCCATGTGCTCCTTTAGGAGCTTTAGCTATAGGCTTCATAAAAACTTACTTTTCCCCCATTCAGGAACAAAGTTTTTCAAACTGTGCATTTCATGAAAGTCACGACTCAAATTTCATCCAAAAGAAAATGGTTTGATGGTGGGGCGATAATCTATCAGGTGTATGCCCATTTGCCAGAAACCGCATTCAGAGCTTGTGAAATCCCCAAAATGACGATTTCAAGCGCTTTGGCACTCGAAGTTTCATAGTAGGTGAAAATGAGTATATCTTGAAGAGGGAATGTACTAGTCGCTTCCAAATGAAATATGTATGATGGTGAATGGTTCCATGTCATATATTCAAAAGGCAACCATGTGTTCCTTTAGGAGCTTTAGCTATTGGCTTTATAAAAACTAACTTTTCCCCCTTTTAGGAACAAAGTTTTTCAAACTGTGCATTTCATGAAAGTCAAGACTCAAATTTCATCCAAAAGAAAAAGGTTTGATTGTGGGGCGATAATCTATCAGGTGTATGCCCATTTGCCAGAAACCGCATTCAGAGCTTTAGAAATCGCCAAAATGACGATTTCAAGCGCTTTGGCACTCTAAGTTTCATAGTAGGTGAAAATGACCATATCTTGAAGAGGGAATGTACTAGTCGCTTCCAAATGAAATATGTATGATGGTGAATGGTTCCATATCATATATTCAAAAGGCAGCCATGTGCTCCTTTAGGAGCTTTAGATATAGGCTTTATAAAAACTTTAACTTTTCCCCCATTCAGGAACAAAGTTTTTCAAAATGTGCATTTCATGAAAGTCAAGACTCAAATTTCATCCAAAAGAAAAAAGTTTAATTGTGGGGCGATAATCTATCAGGTGTATGCCCATTTGCCAGAAACCGCATTCAGAGCTTGTGAAATCCCCAAAATGACGATTTCAAGCTTTGGCACTCTAAGTATCATAGTAGGTGAAAATGAGCATATCTTGAAGAGGGAATACACTCGTCGTTTCCAAATGAAATATGTATGATGGTGAATGGTTCCATGTCATATATTAAAAAGGCAGCCATGTGTTCCTTTAGGAGCTTTAGCTATTGGCTTTATAAAAACTAACTTTTCCCCCATTTAGGAACAAAGTTTTTCAATCTGCGCATTTCATGAAAGTCAAGACTCAAATTTCATCCAAAAGAAAAAGGTTTGATTGTGGGGCGATAATCTATCAGGTGTATGCCCATTTGCCAGAAACCGCATTCAGAGCTTTAGAAATCGCCAAAATGACGATTTCAAGCGCTTTGGCACTCTAAGTTTCATAGTAGGTGAAAATGACCATATCTTGAAGAGGGAATACACTCGTCGTTTCCAAATGAAATATGTATGATGGTGAATGGTTCCATGTCATTTATTCAAAAGGCAGCCATGTGCTCCTTTAGGAGCTTTAGCTATAGGCTTTATAAAAACTTTATCTTTTCCCCCATTCAGGAACAAAGTTTTTCAAACTGTGCATTTCATGAAAGTCAACACTCAAATTTCATCTAAAAGAAAAAGGTTTGATTGTGGGGCGATAATCTATCAGGTGTATGCCCATTTCCCAGAAACCGCATTCAGAGCTTGTGAAATCCCCAAAATGACGATTTCAAGCTTTGGCACTCTAAGTATCATAGTAGGTGAAAATGAGCATATCTTGAAGAGGGAATACACTCGCCGTTTCCAAATGAAATATGTATGATGGTGAATGGTTCCATGTCATATATTCAAAAGGCAGCCATGTGCTCCTTTAGGAGCTTTAGATATAGGCTTTATAAAAACTTTAACTTTTCCCCCATTCAGGAACAAAGTTTTTCAAAATGTGCATTTCATGAAAGTCAAGACTCAAATTTCATCCAAAAGAAAAAAGTTTAATTGTGGGGCGATAATCTATCAGGTGTATGCCCATTTGCCAGAAACCGCATTCAGAGCTTGTGAAATCCCCAAAATGACGATTTCAAGCTTTGGCACTCTAAGTATCATAGTAGGTGAAAATGAGCATATCTTGAAGAGGGAATACACTCGTCGTTTCCAAATGAAATATGTATGATGGTGAATGGTTCCATGTCATATATTAAAAAGGCAGCCATGTGTTCCTTTAGGAGCTTTAGCTATTGGCTTTATAAAAACTAACTTTTCCCCCATTTAGGAACAAAGTTTTTCAATCTGCGCATTTCATGAAAGTCAAGACTCAAATTTCATCCAAAAGAAAAAGGTTTGATTGTGGGGCGATAATCTATCAGGTGTATGCCCATTTGCCAGAAACCGCATTCAGAGCTTTAGAAATCGCCAAAATGACGATTTCAAGCGCTTTGGCACTCTAAGTTTCATAGTAGGTGAAAATGACCATATCTTGAAGAGGGAATACACTCGTCGTTTCCAAATGAAATATGTATGATGGTGAATGGTTCCATGTCATTTATTCAAAAGGCAGCCATGTGCTCCTTTAGGAGCTTTAGCTATAGGCTTTATAAAAACTTTATCTTTTCCCCCATTCAGGAACAAAGTTTTTCAAACTGTGCATTTCATGAAAGTCAACACTCAAATTTCATCTAAAAGAAAAAGGTTTGATTGTGGGGCGATAATCTATCAGGTGTATGCCCATTTCCCAGAAACCGCATTCAGAGCTTGTGAAATCCCCAAAATGACGATTTCAAGCTTTGGCACTCTAAGTATCATAGTAGGTGAAAATGAGCATATCTTGAAGAGGGAATACACTCGCCGTTTCCAAATGAAATATGTATGATGGTGAATGGTTCCATGTCATATATTCAAAAGGCAGCCATGTGCTCCTTTAGGAGCTTTAGATATAGGCTTTATAAAAACTTTAACTTTTCCCCCATTCAGGAACAAAGTTTTTCAAAATGTGCATTTCATGAAAGTCAAGACTCAAATTTCATCCAAAAGAAAAAAGTTTAATTGTGGGGCGATAATCTATCAGGTGTATGCCCATTTGCCAGAAACCGCATTCAGAGCTTGTGAAATCCCCAAAATGACGATTTCAAGCTTTGGCACTCTAAGTATCATAGTAGGTGAAAATGAGCATATCTTGAAGAGGGAATACACTCGTCGTTTCCAAATGAAATATGTATGATGGTGAATGGTTCCATGTCATATATTAAAAAGGCAGCCATGTGTTCCTTTAGGAGCTTTAGCTATTGGCTTTATAAAAACTAACTTTTCCCCCATTTAGGAACAAAGTTTTTCAATCTGCGCATTTCATGAAAGTCAAGACTCAAATTTCATCCAAAAGAAAAAGGTTTGATTGTGGGGCGATAATCTATCAGGTGTATGCCCATTTGCCAGAAACCGCATTCAGAGCTTTAGAAATCGCCAAAATGACGATTTCAAGCGCTTTGGCACTCTAAGTTTCATAGTAGGTGAAAATGACCATATCTTGAAGAGGGAATACACTCGTCGTTTCCAAATGAAATATGTATGATGGTGAATGGTTCCATGTCATTTATTCAAAAGGCAGCCATGTGCTCCTTTAGGAGCTTTAGCTATAGGCTTTATAAAAACTTTATCTTTTCCCCCATTCAGGAACAAAGTTTTTCAAACTGTGCATTTCATGAAAGTCAACACTCAAATTTCATCTAAAAGAAAAAGGTTTGATTGTGGGGCGATAATCTATCAGGTGTATGCCCATTTCCCAGAAACCGCATTCAGAGCTTGTGAAATCCCCAAAATGACGATTTCAAGCTTTGGCACTCTAAGTATCATAGTAGGTGAAAATGAGCATATCTTGAAGAGGGAATACACTCGCCGTTTCCAAATGAAATATGTATGATGGTGAATGGTTCCATGTCATATATTCAAAAGGCAGCCATGTGCTCCTTTAGGAGCTTTAGCTATAGGCTTCATAAAAACTAACTTTTCCCCCATTCAGGAACAAAGTTTTTCAAACTGTGCATTTCATGAAAGTCACGACTCAAATTTCATCCAAAAGAAAATGGTTTGATGGTGGGGCGATAATCTATCAGGTGTATGCCCATTTGCCAGAAACCGCATTCAGAGCTTGTGAAATCCCCAAAATGACAATTTCAAGCGCTTTGGCACTCTAAGTTTCATAGTAGGTGAAAATGAGCATATCTTGAAGAGGGAATGTATTAGTCGCTTCCAAATGAAATATGTATGATGGTGAATGGTTCCATATCATATATTCAAAAGGCAGCCATGTGCTCCTTTAGGAGCTTTAGATATAGGCTTTATAAAAACTTTAACTTTTCCCCGATTCAGGAACAAAGTTTTTCAAACTGTGCATTTCATGAAAGTCAAGACTCAAATTTCATCCAAAAGAAAAAGGTTTCATGGTGGGGCGATAATCTATCAGGTGTGTGCCCATTTGCCAGAAACCGCATTCAGAGCTTTAGAAATCCCCAAAATGCCGATTTCAAGCGTTTTGGCACTTTGTTTCACAGTAGGTGAAAATGAGTATATCTTGAAGAGAGAATGTACTTGTCGCTTCCAAATGAAATATGTATGATGGTGAATGGTTCCATATCATATATTCAAAAGGCAGCCATGTGCTCCTTTAGGAGCTTTAGATATAGGCTTTATAAAAACATTAACTTTTCCCCCATTCATGAACAAAGTTTTTCGAACTGTGCATTTCATGAAAGTCAAGACTCAAATTTCATCCAAAAGTAAAAGGTTTGATGGTGGGGCAGTAATCTATCAGGTGTATGCCCATTTGCCAGAAACCGCATTCAGAGCTTGTGAAATCCCCAAAATGACAATTTCAAGCGCTTTGGCACTCTAAGTTTCATAGTAGGTGAAAATGAGCATATCTTGAAGAGGGAATGTATTAGTCGCTTCCAAATGAAATATGTATGATGGTGAATGGTTCCATATCATATATTCAAAAGGCAGCCATGTGCTCCTTTAGGAGCTTTAGATATAGGCTTTATAAAAACTTTAACTTTTCCCCCATTCAGGAACAAAGTTTTTCAAACTGTGCATTTCATGAAAGTCAAGACTCAAATTTCATCCAAAAGAAAAAGGTTTCATGGTGGGGCGATAATCTATCAGGTGTGTGCCCATTTGCCAGAAACCGCATTCAGAGCTTTAGAAATCCCCAAAATGCCGATTTCAAGCGTTTTGGCACTTTGTTTCACAGTAGGTGAAAATGAGTATATCTTGAAGAGAGAATGTACTTGTCGCTTCCAAATGAAATATCTATGATGGTGAATGGTTCCATATCATGTATTCAAAAGGCAGCCATGTGCTCCTTTAGGAGCTTTAGATATAGGCTTTATAAAAACTTTAACTTTTCCCCCATTCAGGAACAAAGTTTTTCAAACTGTGCATTTCATGAAAGTCAAGACTCAAATTTCATCCGAAAGAAAACAGTTTGATGGTGGGGAAATAATCTATCAGGTGTGTGCCCATTTGCCAGAAACCGCATTCAGAGCTTTAGAAATCCCCAAAATGACGATTTTAAGCGTTTTGGCACTTTGTTTCATAGTAGGTGAAAATGAGTATATCTTTTAGAGGGAATGTACTAGTCGCTTCCAAATGAAATATGTATGATGGTGAATGGTTCCATGTCATATATTCAAAAGGCAGCCATGTGCTCCTTTAGGAGCTTGATATATAGGCTTTATAAAAACTTTTACTTTTCCCCCATTCAGGAACAAAGTTTTTCAAACTGTGCATTTCATGAAAGTCAAGACTCAAATTTCATCCAAAAGAAAATGGTTTGATGGTGGGGCGATAATCTATCAGGTGTATGCCCATTTGCCAGAAACCGCATTAAGAGCTTTTGAAATCCCCAAAATGATGATTTCAAACGCTTTGGCACTCTAAGTTTCATAGTAGCTGAAAATGAGCATATCTTGAAGAGGGAATGTACTTGTCCCTTCCAAATGAAATATGTATGATGGTGAATGGTTCCATATCATGTATTCAAAAGGCAGCCATGTGCTCCTTTAGGAGCTTTAGATATAGGCTTTATAAAAACTTTTACTTTTCCCCCATTCAGGAACAAAGTTTTTCAAACTGTGCATTTCATGAAAGTCAAGAATCAAATTTCATCCAAAAGAAAATGGTTTGATGGTGGGGCGATAATCTATCAGGTGTATGCCCATTTGCCAGAAACCGCATGAAGAGCTTTTGAAATCCCCAAAATGATGATTTGAAACGCTTTGGCACTCTAAGTTTCATAGTAGCTGAAAATGAGCATATCTTGAAGAGAGAATGTACTTGTCCCTTCCAAATGAAATATGTATGATGGTGAATGGTTCCATATCATGTATTCAAAAGGCAGCCATGTTCTCCATAAGGAGCATTAGATATAGGCTTTATAAAAACTTTAACTTTTCCCCAATTCATGAACAAAGTTTTTCGAAATGTGCATTTCATGAAAGTCAAGACTCAAATTTCATCCAAAAGAAAATGATTTGATTGTGGGGCAATAATCTTTCAGGTGTATGCCCACTTGCCAAAAACCGCATTCAGCGCTTGTGAAATCCCCAAAATGACGATTTCAAGCGCTTTGGCACTCTAAGTTTCATAGTAGGTGAAAATGAGCATATCTTGAAGAGGGAATGAACAAGTCGCTACCAAATGAAATATGTATGATGGTGAATGGTTCCATATCATGTATTCAAAAGGCAGCCATGTGCTCCTTTAGGAGCTTTAGATATAGGCTTTATAAAAACTTTTACTTTTCCCCCATTCAGGAACAAAGTTTTTCAAACTGTGCATTTCATGAAAGTCAAGAATCAAATTTCATCCAAAAGAAAATGGTTTGATGGTGGGGCGATAATCTATCAGGTGTATGCCCATTTGCCAGAAACCGCATTAAGAGCTTTTGAAATCCCCAAAATGATGATTTCAAACGCTTTGGCACTCTAAGTTTCATAGTAGCTGAAAATGAGCATATCTTGAAGAGGGAATGTACTTGTCCCTTCCAAATGAAATATGTATGATGGTGAATGGGTCCATATCATGTATTCAAAAGGCAGCCATGTGCTCCTTTAGGAGCATTAGATATAGGCTTTATAAAAACTTTAACTTTTCCCCCATTCAGGAACAAAGTTTTTCAAACTGTGCATTTCATGAAAGTCAAGACTCAAATTTCATCCGAAAGAAAAAAGTTTGATGGTGGGGCAATAATCTATCAGGTGTGTGCCCATTTGCCAGAAACCGCATTCAGAGCTTTAGAAATCCCCAAAATGACGATTTCAAGCGTTTTGGCACTTTGTTTCATAGTAGGTGAAAATGAGTATATCTTTTAGAGGGAATGTACTAGTCGCTTCCAAATGAAATATGTATGATGGTGAATGGTTCCATATCCTATATTCAAAAGGCAGCTATGTGCTCCTTTAGGAGCTTTAGATATAGGCTTTATAAAAACTTTAACTTTTCCCCCATTCAGGAACAAAGTTTTTCAAACTGTGCATTTCATGAAAGTCAAGACTCAAATTTCATCCGAAAGAAAAAAGTTTTATGGTGGGGAAATAATCTATCAGGTGTGTGCCCATTTGCCAGAAACCGCATTCAGAGCTTTAGAAATCCCCAAAATTACGATTTTAAGCGTTTTGGCACTTTGTTTCATAGTAGGTGAAAATGAGTATATCTTTTAGAGGGAATGTACTAGTCGCTTCCAAATGAAATATGTATGATGGTGAATGGTTCCATGTCATATATTCAAAAGGCAGCCATGTGCTCCTTTAGGAGCTTGAGATATAGGCTTTATAAAAACTTTTACTTTTCCCCCATTCAGGAACAAAGTTTTTCAAACTGTGCATTTCATGAAAGTCAAGACTCAAATTTCATTCGAAAGAAAAAAGTTTGATGGTGGGGCAATAATCTATCAGGTGCATGCCCATTTGCCAGAAACCCCATTCAGAGCTTTAGAAATCCCCAAAATGATGATTTCAAGCGTTTTGGCACTTTGTTTCATTGTAGGTGAAAATGAGCATATCTTGAAGAGGGAATACACTAGTCGTTTCCAAATGAAATATGTATGATGGTGAATGGTTCCATGTCATATATTCAAAAGGCAGCCATGTGCTCCTTTAGGAGCTTTAGATATAGGCTTTATAAAAACTTTAACGTTTCCCCCATTCAGGAACAAAGTTTTTCAAACTGTGCATTTCATGAAAGTCAAGAATCAAATTTCATCCAAAAGAAAATGGTTTGATGGTGGGGCGATAATCTATCAGGTGTATGCCCATTTGCCAGAAACCGCATTAAGAGCTTTTGAAATCCCCAAAATGATGATTTCAAACGCTTTGGCACTCTAAGTTTCATAGTAGCTGAAAATGAGCATATCTTGAAGAGGGAATGTACTTGTCCCTTCCAAATAAAATATGTATGATGGTGAATGGTTCCATATCATGTATTCAAAAGGCAGCCATGTGCTCCATAAGGAGCATTAGATATAGGCTTTATAAAAACTTTAACTTTTCCCCAATTCATGAACAAAGTTTTTCGAAATGTGCATTTCATGAAAGTCAAGACTCAAATTTCATCCAAATGAAAATGATTTGATTGTGGGGAAATAATCTTTCATGTGTATGCCCACTTGCCAAAAACCGCATTCAGCGCTTGTGAAATCCCCAAAATGACGATTTCAAGCGCTTTGGCACTCTAAGTTTCATAGTAGGTGAAAATGAGCATATCTTGAAGAGGGAATGAAGAAGTCGCTACCAAATGAAATATGTATGATGGTGAATGGTTCCATATCATGTATTCAAAAGGCAGCCAGGTGCTCCTTTAGGAGCTTTAGATATAGGCTTTATAAAAACTTTTACTTTTCCCCCATTCAGGAACAAAGTTTTTCAAACTGTGCATTTCATGAAAGTCAAGAATCAAATTTCATCCAAACGAAAATGGTTTGATGGTGGGGCGATAATCTATCAGGTGTATGCCCATTTGCCAGAAACCGCATTAAGAGCTTTTGAAATACCCAAAATGATGATTTCAAACGCTTTGGCACTCTAAGTTTCATAGTAGCTGAAAATGAGCATATCTTGAAGAGGGAATGTACTTGTCCCTTCCAAATGAAATATGTATGATGGTGAATGGTTCCATATCATGTATTCAAAAGGCAGCCATGTGCTCCTTTAGGAGCATTAGATATAGGCTTTATAAAAACTTTAACTTTTCCCCCATTCAGGAACAAAGTTTTTCAAACTGTGCATTTCATGAAAGTCAAGACTCAAATTTCATCCGAAAGAAAAAAGTTTGATGGTGGGGCAATAATCTATCAGGTGTGTGCCCATTTGCCAGAAACCGCATTCAGAGCTTTAGAAATCCCCAAAATGACGATTTCAAGCGCTTTGGCACTCTAATTTTCATAGTAGGTGAAAATGAGCATATCTTGAAGAGGGAATGTACTAGTCGCTTCCAAATGAAATATGTATGATGGTGAATGGTTCCATATCATATATTAAAAAGCCAGCCATGTGCTCCTTTAGGAGCTTAAGATATAGGCTTTATAAAAACTTTAACTTTTCCACAATTCATGAACAAAGTTTTTCGAAATGTGCATTTCATGAAAGTCAACACTCAAATTTCATCATAAGAAAATGGTTTGATGGTGGGGCGATAATCTATCAGGTGTATGCCCATTTGCCAGAAACCGCATTCAGAGCTTTAGAAATCCCCAAAATGACGATTTCAAGCGCTTTTGCACTCTAAGTTTCATAGTAGCTGAAAATGAGTATATCTTGAAGAGGGAATGTACTAGTCGCTTCCAAATGAAATATGTTTGATGGTGAATGGTTCCATATCATATATTCAAAAGGCAGCCATGTGCTCCTATAGGAGCTTTAGATATAGGCTTTATAAAAACTTTAACTTTTCCCCCATTCAGGAACAAAGTTTTTCAAACTGTGCATTTCATGAAAGTCAAGACTCAAATTTCATCCAAAAGAAAATGGTTTGATGGTGGGGCGATAATCTATCAGGTGTATGCCCATTTGCCAGAAACCGCATTCAGAGCTTTAGAAATCTGCAAAATGACGATTTCAAGCGCTTATCACTCTAAGTTTCATAGTAGGTGAAAATGAGTATATCTTGAAGAGGGAATGTGCTAGTCGTTTCCAAATGAAATATGTATGATGGTGAATGGTTCCATATCATATATTCAAAAGGCAGCCAGGTGCTCCTTTAGGAGCTTTAGATATAGGCTTTATAAAAAATAACTTTTCCCCCATTCATGAACAAAGTTTTTCAAACTGTGCATTTCATGAAAGTCAAGACTCTAATTTCATCTAAAAGAAAAAGGTTTGATTGTGGGGCGATAATCTATCAGGTGTATGCCCATTTGCCAGAAACCGCATTCAGAGCTTTAGAAATCCGCAAAATGACGATTTCAAGCGCTTATCACTCTAACTTTCATAGTAGGTGAAAATGAGTATATCTTGAAGAGGGAATGTGCTAGTCGCTTCCAAATGAAATATGTATGATGGTGAATGGTTCCATATCATATATTCAAAAGGCAGCCATGTGCTCATTTAGGAGCTTTAGATATAGGCTTTATAAAAACTTTAACTTTTCCCCCATTCAGGAACAAAGTTTTTCAAACTGTGCATTTCATGAAAGTCAAGACTCAAATTTCATCCAAAAAAAAATGGTTTGATAGTGGGGTGATAATCTATCAGGTGTATGCCCATTTGCCAGAAACCGCTTTCAGAGCTTTAGAAATCCCCAAAATGACGATTTCAAGCGCTTTGGCACTCTAAGTTTCATAGTAGGTGAAAATGAGTATATCTTGAAGAGGGAATGTGCTAGTCGTTTCCAAATGAAATATGTATGATGGTGAATGGTTCCATATCATAAATTCAAAAGGCAGCCATGTGCTCATTTAGGAGCTTTAGATATAGGCTTTATGAAAAATAACTTTTCCCCCATTCATGAACAAAGTTTTTCAAACTGTGCATTTCATGAAAGTCAAGACTCTAATTTCATCTAAAAGAAAAAGGTTTGATTGTGGGGCGATAATCTATCAGGTGTATGCCCATTTGCCAGAAACCGCTTTCAGAGCTTTAGAAATCCCCAAAATGACGATTTCAAGCGCTTTGGCACTCTAAGTTTCATAGTAGGTGAAAATGAGTATATCTTGAAGAGGGAATGTACTAGTCGCTTCCAAATGAAATATGTATGATGGTGAATGGTTCCATGTCATATATTCAAAAGGCAGCCATGTGTTCCTTTAGGAGCTTTAGCTATTGGCTTTATAAAAACTAACTTTTCCCCCATTTAGGAACAAAGTTTTTCAAACTGTGCATTTCATGAAAGTCAAGACTCAAATTTCATCTAAAAGAAAAAAGTATGATTGTGGGGCGATAATCTATCAGGTGTATCCCCATTTGCCAGAAACCGCATTCAGAGCTTGTGAAATCCCCAAAATGACGATTTCAAGCTTTGGCACTCTAAGTATCATAGTAGGTGAAAATGAGCATATCTTGAAGAGGGAATACACTCGCCGTTTCCAAATGAAATATGTATGATGGTGAATGGTTCCATGTCATATATTCAAAAGGCAGCCATGTGCTCCTTTAGGAGCATTAGATATAGGCTTTATTAAAACTAACTTTTCCCCCATTCAGGAACAAAGTTTTTCAAACTGTGCATTTCATGAAAGTCAAGACTCAAATTTCATCCAAAAGAAAATGGTTTGATGGTGGGGCGATAATCTGTCAGGTGTATGCCCATTTCCCAGAAACCGCATTCAGAGCTTTAGAAATCCGCAAAATGACGATTTCAAGCGCTTATCACTCTAAGTTTCATAGTAGGTGAAAATGAGTATATCTTGAAGAGGGAATGTACTAGTCGCTTCCAAATGAAATATGTATGATGGTGAATGGTTCCATATCATATATTCAAAAGGCAGCCATGTGCTCCTTTAGGAGCTTTAGATATAGGCTTTATAACAACTTTAACTTTTCCCCCATTCAGGAACAAAGTTTTTCAAACTGTGCATTTCATGAAAGTCAAGACTCAAATTTCATCCAAAAGAAAAAGGTTTGATGGTGGGGCGATAATCTATCAGGTGTATGCCCATTTGCCAGAAACCGCATTCAGAGCTTGTGAAATCCCCAAAATGACGATTTCAAGCTTTGGCACTCTAATTATCATAGTACGTGAAAATGAGCATATCTTGAAGAGGGAATACACTCGTCGTTTCCAAATGAAATATGTATGATGGTGAATGGTTCCATGTCATATATTCAAAAGGCAGTCATGTGCTCCTTTAGGAGCTTTAGCTATAGGCTTTATAAAAACTTTATCTTTGCCCCCATTCAGGAACAAAGTTTTTCAAAATGTGCATTTCATGAAAGTCAAGACTCAAATTTCATCTAAAAGAAAAAAGTTTGATTGTGGGGCGATAATCTATCAGGTGTATGCCCATTTGCCAGAAACCGCATTCAGAGCTTGTGAAATCCCCAAAATGACGATTTCAAGCTTTGGCACTCTAAGTATCATAGTAGGTGAAAATGAGCATATCTTGAAGAGGGAATACACTCGTCGTTTCCAAATGAAATATGTATGATGGTGAATGGTTCCATGTCATTTATTCAAAAGGCAGCCATGTGCTCCTTTAGGAGCTTTAGCTATAGGCTTTATAAAAACTTTATCTTTTCCCCCATTCAGGAACAAAGTTTTTCAAACTGTGCATTTCATGAAAGTCAACACTCAAATTTCATCTAAAAGAAAAAGGTTTGATTGTGGGGCGATAATCTATCAGGTGTATGCCCATTTCCCAGAAACCGCATTCAGAGCTTGTGAAATCCCCAAAATGACGATTTCAAGCTTTGGCACTCTAAGTATCATAGTAGGTGAAAATGAGCATATCTTGAAGAGGGAATACACTCGCCGTTTCCAATTGAAATATGTATGATGGTGAATGGTTCCATGTCATATATTCAAAAGGCAGCCATGTGCTCCTTTAGGAGCTTTAGCTATAGGCTTCATAAAAACTAACTTTTCCCCCATTCAGGAACAAAGTTTTTCAAACTGTGCATTTCATGAAAGTCACGACTCAAATTTCATCCAAAAGAAAATGGTTTGATGGTGGGGCGATAATCTATCAGGTGTATGCCCATTTGCCAGAAACCGCATTCAGAGCTTGTGAAATCCCCAAAATGACGATTTCAAGCGCTTTGGCACTCGAAGTTTCATAGTAGGTGAAAATGAGTATATCTTGAAGAGGGAATGTACTAGTCGCTTCCAAATGAAATATGTATGATGGTGAATGGTTCCATGTCATATATTCAAAAGGCAACCATGTGTTCCTTTAGGAGCTTTAGCTATTGGCTTTATAAAAACTAACTTTTCCCCCTTTTAGGAACAAAGTTTTTCAAACTGTGCATTTCATGAAAGTCAAGACTCAAATTTCATCCAAAAGAAAAAGGTTTGATTGTGGGGCGATAATCTATCAGGTGTATGCCCATTTGCCAGAAACCGCATTCAGAGCTTTAGAAATCGCCAAAATGACGATTTCAAGCGCTTTGGCACTCTAAGTTTCATAGTAGGTGAAAATGACCATATCTTGAAGAGGGAATGTACTAGTCGCTTCCAAATGAAATATGTATGATGGTGAATGGTTCCATATCATATATTCAAAAGGCAGCCATGTGCTCCTTTAGGAGCTTTAGATATAGGCTTTATAAAAACTTTAACTTTTCCCCCATTCAGGAACAAAGTTTTTCAAAATGTGCATTTCATGAAAGTCAAGACTCAAATTTCATCCAAAAGAAAAAAGTTTAATTGTGGGGCGATAATCTATCAGGTGTATGCCCATTTGCCAGAAACCGCATTCAGAGCTTGTGAAATCCCCAAAATGACGATTTCAAGCTTTGGCACTCTAAGTATCATAGTAGGTGAAAATGAGCATATCTTGAAGAGGGAATACACTCGTCGTTTCCAAATGAAATATGTATGATGGTGAATGGTTCCATGTCATATATTAAAAAGGCAGCCATGTGTTCCTTTAGGAGCTTTAGCTATTGGCTTTATAAAAACTAACTTTTCCCCCATTTAGGAACAAAGTTTTTCAATCTGCGCATTTCATGAAAGTCAAGACTCAAATTTCATCCAAAAGAAAAAGGTTTGATTGTGGGGCGATAATCTATCAGGTGTATGCCCATTTGCCAGAAACCGCATTCAGAGCTTTAGAAATCGCCAAAATGACGATTTCAAGCGCTTTGGCACTCTAAGTTTCATAGTAGGTGAAAATGACCATATCTTGAAGAGGGAATACACTCGTCGTTTCCAAATGAAATATGTATGATGGTGAATGGTTCCATGTCATTTATTCAAAAGGCAGCCATGTGCTCCTTTAGGAGCTTTAGCTATAGGCTTTATAAAAACTTTATCTTTTCCCCCATTCAGGAACAAAGTTTTTCAAACTGTGCATTTCATGAAAGTCAACACTCAAATTTCATCTAAAAGAAAAAGGTTTGATTGTGGGGCGATAATCTATCAGGTGTATGCCCATTTCCCAGAAACCGCATTCAGAGCTTGTGAAATCCCCAAAATGACGATTTCAAGCTTTGGCACTCTAAGTATCATAGTAGGTGAAAATGAGCATATCTTGAAGAGGGAATACACTCGCCGTTTCCAAATGAAATATGTATGATGGTGAATGGTTCCATGTCATATATTCAAAAGGCAGCCATGTGCTCCTTTAGGAGCTTTAGATATAGGCTTTATAAAAACTTTAACTTTTCCCCCATTCAGGAACAAAGTTTTTCAAAATGTGCATTTCATGAAAGTCAAGACTCAAATTTCATCCAAAAGAAAAAAGTTTAATTGTGGGGCGATAATCTATCAGGTGTATGCCCATTTGCCAGAAACCGCATTCAGAGCTTGTGAAATCCCCAAAATGACGATTTCAAGCTTTGGCACTCTAAGTATCATAGTAGGTGAAAATGAGCATATCTTGAAGAGGGAATACACTCGTCGTTTCCAAATGAAATATGTATGATGGTGAATGGTTCCATGTCATATATTAAAAAGGCAGCCATGTGTTCCTTTAGGAGCTTTAGCTATTGGCTTTATAAAAACTAACTTTTCCCCCATTTAGGAACAAAGTTTTTCAATCTGCGCATTTCATGAAAGTCAAGACTCAAATTTCATCCAAAAGAAAAAGGTTTGATTGTGGGGCGATAATCTATCAGGTGTATGCCCATTTGCCAGAAACCGCATTCAGAGCTTTAGAAATCGCCAAAATGACGATTTCAAGCGCTTTGGCACTCTAAGTTTCATAGTAGGTGAAAATGACCATATCTTGAAGAGGGAATACACTCGTCGTTTCCAAATGAAATATGTATGATGGTGAATGGTTCCATGTCATTTATTCAAAAGGCAGCCATGTGCTCCTTTAGGAGCTTTAGCTATAGGCTTTATAAAAACTTTATCTTTTCCCCCATTCAGGAACAAAGTTTTTCAAACTGTGCATTTCATGAAAGTCAACACTCAAATTTCATCTAAAAGAAAAAGGTTTGATTGTGGGGCGATAATCTATCAGGTGTATGCCCATTTCCCAGAAACCGCATTCAGAGCTTGTGAAATCCCCAAAATGACGATTTCAAGCTTTGGCACTCTAAGTATCATAGTAGGTGAAAATGAGCATATCTTGAAGAGGGAATACACTCGCCGTTTCCAAATGAAATATGTATGATGGTGAATGGTTCCATGTCATATATTCAAAAGGCAGCCATGTGCTCCTTTAGGAGCTTTAGCTATAGGCTTCATAAAAACTAACTTTTCCCCCATTCAGGAACAAAGTTTTTCAAACTGTGCATTTCATGAAAGTCACGACTCAAATTTCATCCAAAAGAAAATGGTTTGATGGTGGGGCGATAATCTATCAGGTGTATGCCCATTTGCCAGAAAACGCATTCAGAGCTTGTGAAATCCCCAAATTGACGATTTCAAGCGCTTTGGCACTCGAAGTTTCATAGTAGGTGAAAATGAGTATATCTTGAAGAGGGAATGTACTAGTCGCTTCCAAATGAAATATGTATGATGGTGAATGGTTCCATGTCATATATTCAAAAGGCAACCATGTGTTCCTTTAGGAGCTTTAGCTATTGGCTTTATAAAAACTAACTTTTCCCCCATTTAGGAACAAAGTTTTTCAAACTGTGCATTTCATGAAAGTCAAGACTCAAATTTCATCCAAAAGAAAAAGGTTTGATTGTGGGGCGATAATCTATCAGGTGTATGCCCATTTGCCAGAAACCGCATTCAGAGCTTTAGAAATCGCCAAAATGACGATTTCAAGCGCTTTGGCACTCTAAGTTTCATAGTAGGTGAAAATGACCATATCTTGAAGAGGGAATGTACTAGTCGCTTCCAAATGAAATATGTATGATGGTGAATGGTTCCATATCATATATTCAAAAGGCAGCCATGTGCTCCTTTAGGAGCTTTAGATATAGGCTTTATAAAAACTTTAACTTTTCCCCCATTCAGGAACAAAGTTTTTCAAAATGTGCATTTCATGAAAGTCAAGACTCAAATTTCATCCAAAAGAAAAAAGTTTAATTGTGGGGCGATAATCTATCAGGTGTATGCCCATTTGCCAGAAACCGCATTCAGAGCTTGTGAAATCCCCAAAATGACGATTTCAAGCTTTGGCACTCTAAGTATCATAGTAGGTGAAAATGAGCATATCTTGAAGAGGGAATACACTCGTCGTTTCCAAATGAAATATGTATGATGGTGAATGGTTCCATGTCATATATTAAAAAGGCAGCCATGTGTTCCTTTAGGAGCTTTAGCTATTGGCTTTATAAAAACTAACTTTTCCCCCATTTAGGAACAAAGTTTTTCAATCTGCGCATTTCATGAAAGTCAAGACTCAAATTTCATCCAAAAGAAAAAGGTTTGATTGTGGGGCGATAATCTATCAGGTGTATGCCCATTTGCCAGAAACCGCATTCAGAGCTTTAGAAATCGCCAAAATGACGATTTCAAGCGCTTTGGCACTCTAAGTTTCATAGTAGGTGAAAATGACCATATCTTGAAGAGGGAATACACTCGTCGTTTCCAAATGAAATATGTATGATGGTGAATGGTTCCATGTCATATATTCAAAAGGCAGCCATGTGCTCCTTTAGGAGCTTTAGCTATAGGCTTCATAAAAACTAACTTTTCCCCCATTCAGGAACAAAGTTTTTCAAACTGTGCATTTCATGAAAGTCACGACTCAAATTTCATCCAAAAGAAAATGGTTTGATGGTGGGGCGATAATCTATCAGGTGTATGCCCATTTGCCAGAAACCGCATTCAGAGCTTGTGAAATCCCCAAAATGACGATTTCAAGCGCTTTGGCACTCGAAGTTTCATAGTAGGTGAAAATGAGTATATCTTGAAGAGGGAATGTACTAGTCGCTTCCAAATGAAATATGTATGATGGTGAATGGTTCCATGTCATATATTCAAAAGGCAACCATGTGTTCCTTTAGGAGCTTTAGCTATTGGCTTTATAAAAACTAACTTTTCCCCCATTTAGGAACAAAGTTTTTCAAACTGTGCATTTCATGAAAGTCAAGACTCAAATTTCATCCAAAAGAAAAAGGTTTGATTGTGGGGCGATAATCTATCAGGTGTATGCCCATTTGCCAGAAACCGCATTCAGAGCTTTAGAAATCCCCAAAATGACGATTTCAAGCGCTTTGGCACTCTAAGTTTCATAGTAGGTGAAAATGACCATATCTTGAAGAGGGAATGTACAAGTCGCTTCCAAATGAAATATGTATGATGGTGAATGGTTCCATATCATATATTCAAAAGGCAGCCATGTGCTCCTTTAGGAGCTTTAGATATAGGCTTTATAAAAACTTTAACTTTTCCCCCATTCAGGAACAAAGTTTTTCAAAATGTGCATTTCATGAAAGTCAAGACTCAAATTTCATCCAAAAGAAAAAAGTTTAATTGTGGGGCGATAATCTATCAGGTGTATGCCCATTTGCCAGAAACCGCATTCAGAGCTTGTGAAATCGCATTTCATGAAAGTCAAGACTCAAATTTCATCCAAAAGAAAAAGGTTTGATTGTGGGGCGATAATCTATCAGGTGTATGCCCATTTGCCAGAAACCGCATTCAGAGTTTGTGAAATCCCGAAAATGACGATTTCAAGCTTTGGCACCCTAAGTATCATAGTACGTGAAAATGAGCATATCTTGAAGAGCGAATACACTCGTCGTTTCCAAATGAAATATGTATGATGGTGAATGGTTCCATGTCATATATTCAAAAGGCAGCCATGTGCTCCTTTAGGAGTTTTAGCTATTGGCTTTATAAAAACTTTATCTTTTCCCCCATTCAGAAACAAAGTTTTTCAAACTGTGCCTTTCATGAAAGTCAAGACTCAAATTTCATCTAAAAGAAAAAAGTTTGATTGTGGGGCGATAATCTATCAGGTGTATGCCCATTTGCCAGAAACCGCATTCAGAGCTTGTGAAATCCCCAAAATGACGATTTCAAGCTTTGGCACTCTAAGTATCATAGTAGGTGAAAATTAGCATATCTTGAAGAGGGAATGTGCTAGTCGCTTCCAAATGAAATATGTATGATGGTGAATGGTTCCATATCATGAATTCAAAAGGCAGCCATGTGCTCCTTTAGGAGCTTTAGATATAGGCTGTATAAAAACTTTAACTTTTCCCCCATTCAGGAACAAAGTTTTTCAAACTGTGCATTTCATGAAAGTCACGACTCAAATTTCATCCAAAAGAAAATGGTTTGATGGTGGGGCGATAATCTATCAGGTGTATGCCCATTTGCCAGAAACCGCATTCAGAGCTTGTGAAATCCCCAAATTGACGATTTCAAGCGCTTTGGCACTCGAAGTTTCATAGTAGGTGAAAATGAGTATATCTTGAAGAGGGAATGTACTAGTCGCTTCCAAATGAAATATGTATGATGGTGAATGGTTCCATGTCATATATTCAAAAGGCAACCATGTGTTCCTTTAGGAGCTTTAGCTATTGGCTTTATAAAAACTAACTTTTCCCCCATTTAGGAACAAAGTTTTTCAAACTGTGCATTTCATGAAAGTCAAGACTCAAATTTCATCCAAAAGAAAAAGGTTTGATTGTGGGGCGATAATCTATCAGGTGTATGCCCATTTGCCAGAAACCGCATTCAGAGCTTTAGAAATCGCCAAAATGACGATTTCAAGCGCTTTGGCACTCTAAGTTTCATAGTAGGTGAAAATGACCATATCTTGAAGAGGGAATGTACTAGTCGCTTCCAAATGAAATATGTATGATGGTGAATGGTTCCATATCATATATTCAAAAGGCAGCCATGTGCTCCTTTAGGAGCTTTAGATATAGGCTTTATAAAAACTTTAACTTTTCCCCCATTCAGGAACAAAGTTTTTCAAAATGTGCATTTCATGAAAGTCAAGACTCAAATTTCATCCAAAAGAAAAAAGTTTAATTGTGGGGCGATAATCTATCAGGTGTATGCCCATTTGCCAGAAACCGCATTCAGAGCTTGTGAAATCCCCAAAATGACGATTTCAAGCTTTGGCACTCTAAGTATCATAGTAGGTGAAAATGAGCATATCTTGAAGAGGGAATACACTCGTCGTTTCCAAATGAAATATGTATGATGGTGAATGGTTCCATGTCATATATTAAAAAGGCAGCCATGTGTTCCTTTAGGAGCTTTAGCTATTGGCTTTATAAAAACTAACTTTTCCCCCATTTAGGAACAAAGTTTTTCAATCTGCGCATTTCATGAAAGTCAAGACTCAAATTTCATCCAAAAGAAAAAGGTTTGATTGTGGGGCGATAATCTATCAGGTGTATGCCCATTTGCCAGAAACCGCATTCAGAGCTTTAGAAATCGCCAAAATGACGATTTCAAGCGCTTTGGCACTCTAAGTTTCATAGTAGGTGAAAATGACCATATCTTGAAGAGGGAATACACTCGTCGTTTCCAAATGAAATATGTATGATGGTGAATGGTTCCATGTCATATATTCAAAAGGCAGCCATGTGCTCCTTTAGGAGCTTTAGCTATAGGCTTCATAAAAACTAACTTTTCCCCCATTCAGGAACAAAGTTTTTCAAACTGTGCATTTCATGAAAGTCAAGACTCAAATTTCATCCAAAAGAAAAAAGTTTAATTGTGGGGCGATAATCTATCAGGTGTATGCCCATTTGCCAGAAACCGCATTCAGAGCTTGTGAAATCCCCAAAATGACGATTTCAAGCTTTGGCACTCTAAGTATCATAGTAGGTGAAAATGAGCATATCTTGAAGAGGGAATACACTCGTCGTTTCCAAATGAAATATGTATGATGGTGAATGGTTCCATGTCATATATTCAAAAGGCAGCCATGTGTTCCTTTAGGAGCTTTAGCTATTGGCTTTATAAAAACTAACTTTTCCCCCATTTAGGAACAAAGTTTTTCAATCTGCGCATTTCATGAAAGTCAAGACTCAAATTTCATCCAAAAGAAAAAGGTTTGATTGTGGGGCGATAATCTATCAGGTGTATGCCCATTTGCCAGAAACCGCATTCAGAGCTTTAGAAATCGCCAAAATGACGATTTCAAGCGCTTTGGCACTCTAAGTTTCATAGTAGGTGAAAATGACCATATCTTGAAGAGGGAATACACTCGTCGTTTCCAAATGAAATATGTATGATGGTGAATGGTTCCATGTCATATATTCAAAAGGCAGCCATGTGCTCCTTTAGGAGCTTTAGCTATAGGCTTCATAAAAACTAACTTTTCCCCCATTCAGGAACAAAGTTTTTCAAACTGTGCATTTCATGAAAGTCACGACTCAAATTTCATCCAAAAGAAAATGGTTTGATGGTGGGGCGATAATCTATCAGGTGTATGCCCATTTGCCAGAAACCGCATTCAGAGCTTGTGAAATCCCCAAAATGACGATTTCAAGCGCTTTGGCACTCGAAGTTTCATAGTAGGTGAAAATGAGTATATCTTGAAGAGGGAATGTACTAGTCGCTTCCAAATGAAATATGTATGATGGTGAATGGTTCCATGTCATATATTCAAAAGGCAACCATGTGTTCCTTTAGGAGCTTTAGCTATTGGCTTTATAAAAACTAACTTTTCCCCCATTTAGGAACAAAGTTTTTCAAACTGTGCATTTCATGAAAGTCAAGACTCAAATTTCATCCAAAAGAAAAAGGTTTGATTGTGGGGCGATAATCTATCAGGTGTATGCCCATTTGCCAGAAACCGCATTCAGAGCTTTAGAAATCCCCAAAATGACGATTTCAAGCGCTTTGGCACTCTAAGTTTCATAGTAGGTGAAAATGACCATATCTTGAAGAGGGAATGTACTAGTCGCTTCCAAATGAAATATGTATGATGGTGAATGGTTCCATATCATATATTCAAAAGGCAGCCATGTGCTCCTTTAGGAGCTTTAGATATAGGCTTTATAAAAACTTTAACTTTTCCCCCATTCAGGAACAAAGTTTTTCAAAATGTGCATTTCATGAAAGTCAAGACTCAAATTTCATCCAAAAGAAAAAAGTTTAATTGTGGGGCGATAATCTATCAGGTGTATGCCCATTTGCCAGAAACCGCATTCAGAGCTTGTGAAATCCCCAAAATGACGATTTCAAGCTTTGGCACTCTAAGTATCATAGTAGGTGAAAATGAGCATATCTTGAAGAGGGAATACACTCGTCGTTTCCAAATGAAATATGTATGATGGTGAATGGTTCCATGTCATATATTAAAAAGGCAGCCATGTGTTCCTTTAGGAGCTTTAGCTATTGGCTTTATAAAAACTAACTTTTCCCCCATTTAGGAACAAAGTTTTTCAATCTGCGCATTTCATGAAAGTCAAGACTCAAATTTCATCCAAAAGAAAAAGGTTTGATTGTGGGGCGATAATCTATCAGGTGTATGCCCATTTGCCAGAAACCGCATTCAGAGCTTTAGAAATCGCCAAAATGACGATTTCAAGCGCTTTGGCACTCTAAGTTTCATAGTAGGTGAAAATGACCATATCTTGAAGAGGGAATACACTCGTCGTTTCCAAATGAAATATGTATGATGGTGAATGGTTCCATGTCATTTATTCAAAAGGCAGCCATGTGCTCCTTTAGGAGCTTTAGATATAGGCTTTATAAAAACTTTAACTTTTCCCCCATTCAGGAACAAAGTTTTTCAAACTGTGCATTTCATGAAAGTCAAGACTCAAATTTCATCCAAAAGAAAAAGGTTTGATTGTGGGGCGATAATCTATCAGGTGTATGCCCATTTGCCAGAAACCGCATTCAGAGTTTGTGAAATCCCGAAAATGACGATTTCAAGCTTTGGCACTCTAAGTATCATAGTACGTGAAAATGAGCATATCTTGAAGAGCGAATACACTCGTCGTTTCCAAATGAAATATGTATGATGGTGAATGGTTCCATGTCATATATTCAAAAGGCAGCCATGTGCTCCTTTAGGAGTTTTAGCTATTGGCTTTATAAAAACTTTATCTTTTCCCCCATTCAGAAACAAAGTTTTTCAAACTGTGCCTTTCATGAAAGTCAAGACTCAAATTTCATCTAAAAGAAAAAAGTTTGATTGTGGGGCGATAATCTATCAGGTGTATGCCCATTTGCCAGAAACCGCATTCAGAGCTTGTGAAATCCCCAAAATGACGATTTCAAGCTTTGGCACTCTAAGTATCATAGTAGGTGAAAATTAGCATATCTTGAAGAGGGAATGTGCTAGTCGCTTCCAAATGAAATATGTATGATGGTGAATGGTTCCATATCATGAATTCAAAAGGCAGCCATGTGCTCCTTTAGGAGCTTTAGATATAGGCTGTATAAAAACTTTAACTTTTCCCCCATTCAGGAACAAAGTTTTTCAAACTGTGCATTTCATGAAAGTCAAGACTCAAATTTCATCCAAAAGAAAAAGGTTTGATTGTGGGGCGATAATCTATCAGGTGTATGCCCATTTGCCAGAAACCGCATTCAGAGCTTGTGAAATCCCCAAAATGACGATTTCAAGCTTTGGCACTCTAAGTATCATAGTACGTGAAAATGAGCATATCTTGAAGAGCGAATACACTCGTCGTTTCCAAATGAAATATGTATGATGGTGAATGGTTCCATATCATATATTCAAAAGGCAGCCATGTGCTCCTTTAGGAGCTTTAGATATAGGCTTTATAAAAACTGTAACTTTTCTCCCATTCATGAACAAAGTTTTTCGAACTGTGCATTTCTTGAAAGTCAAGACTCAAATTTCATCCAAAAGAAAATGGTTTGACTGTGGGGTGATAATCTATCAGGTGTATGCCCATTTGCCAGAAACCGCATTCAGAGCTTTAGAAATCCCCAAAATGACGATTTCAAGCGTTTTGGCACTTTGTTTCATAGTAGGTGAAAATGAGTATATCTTGAAGAGGGAATGTACTAGTCGCTTCCAAATGAAATATGTATGATGGTGAATGGTTCCATATCATATATTCAAAAGGCAGCCATGTGCTCCTTTAGGAGCTTTAGATATAGGCTTTATAAAAACTTTAACTTTTCCCCTATTCATGAACAAAGTTTTTCAAACTGTGCATTTCCTGAAAGTCAAGACTCAAATTTCATCCAAAAGAAAAAGGTTTGATTGTGGGGCGATAATCTATCAGGTGTATGCCCATTTGCCAGAAACCGCATTCAGAGCTTGTGAAATCCCCAAAATGACGATTTCAAGCTTTGGCACTCTAAGTTTCATAGTAGGTGAAAATGAGCATATCTTGACGAGGGAATGTACTAGTCGCTTCCAAATGAAATATGTATGATGGTGAATGGTTCCATATCATATATTCAAAAGGCAGCCATGTGCTCCTTTAGGAGCTTTAGATATAGGCTTTATAAAAACTTTAACTTTTCCCCTATTCATGAACAAAGTTTTTCAAACTGTGCATTTCATGAAAGTCAAGACTCAAATTTCATCCAAAAGAAAAAGGTTTGATTGTGGGGCGATAATCTATCAGGTGTATGCCCATTTGCCAGAAACCGCATTCAGAGCTTGTGAAATCCCGAAAATGACGATTTCAAGCTTTGGCACTCTAAGTATCATAGTACGTGAAAATGAGCATATCTTGAAGAGCGAATACACTCGTCGTTTCCAAATGAAATATGTATGATGGTGAATGGTTCCATGTCATATATTCAAAAGGCAGCCATGTGCTCCTTTAGGAGTTTTAGCTATTGGCTTTATAAAAACTTTATCTTTTCCCCCATTCAGAAACAAAGTTTTTCAAACTGTGCCTTTCATGAAAGTCAAGACTCAAATTTCATCTAAAAGAAAAAAGTTTGATTGTGGGGCGATAATCTATCAGGTGTATGCCCATTTGCCAGAAACCGCATTCAGAGCTTGTGAAATCCCCAAAATGACGATTTCAAGCTTTGGCACTCTGAGTATCATAGTAGGTGAAAATTAGCATATCTTGAAGAGGGAATGTGCTAGTCGCTTCCAAATGAAATATGTATGATGGTGAATGGTTCCATATCATGAATTCAAAAGGCAGCCATGTGCTCCTTTAGGAGCTTTAGATATAGGCTGTATAAAAACTTTATCTTTTCCCCCATTCAGGAACAAAGTTTTTCAAACTGTGCATTTCTTGAAAGTCAAGACTCAAATTTAATCCAAAAGAAAAAGGTTTGATTGTGGGGCGATTATCTATCAGGTGTATGCCCATTTGCCAGAAACCGCATTCAGAGCTTGTGAAATCCCCAAAATGACGATTTCAAGCTTTGGCACTCTAAGTATCATAGTACGTGAAAATGAGCATATCTTGAAGAGGGAATACACTCGTCGTTTCCAAATGAAATATGTATGATGGTGAATGGTTCCATGTCATATATTCAAAAGGCAGCCATGTGCTCCTTTAGGAGCTTTAGCTATAGGCTTTATTAAAACTAACTTTTCCCCCATTCAGGAACAAAGTTTTTCAAACTGTGCATTTCATGAAAGTCAAGACTCAAATTTCATCCAAAAGAAACAGGTTTGATTGTGGGGCGATAATCTATCAGGTGTATGCCCATTTGCAAGAAACCGCATTCAGAGCTTGTGAAATCCCGAAAATGACGATTTCAAGCTTTGGCACTCTAAGTATCATAGTACGTGAAAATGAGCATATCTTGAAGAGCGAATACACTCGTCGTTTCCAAATGAAATATGTATGATGGTGAATGGTTCCATATCATATATTCAAAAGGCAGCCATGTGCTCCTTTAGGAGCTTTAGATATAGGCTTTATAAAAACTGTAACTTTTCTCCCATTCATGAACAAAGTTTTTCGAACTGTGCATTTCTTGAAAGTCAAGACTCAAATTTCATCCAAAAGAAAATGGTTTGATGGTGGGGTGATAATCTATCAGGTGTATGCCCATTTGCCAGAAACCGCATTCAGAGCTTTAGAAATCCCCAAAATGACGATTTCAAGCGTTTTGGCACTTTGTTTCATAGTAGGTGAAAATGAGTATATCTTGAAGAGGGAATGTACTAGTCGCTTCCAAATGAAATATGTATGATGGTGAATGGTTCCATATCATATATTCAAAAGGCAGCCATGGGCTCCTTTAGGAGCTTTAGATATAGGCTTTATAAAAACTTTAACTTTTCCCCTATTCATGAACAAATTTTTTCAAACTGTGCATTTCCTGAAAGTCAAGACTCAAATTTCATCCAAAAGAAAAAGGTTTGATTGTGGGGCGATAATCTATCAGGTGTATGCCCATTTGCCAGAAACCGCATTCAGAGCTTGTGAAATCCCCAAAATGACGATTTCAAGCTTTGGCACTCTAAGTTTCATAGTAGGTGAAAATGAGCATTACTTGACGAGGGAATGTACTAGTCGCTTCCAAATGAAATATGTATGATGGTGAATGGTTCCATATCATATATTCAAAAGGCAGCCATGTGCTCCTTTAGGAGCTTTAGATATAGGCTTTATAAAAACTTTAACTTTTCCCCTATTCATGAACAAAGTTTTTCAAACTGTGCATTTCATGAAAGTCAAGACTCAAATTTCATCCAAAAGAAAAAGGTTTGATTGTGGGGCGATAATCTATCAGGTGTATGCCCATTTGCCAGAAACCGCATTCAGAGCTTGTGAAATCCCCAAAATTACGATTTCAAGCTTTGGCACTTTGTTTCATAGTAGGTGAAAATGAGTATATCTTGAAGAGGGAATGTACTAGTCGCTTCCAAATGAAATATGTTTGATGGTGAATGGTTCCATATCATATATTCAAAAGGCAGCCATGTGCTCCTTTAGGAGCTTTAGATATAGGCTTTATAAAAACTTTAACTTTTCCCCCATTCAGGAACAAAGTTTTTCAAACTGTGCATTTCATGAAAGTCAAGACTCAAATTTCATCCAAAAGAAAAAGGTTTGATGGTGGGGCGATCATCTATCAGGTGTGTACCCATTTGCCAGAAACCGCATTCAGAGCTTTAGAAATCCCCAAAATGACGATTTCAAGCGTTTTGGCACTTTGTTTCATAGTAGGTGAAAATAAGCATATCTTGAAGAGGGAATACACTAGTCGTTTCCAAATGAAATATGTATGATGGTGAATGGTTCCATGTCATATATTCAAAAGGCAGCCATGTGCTCCTTTAGGAGCTTTAGATATAGGCTTTATGAAAAACTTTAACTCTTCCCCCATTCAGGAACAAAGTTTTTCAAACTGTGCATTTCATCAAAGTCAAGACTCAAATTTCATCCAAAAGAAAAAGGTTTGATGGTGTGGCGATAATCTATCAGGTGTATGCCCATTTGCCAGAAACCACATTCAGAGCTTTAGAAATCCGCAAAATGACGATTTCAAGCGCTTTGGCACTCTAAGTTTCATAGTAGGTGAAAATGAGCATATCTTGAAGAGGGAATGTACTAGTCGCTTCCAAATGAAATATGTATGATGGTGAATGGTTCCATATTATATATTCAAAAGGCAGCCATGTGCTCCTTTAGGAGCTTTAGATATAGGCTTTATAAAAACTTTAACTTTTCCCCCATTCAGGAACAAAGTTTTTCAAACTGTGCATTTCATGAAAGTCAAGACTCAAATTTCATCCAAAAGAAAATGGTTTGATGGTGAGGCGATAATCTATCAGCTGTGTGCCCATTTGCCAGAAACCGCATTCAGAGCTTGTGAAATCCCCACAATGACGATTTCAAGCGATTTGGCACTAAGTTTCATAGTAGGTGAAAATCAGCATATCTCGAAGAGGGAATGTACTTGTCGCTTCCAAATGAAATATGTATGATGGTGAATGGTTCCATATCATATATTCAAAAGGCAGCCATGTGCTCCTTTAGGAGCTTTAGATATAGGCTTTATAAAAACTTTAACTCTTCCCCCTTTCATGAACAAAGTTTTTCGAACTGTGCATTTCTTGAAAGTCAAGACTCAAATTTCATCCAAAAGAAAATGGTTTGATGGTGGGGTGATTATCTATCAGGTGTATGCCCATTAGCCAGAAACCGCATTCAGAGCTTTAGAAATCCCCAAAATGACGATTTCAAGCGCTTTGGCACTCTAATTTTCATAGTAGGTGAAAATGAGCATATCTTGAAGAGGGAATACACTCGTCGTTTCCAAATGAAATATGTATGATGGTGAATGGTTCCATATCATATATTCAAAAGGCAGCCATGTGCTCCTTTAGGAGCTTTAGATATAGGCTTTATAAAAACGTTAACTTTTCCCCCATTCAGGAACAAAGTTTTTCAAACTGTGCATTTCATGGAAGTCAAGACTCAAATTTCATCCAAAAGAAAATGGTTTGATGGTGGGGCAATAATCTATCAGGTGTATGCCCATTAGCCAGAAACCGCATTCAGAGCTTTAGAAATCCCCAAAATGACGATTTCAAGCGCTTTGGCACTCTAATTTTCATAGTAGGTGAAAATGAGCATATATTGAAGAGGGAATGTACTAGTCGCTTCCAAATGAAATATGGATGATGGTGAATGGTTCCATGTCATATATTCAAAAGGCAGCCATGTGCTTCTTTAGGAGCTTTAGCTATTGGCTTTATAAAAACTAACTTTTCCCCCTTTTAGGAACAAAGTTTTTCAAACTGTGCATTTCATGAAAGTCAAGACTCAAATTTCATCCAAAAGAAAATGGTTTGATTGTGGGGCGATAATCTATCAGGTGTATGCCCATTTGCCAGAAACCGCATTCAGAGCTTTAGAAATCCCCAAAATGACGATTTCAAGCGCTTTGGCACTCTAATGTTCATAGTAGGTGAAAATGAGCATATATTGAAGAGGGAATGTACTAGTCGTTTGCAAATGAAATATGGATGATGGTGAATGGATCCATGTCATATATTCAAAAGGCAGCCATGTGCTTCTTTAGGAGCTTTAGCTATAGGCTTTATAAAAACTAACTTTTCCCCCTTTTAGGAACAAAGTTTTTCAAACTGTGCATTTCATGAAAGTCAAGACTCAAATTTCATCCAAAAGAAAATGGTTTATTGTGGGGCGATAATCTATCAGGTGTATGCCCATTTGCCAGAAACCGCATTCAGAGCTTTATAAATCCCCAAAATGACGATTTCAAGCGTTTTGGCACTTTGTTTCATTGTAGGTGAAAATTAGCATATCTTGAAGAGGGAATACACTAGTCGTTTCGAAATTAAATATGTATGATGGTGAATGGTTCCATGTCATATATTCAAAAGGCAGCCATGTGCTCCTTTAGGAGCTTTAGCTATAGACTTTATAAAAACTAACTTTTCCCCCATTTAGGAACTAAGTTTTTCAAACTGTGCATTTCATGAAAGTCAAGACTCAAATTTCATCCAAAAGAAAAAGGTTTGATTGTGGGGAAATAATCTATCAGGTGTATGCCCATTTGCCAGAAACCGCATTCAGAGCTTGTGCAATCCCCACAATGACGATTTCAAGCGCTTTGGCACTAAGTTTCATAGTAGGTGAAAATGAGCATATCTTGAAGAGGGAATGTACTAGTCGCTTCCAAATGAAATATGGATGATGGTGAATGGTTCCATATCATATATTCAAAAGGCAGCCATGTGCTCCTTTAGGAGCTTTAGATATAGGCTTTATAAAAACTTTTACTTTTTCCCCATTCATGAACAAAGTTTTTCGAACTGTGCATTTCATGAAAGTCAAGACTCAAATTTCATCCAAAAGAAAAAGGTTTGATTGTGGGGCAATAATCTATCAGGTGTATTCCCATTTGCCAGAAACCGCATTCAGAGCTTGTGAAATCCCCAAAATGACGATTTCAAGCTTTGGCACTTTGTTTCATTGTAGGTGAAAATGAGCATATCTTGAAGAGGGAATACACTAGTCGTTTCCAAATGAAATATGTATGATGGTGAATGGTTCCATGTCATATATTCAAAAGGCAGCCATGTGCTTCTTTAGGAGCTTTAGCTATAGGCATTATAAAAACTTTAAATCTTCCCACATTCAGGAACAAAGTTTTTCAAACTGTGCATTTCATGAAAGTCAAGACTCAAATTTCATCCAAAAGAAAATGGTTTGATGGTATGGCGAAAATCTATCAGGTGTATGCCCATTTGCAAGAAACCGCATTCAGAGCTTTAGAAATCCCCAAAATGACGATTTCAAGCGCTTTGGCACTCTAATTTTCATAGTAGGTGAAAATGAGCATATCTTGAAGAGGGAATACACTAGTCATTTCCAAATGAAATATGTATGATGGTGAATGGTTCCATGTCATTTATTCAAAAGGCAGCCATGTGCTCCTTTAGGAGCTTTAGCTATAGGCATTATAAAAACTTTAACTCTTCCCCCATTCAGGAACAAAGTTTTTCAAACTGTGCATTTCATGAAAGTCAAGACTCAAATTTCATCCAAAAGAAAATGGTTTGATGGTGGGGCAATAATCTATCAGGTGTATGCCCATTTGCCAGAAACCGCATTCAGAGCTTTAGAAATCCCCAAAATGACGATTTCAAGCGCTTTGGCACTCTAATTTTCATAGTAGGTGAAAATGAGCATATCTTGAAGAGGGAATGTACTAGTCGCTTCCAAATGAAATATGTATGATGGTGAATGGTTCCATATCATATATTAAAAAGGCAGCCAGGTGCTCCTTTAGGAGCTTTAGATATCGGCTTTATAAAAACTTTAACTTTTCCCCCATTCATGAACTAAGTTTTTCGAACTGTGCATTTCATGAAAGTCAAGACTCAAATTTCATCCAAAAGAAAATGGTTTGATGGTGGGGCGATAATCTATCAGTTGTATGCCCATTTGCCAGAAACCGCATTCAGAGCTTTTGAAATCCCCAAAATGACGATTTCAAGCGCTTTGGCACTCTAATTTTCATAGTAGGTGAAAATGAGCATATCTTGAAGAGGGAATGTACTAGTCGCTTCCAAATGAAATATGTATGATGGTGAATGGTTCCATATCATATATTAAAAAGGCAGCCATGTGCTCCTTTAGGAGCTTTAGATATCGGCTTTATAAAAACTTTAACTTTTCCCCAATTCATGAACAAAGTTTTTCGAACTGTGCATTTCATGAAAGTCAAGACTCAAATTTCATCCAAAAGAAAATGGTTTGATGGTGGTGTGATAATCTATCAGGTGTATGCCCATTTGCCAGAAACCGCATTCAGAGCTTTAGAAATCCCCAAAATGACGATTTCAAGCGTTTTGGCACTTTGTTTCATTGTAGGTCAAAATTAGCATATCTTGAAGAGGGAATACACTAGTCGTTTCGAAATTAAATATGTATGATGGTGAATGGTTCCATGTCATATATTCAAAAGGCAGCCATGTGCTCCTTTAGGAGCTTTAGCTATAGACTTTATAAAAACTAACTTTTCCCCCATTTAGGAACAAAGTTTTTCAAACTGTGCATTTCATGAAAGTCAAGACTCAAATTTCATCCAAAAGAAAAAGGTTTGATTGTGGGGCGATAATCTATCAGGTGTATGCCCATTCGCCTGAATCCGCATTCAGAGCTTGTGAAATCCCCACAATGACGATTTCAAGCGCTTTGGCACTAAGTTTCATAGTAGGTGAAAATGAGCATATCTTGAAGGGGGAATATACTAGTCATTTCCAAATGAAATATGTATGATGGTGAATGGTTCCATGTCATTTATTCAAAAGGCAGCCATGTGCTCCTTTAGGACCTTTAGCTATAGGCTTTTTAAAAACGAACTTTTCCCCCATTTAGAAACAAAGTTTTTCAAACTGTGCATTTCATGAAAGTCAAGACTCAAATTTCATCCAAAAGAAAAAGGTTTGATTGTGGGGCGATAATCTATCAGGTGTATGCCCATTTGCCAGAATCCGCATTCAGAGCTTGTGAAATCCCCACAATGACGATTTCAAGCCCTTTGGCACTAAGTTTCATAGTAGGTGAAAATGACCATATCTTGAAGAGGGAATACACTAGTCGTTTCCAAATGAAATATGTATGATGGTGAATGGTTCCATGTCATATATTCAAAAGGCAGCCATGTGCTCCTTTAGGAGCTTTAGATATAGGCTTTATAAAAACTTTAACTTTTCCCCCATTCAGGAACAAAGTTTTTCAAACTGTGCATTTCATGAAAGTCAAGACTCAAATTTCATCCAAAAGAAAATGGTTTGATGGTGGGGTGATAATCTATCAGGTGTATGCCCATTTGCCAGAAACCGCATTCAGAGCTTTAGAAATCCCCAAAATGACGATTTCAAGCGTTTTGGAACTTTGTTTCATTGTAGGTCAAAATTAGCATATCTTGAAGAGGGAATACACTAGTCGTTTCGAAATTAAATATGTATGATGGTGAATGGTTCCATGTCATATATTCAAAAGGCAGCCATGTGCTCCTTTAGGAGCTTTAGCTATAGACTTTATAAAAACTAACTTTTCCCCCATTTAGGAACTAAGTTTTTCAAACTGTGCATTTCATGAAAGTCAAGACTCAAATTTCATCCAAAAGAAAAATGATTGATTGTGGGGCGATAATCTGTCAGGTGTATGCCCATTTGCCTGAATCCGCATTCAGAGCTTGTGAAATCCCCACAATGACGATTTCAAGCGCTTTGGCACTAAGTTTCATAGTAGGTGAAAATGAGCATATCTTGAAGGGGGAATACACTAGTCATTTCCAAATGAAATATGTATGATGGTGAATGGTTCCATGTCATTTATTCAAAAGGCAGCCATGTGCTCCTTTAGGAGCTTTAGCTATAGGCTTTTTAAAAACGAACTTTTCCCCCATTTAGGAACAAAGTTTTTCAAACTGTGCATTTCATGAAAGTCAAGACTCAAATTTCATCCAAAAGAAAAAGGTTTGATTGTGGGGCGAAAATCTATCAGGTGTATGCCCATTTGCCAGAAACCGCATTCAGAGCTTGTGAAATCCCGAAAATGACGATTTCAACCTTTGGCACTTTGTTTCATTGTCGGTGAAAATGACCATATCTTGAAGAGGGAATACACTAGTAATTTCCAAATGAAATATGTATGATGGTGAATGGTTCCATATAATATATTCAAAAGGCAGCCATGTGCTCCTTTAGGAGCTTTAGCTATCGGCATTATAAAAACTTTAACTCTTCCCCCATTCAGGAACAAAGTTTTTCAAACTGTGCATTTCATGAAAGTCAAGACTCAAATTTCATCCAAAAGAAAATGGTTTGATGGTGGCGCAATAATCTATCAGGTGTATGCCCATTTGCCAGAAACCGCATTCAGAGCTTTAGAAATCCCCAAAATGACGATTTCAAGCGCTTTGGCACTCTAATTTTCATAGTATGTGAAAATTTGCATATCTTGAAGAGGGAATGTACTAGTCGCTTCCAAATGAAATATGTATGATGGTGAATGGTTCCATATCATATATTAAAAAGGCAGCCATGTGCTCCTTTAGTAGCTTTAGATATCGGCTTTATAAAAACTTTAACTTTTCCCCCATTCATGAACTAAGTTTTTCGAACTTTGCATTTCATGAAAGTCAACATTCAAATTTCATCCAAAAGAAAATGGTTTGATGGTGGGGCGATAATCTATCAGGTGTATGCCCATTTGCCAGAAACCGCATTCAGAGCTTTAGAAATCCCCAAAATGACGATTTCAAGCGCTTTGGCACTCTAATTTTCATAGTAGGTGAAAATGAGCATATCTTGAAGAGGGAATGTACTAGTCGCTTCCAAATGAAATATGTATGATGGTGAATGGTTCCATATCATATATTAAAAAGGCAGCCATGTGCTCCTTTAGGAGCTTTAGATATCGGCTTTATAAAAACTTTAACTTTTCCCCAATTCATGAACAAAGTTTTTCGAACTGTGCATTTCATGAAAGTCAAGACTCAAATTTCATCCAAAAGAAAATGGTTTCATGGTGCGGTGATAATCTATCAGGTGTATGCCCATTTGCCAGAAACCGCATTCAGAGCTTGTGAAATCCCCAAAATGACGATTTCAAGCTTTGGCACTCTAAGTATCATAGTAGGTGAAAATTAGCATATCTTGAAGAGGGAATGTGCTAGTCGTTTCCAAATGAAATATGTATGATGGTGATTGGTTCCATGTCATTTATTCAAAAGGCAGCCATGTGCTCCTTTAGGAGCTTTAGATATAGGCTTTATAAAAACTTTAACTTTTCCCCAATTCATGAACAAAGTTTTTAAAACTGTGCATTTCATGAAAGTCAAGACTCAAATTTCATCCAAAAGAAAATGGTTTGATGGTGGGGTGATGATCTATCAGGTGTATGCCCATTTGCCAGAAACCGCAGTCAGAGCTTGTGAAATCCCCAAAATGACGATTTCAAGCTTTGGCACTCTAAGTATCATAGTAGGTGAAAATGAGCATATCTTGAAGAGGGAATAGACTAGTCGCTTCCAAATGAAATATGTATGATGGTGAATGGTTCCATATCATATATTAAAAAGGCAGCCATGTGCTCCTTTAGGAGCTTTAGATATCGGCTTTATAAAAACTTTAACTTTTCCCCCATTCAGGGACAAAGTTTTTCAAACTGTGCATTTCATGAAAGTCAAGACTCAAATTTCATCCAAAAGAAAATGGTTTGATGGTGGGGCGATAATCTATCAGGTGTATGCCCATTTGCCAGAAACCGCATTCAGAGCTTTAGAAATCCCCAAAATGACGATTTCAAGCGCTTTGGCACTCTAATTTTCATAGTAGGTGAAAATGAGCATATCTTGAAGAGGGAATGTACTAGTCGCTTCCAAATGAAATATGTATGATGGTGAATGGTTCCATATCATATATTAAAAAGGCAGCCATGTGCTCCTTTAGGAGCTTTAGATATAGGCTTTATAAAAACTTTAACTTTTCCCCAATTCATGAACAAAGTTTTTCGGACTGTGCATTTCATGAAAGTCAAGACTCAAATTTCATCCAAAAGAACATGGTTTGATGGTGGGGTGATGATCTATCAGGTGTATGCCCATTTGCCAGAAACCGCAGTCAGAGCTTGTGAAATCCCCAAAATGACGATTTCAAGCTTTGGCACTCTAAGTATCATAGTAGGTGAAAATGAGCATATCTTGAAGAGGGAATAGACTAGTCGCTTCCAAATGAAATATGTATGATGGTGAATGGTTCCATATCATATATTAAAAAGGCAGCCATGTGCTCCTTTAGGAGCTTTAGATATCGGCTTTATAAAAACTTTAACTTTTCCCCCATTCAGGGACAAAGTGTTTCAAACTGTGCATTTCATGAAAGTCAAGACTCAAATTTCATCCAAAAGAAAATGGTTTGATGGTGGGGCGATAATCTATCAGGTGTATGCCCATTTGCCAGAAACCGCATTCAGAGCTTTAGAAATCCCCAAAATGACGATTTCAAGCGCTTTGGCACTCTAATTTTCATAGTAGGTGAAAATGAGCATATCTTGAAGAGGGAATGTACTAGTCGCTTCCAAATGAAATATGTATGATGGTGAATGGTTCCATATCATATATTCAAAAGGCAGCCATGTGCTCCTTTAGGAGCTTTAGATATAGGCTTTATAAAAACTTTAACTCTTCCCCCATTCAGGAACAAAGTTTTTCAACTGTGCATTTCCTGAAAGTCAAGACTGAAATTTAATCCAAAAGAAAATGGTTTGATTGTGGGGCGATAATCTATCAGGTGTATGCCCATTTGCCAGAAACCGCATTCAGAGCTCGTGAAATCCCCACAATGACGATTTCAAGCGATTTGGCACTAAGTTTCATAGTAGGTGAAAATGAGCATATCTTGAAGAGGGAATGTGCTAGTCGTTTCCAAATGAAATATGTATGATGGTGATTGGTTCCATGTCATTTATTCAAAAGGCAGCCATGTGCTCCTTTAGGAGCTTTAGATATAGGCTTTATAAAAACTTTAACTTTTCCCCAATTCATGAACAAAGTTTTTCGGACTGTGCATTTCAGGAAAGTCAAGACTCAAATTTCATCCAAAAGAACATGGTTTGATGGTGGGGTGATGATCTATCAGGTTTATGCCCATTTGCCAGAAACCGCAGTCAGAGCTTGTGAAATCCCCAAAATGACGATTTCAAGCTTTGGCACTCTAAGTATCATAGTAGGTGAAAATGAGCATATCTTGAAGAGGGAATGTGCTAGTCGCTTCCAAATGAAATATGTATGATGGTGAATGGTTTCATATCATATATTCAAAAGGCAGCCATGTGCTCCTTTAGGAGCTTTAGATATCGGCTTTATAAAAACTTGAACTTTTCCCCAATTCATGAACAAAGTTTTTCGAACTGTGCATTTCATGACAGTCAAGACTCAAATTTCATCCAAAAGAAAATGGTTTGATGGTGGGGTGATAATCTATCAGGTGTATGCCCATTTGCCAGAAACCGCATTCAGAGCTTGAGAAATCCCCAAAATGACGATTTCAAGCGCTTTGGCACTCTCAGTTTCATAGTAGCTGAAAATGAGCTTATCTTGAAGAGGGAATGTACTTGTCGCTTCCAAATGAAATATGTATGATGGTGAATGGTTCCATATCATATATTCAAAAGGCAGCCATGTGCTCCTTTAGGAGCTTTAGATATAGGCTTTATAAAAACTTTAACTCTTCCCCCATTCAGGAACAAAGTTTTTCAAACTGTGCATTTCCTGAAAGTCAAGACTGAAATTTAATCCAAAAGAAAATGGTTTGATTGTGGGGCGATAATCTATCAGGTGTATGCCCATTTGCCAGAAACCGCATTCAGAGCTCGTGAAATCCCCACAATGACGATTTCAAGCGCTTTGGCACTAAGTTTCATAGTAGGTGAAAATGAGCATATCTTGAAGAGGGAATGTACTAGTCGCTTCCAAATGAAATATGTATGATGGTGAATGGTTCCATATCATATATTAAAAAGGCAGCCATGTGCTCCTTTAGGAGCTTTAGATATAGGCTTTATAAAAACTTTAACTTTTCCCCAATTCATGAACAAAGTTTTTCGGACTGTGCATTTCAGGAAAGTCAAGACTCAAATTTCATCCAAAAGAACATGGTTTGATGGTGGGGTGATGATCTATCAGGTTTATGCCCATTTGCCAGAAACCGCAGTCAGAGCTTGTGAAATCCCCAAAATGACGATTTCAAGCTTTGGCACTCTAAGTATCATAGTAGGTGAAAATGAGCATATCTTGAAGAGGGAATGTGCTAGTCGCTTCCAAATGAAATATGTATGATGGTGAATGGTTTCATATCATATATTCAAAAGGCAGCCATGTGCTCCTTTAGGAGCTTTAGATATCGGCTTTATAAAAACTTAAACTTTTCCCCAATTCATGAACAAAGTTTTTCGAACTGTGCATTTCATGAAAGTCAAGACTCAAATTTCATCCAAAAGAAAATGGTTTGATGGTGGGGTGATAATCTATCAGGTGTATGCCCATTTGCCAGAAACCGCATTCAGAGCTTGAGAAATCCCCAAAATGACGATTTCAAGCGCTTTGGCACTCTCAGTTTCATAGTAGCTGAAAATGAGCTTATCTTGAAGAGGGAATGTACTTGTCGCTTCCAAATGAAATATGTATGATGGTGAATGGTTCCATATCATATATTCAAAAGGCAGCCATGTGCTCCTTTAGGAGCTTTAGATATAGGCTTTATAAAAACTTTAACTCTTCCCCCATTCAGGAACAAAGTTTTTCAAACTGTGCATTTCCTGAAAGTCAAGACTGAAATTTAATCCAAAAGAAAATGGTTTGATTGTGGGGCGATAATCTATCAGGTGTATGCCCATTTGCCAGAAACCGCATTCAGAGCTCGTGAAATCCCCACAATGACGATTTCAAGCGCTTTGGCACTAAGTTTCATAGTAGGTGAAAATGAGCATATCTTGAAGAGGGAATGTACTAGTCGCTTCCAAATGAAATATGTATGATGGTGAATGGTTCCATATCATATATTTAAAAGGCAGCCATGTGCTCTTTTAGGAGCTTTAGATATAGGCTTTATAAAAACTTTAACTTTTCCCCAATTCATGAACAAAGTTTTTCGGACTGTGCATTTCAGGAAAGTCAAGACTCAAATTTCATCCAAAAGAACATGGTTTGATGGTGGGGTGATGATCTATCAGGTTTATGCCCATTTGCCAGAAACCGCAGTCAGAGCTTGTGAAATCCCCAAAATGACGATTTCAAGCTTTGGCACTCTAAGTATCATAGTAGGTGAAAATGAGCATATCTTGAAGAGGGAATGTGCTAGTCGCTTCCAAATGAAATATGTATGATGGTGAATGGTTTCATATCATATATTCAAAAGGCAGCCATGTGCTCCTTTAGGAGCTTTAGATATCGGCTTTATAAAAACTTAAACTTTTCCCCAATTCATGAACAAAGTTTTTCGAACTGTGCATTTCATGAAAGTCAAGACTCAAATTTCATCCAAAAGAAAATGGTTTGATGGTGGGGTGATAATCTATCAGGTGTATGCCCATTTGCCAGAAACCGCATTCAGAGCTTGAGAAATCCCCAAAATGACGATTTCAAGCGCTTTGGCACTCTCAGTTTCATAGTAGCTGAAAATGAGCTTATCTTGAAGAGGGAATGTACTTGTCGCTTCCAAATGAAATATGTATGATGGTGAATGGTTCCATATCATATATTCAAAAGGCAGCCATGTGCTCCTTTAGGAGCTTTAGATATAGGCTTTATAAAAACTTTAACTCTTCCCCCATTCAGGAACAAAGTTTTTCAAACTGTGCATTTCCTGAAAGTCAAGACTGAAATTTAATCCAAAAGAAAATGGTTTGATTGTGGGGCGATAATCTATCAGGTGTATGCCCATTTGCCAGAAACCGCATTCAGAGCTCGTGAAATCCCCACAATGACGATTTCAAGCGCTTTGGCACTAAGTTTCATAGTAGGTGAAAATGAGCATATCTTGAAGAGGGAATGTACTAGTCGCTTCCAAATGAAATATGTATGATGGTGAATGGTTCCATATCATATATTAAAAAGGCAGCCATGTGCTCCTTTAGGAGCTTTAGATATAGGCTTTATAAAAACTTTAACTTTTCCCCAATTCATGAACAAAGTTTTTCGGACTGTGCATTTCAGGAAAGTCAAGACTCAAATTTCATCCAAAAGAACATGGTTTGATGGTGGGGTGATGATCTATCAGGTTTATGCCCATTTGCCAGAAACCGCAGTCAGAGCTTGTGAAATCCCCAAAATGACGATTTCAAGCTTTGGCACTCTAAGTTTCATAGTAGGTGAAAATGAGCATATCTTGAAGAGGGAATGTACTAGTCGCTTCCAAATGAAATATGTATGATGGTGAATGGTTCCATATCATATATTAAAAAGGCAGCCATGTGCTCCTTTAGGAGCTTTAGATATAGGCTTTATAAAAACTTTAACTTTTCCCCAATTCATGAACAAAGTTTTTCGGACTGTGCATTTCAGGAAAGTCAAGACTCAAATTTCATCCAAAAGAACATGGTTTGATGGTGGGGTGATGATCTATCAGGTTTATGCCCATTTGCCAGAAACCGCAGTCAGAGCTTGTGAAATCCCCAAAATGACGATTTCAAGCTTTGGCACTCTAAGTATCATAGTAGGTGAAAATGAGCATATCTTGAAGAGGGAATGTGCTAGTCGCTTCCAAATGAAATATGTATGATGGTGAATGGTTTCATATCATATATTCAAAAGGCAGCCATGTGCTCCTTTAGGAGCTTTAGATATCGGCTTTATAAAAACTTAAACTTTTCCCCAATTCATGAACAAAGTTTTTCGAACTGTGCATTTCATGAAAGTCAAGACTCAAATTTCATCCAAAAGAAAATGGTTTGATGGTGGGGTGATAATCTATCAGGTGTATGCCCATTTGCCAGAAACCGCATTCAGAGCTTGAGAAATCCCCAAAATGACGATTTCAAGCGCTTTGGCACTCTCAGTTTCATAGTAGCTGAAAATGAGCTTATCTTGAAGAGGGAATGTACTAGTCGCTTCCAAATGAAATATGTATGATGGTGAATGGTTCCATATCATATATTCAAAAGGCAGCCATGTGCTCCTTTAGGAGCTTTAGATATAGGCTTTATAAAAACTTTAACTCTTCCCCCATTCAGGAACAAAGTTTTTCAAACTGTGCATTTCCTGAAAGTCAAGACTGAAATTTAATCCAAAAGAAAATGGTTTGATTGTGGGGCGATAATCTATCAGGTGTATGCCCATTTGCCAGAAACCGCATTCAGAGCTCGTGAAATCCCCACAATGACGATTTCAAGCGCTTTGGCACTAAGTTTCATAGTAGGTGAAAATGAGCATATCTTGAAGAGGGAATGTACTAGTCGCTTCCAAATGAAATATGTATGATGGTGAATGGTTCCATATCATATATTAAAAAGGCAGCCATGTGCTCCTTTAGGAGCTTTAGATATAGGCTTTATAAAAACTTTAACTTTTCCCCAATTCATGAACAAAGTTTTTCGGACTGTGCATTTCAGGAAAGTCAAGACTCAAATTTCATCCAAAAGAACATGGTTTGATGGTGGGGTGATGATCTATCAGGTTTATGCCCATTTGCCAGAAACCGCAGTCAGAGCTTGTGAAATCCCCAAAATGACGATTTCAAGCTTTGGCACTCTAAGTATCATAGTAGGTGAAAATGAGCATATCTTGAAGAGGGAATGTGCTAGTCGCTTCCAAATGAAATATGTATGATGGTGAATGGTTTCATATCATATATTCAAAAGGCAGCCATGTGCTCCTTTAGGAGCTTTAGATATCGGCTTTATAAAAACTTAAACTTTTCCCCAATTCATGAACAAAGTTTTTCGAACTGTGCATTTCATGAAAGTCAAGACTCAAATTTCATCCAAAAGAAAATGGTTTGATGGTGGGGTGATAATCTATCAGGTGTATGCCCATTTGCCAGAAACCGCATTCAGAGCTTGAGAAATCCCCAAAATGACGATTTCAAGCGCTTTGGCACTCTCAGTTTCATAGTAGCTGAAAATGAGCTTATCTTGAAGAGGGAATGTACTTGTCGCTTCCAAATGAAATATGTATGATGGTGAATGGTTCCATATCATATATTCAAAAGGCAGCCATGTGCTCCTTTAGGAGCTTTAGATATAGGCTTTATAAAAACTTTAACTCTTCCCCCATTCAGGAACAAAGTTTTTCAAACTGTGCATTTCCTGAAAGTCAAGACTGAAATTTAATCCAAAAGAAAATGGTTTGATTGTGGGGCGATAATCTATCAGGTGTATGCCCATTTGCCAGAAACCGCATTCAGAGCTCGTGAAATCCCCACAATGACGATTTCAAGCGCTTTGGCACTAAGTTTCATAGTAGGTGAAAATGAGCATATCTTGAAGAGGGAATGTACTAGTCGCTTCCAAATGAAATATGTATGATGGTGAATGGTTCCATATCATATATTAAAAAGGCAGCCATGTGCTCCTTTAGGAGCTTTAGATATAGGCTTTATAAAAACTTTAACTTTTCCCCAATTCATGAACAAAGTTTTTCGGACTGTGCATTTCAGGAAAGTCAAGACTCAAATTTCATCCAAAAGAACATGGTTTGATGGTGGGGTGATGATCTATCAGGTTTATGCCCATTTGCCAGAAACCGCAGTCAGAGCTTGTGAAATCCCCAAAATGACGATTTCAAGCTTTGGCACTCTAAGTATCATAGTAGGTGAAAATGAGCATATCTTGAAGAGGGAATGTGCTAGTCGCTTCCAAATGAAATATGTATGATGGTGAATGGTTTCATATCATATATTCAAAAGGCAGCCATGTGCTCCTTTAGGAGCTTTAGATATCGGCTTTATAAAAACTTAAACTTTTCCCCAATTCATGAACAAAGTTTTTCGAACTGTGCATTTCATGAAAGTCAAGACTCAAATTTCATCCAAAAGAAAATGGTTTGATGGTGGGGTGATAATCTATCAGGTGTATGCCCATTTGCCAGAAACCGCATTCAGAGCTTGAGAAATCCCCAAAATGACGATTTCAAGCGCTTTGGCACTCTCAGTTTCATAGTAGCTGAAAATGAGCTTATCTTGAAGAGGGAATGTACTTGTCGCTTCCAAATGAAATATGTATGATGGTGAATGGTTCCATATCATATATTCAAAAGGCAGCCATGTGCTCCTTTAGGAGCTTTAGATATAGGCTTTATAAAAACTTTAACTCTTCCCCCATTCAGGAACAAAGTTTTTCAAACTGTGCATTTCCTGAAAGTCAAGACTGAAATTTAATCCAAAAGAAAATGGTTTGATTGTGGGGCGATAATCTATCAGGTGTATGCCCATTTGCCAGAAACCGCATTCAGAGCTCGTGAAATCCCCACAATGACGATTTCAAGCGCTTTGGCACTAAGTTTCATAGTAGGTGAAAATGAGCATATCTTGAAGAGGGAATGTACTAGTCGCTTCCAAATGAAATATGTATGATGGTGAATGGTTCCATATCATATATTAAAAAGGCAGCCATGTGCTCCTTTAGGAGCTTTAGATATAGGCTTTATAAAAACTTTAACTTTTCCCCAATTCATGAACAAAGTTTTTCGGACTGTGCATTTCAGGAAAGTCAAGACTCAAATTTCATCCAAAAGAACATGGTTTGATGGTGGGGTGATGATCTATCAGGTTTATGCCCATTTGCCAGAAACCGCAGTCAGAGCTTGTGAAATCCCCAAAATGACGATTTCAAGCTTTGGCACTCTAAGTATCATAGTAGGTGAAAATGAGCATATCTTGAAGAGGGAATGTGCTAGTCGCTTCCAAATGAAATATGTATGATGGTGAATGGTTTCATATCATATATTCAAAAGGCAGCCATGTGCTCCTTTAGGAGCTTTAGATATCGGCTTTATAAAAACTTGAACTTTTCCCCAATTCATGAACAAAGTTTTTCGAACTGTGCATTTCATGACAGTCAAGACTCAAATTTCATCCAAAAGAAAATGGTTTGATGGTGGGGTGATAATCTATCAGGTGTATGCCCATTTGCCAGAAACCGCATTCAGAGCTTGAGAAATCCCCAAAATGACGATTTCAAGCGCTTTGGCACTCTCAGTTTCATAGTAGCTGAAAATGAGCTTATCTTGAAGAGGGAATGTACTTGTCGCTTCCAAATGAAATATGTATGATGGTGAATGGTTCCATATCATATATTCAAAAGGCAGCCATGTGCTCCTTTAGGAGCTTTAGATATAGGCTTTATAAAAACTTTAACTCTTCCCCCATTCAGGAACAAAGTTTTTCAAACTGTGCATTTCCTGAAAGTCAAGACTGAAATTTAATCCAAAAGAAAATGGTTTGATTGTGGGGCGATAATCTATCAGGTGTATGCCCATTTGCCAGAAACCGCATTCAGAGCTCGTGAAATCCCCACAATGACGATTTCAAGCGCTTTGGCACTAAGTTTCATAGTAGGTGAAAATGAGCATATCTTGAAGAGGGAATGTACTAGTCGCTTCCAAATGAAATATGTATGATGGTGAATGGTTCCATATCATATATTAAAAAGGCAGCCATGTGCTCCTTTAGGAGCTTTAGATATAGGCTTTATAAAAACTTTAACTTTTCCCCAATTCATGAACAAAGTTTTTCGGACTGTGCATTTCAGGAAAGTCAAGACTCAAATTTCATCCAAAAGAACATGGTTTGATGGTGGGGTGATGATCTATCAGGTTTATGCCCATTTGCCAGAAACCGCAGTCAGAGCTTGTGAAATCCCCAAAATGACGATTTCAAGCTTTGGCACTCTAAGTATCATAGTAGGTGAAAATGAGCATATCTTGAAGAGGGAATGTGCTAGTCGCTTCCAAATGAAATATGTATGATGGTGAATGGTTTCATATCATATATTCAAAAGGCAGCCATGTGCTCCTTTAGGAGCTTTAGATATCGGCTTTATAAAAACTTAAACTTTTCCCCAATTCATGAACAAAGTTTTTCGAACTGTGCATTTCATGAAAGTCAAGACTCAAATTTCATCCAAAAGAAAATGGTTTGATGGTGGGGTGATAATCTATCAGGTGTATGCCCATTTGCCAGAAACCGCATTCAGAGCTTGAGAAATCCCCAAAATGACGATTTCAAGCGCTTTGGCACTCTCAGTTTCATAGTAGCTGAAAATGAGCTTATCTTGAAGAGGGAATGTACTTGTCGCTTCCAAATGAAATATGTATGATGGTGAATGGTTCCATATCATATATTCAAAAGGCAGCCATGTGCTCCTTTAGGAGCTTTAGATATAGGCTTTATAAAAACTTTAACTCTTCCCCCATTCAGGAACAAAGTTTTTCAAACTGTGCATTTCCTGAAAGTCAAGACTGAAATTTAATCCAAAAGAAAATGGTTTGATTGTGGGGCGATAATCTATCAGGTGTATGCCCATTTGCCAGAAACCGCATTCAGAGCTCGTGAAATCCCCACAATGACGATTTCAAGCGCTTTGGCACTAAGTTTCATAGTAGGTGAAAATGAGCATATCTTGAAGAGGGAATGTACTAGTCGCTTCCAAATGAAATATGTATGATGGTGAATGGTTCCATATCATATATTAAAAAGGCAGCCATGTGCTCTTTTAGGAGCTTTAGATATAGGCTTTATAAAAACTTTAACTTTTCCCCAATTCATGAACAAAGTTTTTCGGACTGTGCATTTCAGGAAAGTCAAGACTCAAATTTCATCCAAAAGAACATGGTTTGATGGTGGGGTGATGATCTATCAGGTTTATGCCCATTTGCCAGAAACCGCAGTCAGAGCTTGTGAAATCCCCAAAATGACGATTTCAAGCTTTGGCACTCTAAGTATCATAGTAGGTGAAAATGAGCATATCTTGAAGAGGGAATGTGCTAGTCGCTTCCAAATGAAATATGTATGATGGTGAATGGTTTCATATCATATATTCAAAAGGCAGCCATGTGCTCCTTTAGGAGCTTTAGATATCGGCTTTATAAAAACTTAAACTTTTCCCCAATTCATGAACAAAGTTTTTCGAACTGTGCATTTCATGAAAGTCAAGACTCAAATTTCATCCAAAAGAAAATGGTTTGATGGTGGGGTGATAATCTATCAGGTGTATGCCCATTTGCCAGAAACCGCATTCAGAGCTTGAGAAATCCCCAAAATGACGATTTCAAGCGCTTTGGCACTCTCAGTTTCATAGTAGCTGAAAATGAGCTTATCTTGAAGAGGGAATGTACTTGTCGCTTCCAAATGAAATATGTATGATGGTGAATGGTTCCATATCATATATTCAAAAGGCAGCCATGTGCTCCTTTAGGAGCTTTAGATATAGGCTTTATAAAAACTTTAACTCTTCCCCCATTCAGGAACAAAGTTTTTCAAACTGTGCATTTCCTGAAAGTCAAGACTGAAATTTAATCCAAAAGAAAATGGTTTGATTGTGGGGCGATAATCTATCAGGTGTATGCCCATTTGCCAGAAACCGCATTCAGAGCTCGTGAAATCCCCACAATGACGATTTCAAGCGCTTTGGCACTAAGTTTCATAGTAGGTGAAAATGAGCATATCTTGAAGAGGGAATGTACTAGTCGCTTCCAAATGAAATATGTATGATGGTGAATGGTTCCATATCATATATTAAAAAGGCAGCCATGTGCTCCTTTAGGAGCTTTAGATATAGGCTTTATAAAAACTTTAACTTTTCCCCAATTCATGAACAAAGTTTTTCGGACTGTGCATTTCAGGAAAGTCAAGACTCAAATTTCATCCAAAAGAACATGGTTTGATGGTGGGGTGATGATCTATCAGGTTTATGCCCATTTGCCAGAAACCGCAGTCAGAGCTTGTGAAATCCCCAAAATGACGATTTCAAGCTTTGGCACTCTAAGTATCATAGTAGGTGAAAATGAGCATATCTTGAAGAGGGAATGTGCTAGTCGCTTCCAAATGAAATATGTATGATGGTGAATGGTTTCATATCATATATTCAAAAGGCAGCCATGTGCTCCTTTAGGAGCTTTAGATATCGGCTTTATAAAAACTTAAACTTTTCCCCAATTCATGAACAAAGTTTTTCGAACTGTGCATTTCATGAAAGTCAAGACTCAAATTTCATCCAAAAGAAAATGGTTTGATGGTGGGGTGATAATCTATCAGGTGTATGCCCATTTGCCAGAAACCGCATTCAGAGCTTGAGAAATCCCCAAAATGACGATTTCAAGCGCTTTGGCACTCTCAGTTTCATAGTAGCTGAAAATGAGCTTATCTTGAAGAGGGAATGTACTTGTCGCTTCCAAATGAAATATGTATGATGGTGAATGGTTCCATATCATATATTCAAAAGGCAGCCATGTGCTCCTTTAGGAGCTTTAGATATAGGCTTTATAAAAACTTTAACTCTTCCCCCATTCAGGAACAAAGTTTTTCAAACTGTGCATTTCCTGAAAGTCAAGACTGAAATTTAATCCAAAAGAAAATGGTTTGATTGTGGGGCGATAATCTATCAGGTGTATGCCCATTTGCCAGAAACCGCATTCAGAGCTCGTGAAATCCCCACAATGACGATTTCAAGCGCTTTGGCACTAAGTTTCATAGTAGGTGAAAATGAGCATATCTTGAAGAGGGAATGTACTAGTCGCTTCCAAATGAAATATGTATGATGGTGAATGGTTCCATATCATATATTAAAAAGGCAGCCATGTGCTCCTTTAGGAGCTTTAGATATAGGCTTTATAAAAACTTTAACTTTTCCCCAATTCATGAACAAAGTTTTTCGGACTGTGCATTTCAGGAAAGTCAAGACTCAAATTTCATCCAAAAGAACATGGTTTGATGGTGGGGTGATGATCTATCAGGTTTATGCCCATTTGCCAGAAACCGCAGTCAGAGCTTGTGAAATCCCCAAAATGACGATTTCAAGCTTTGGCACTCTAAGTATCATAGTAGGTGAAAATGAGCATATCTTGAAGAGGGAATGTGCTAGTCGCTTCCAAATGAAATATGTATGATGGTGAATGGTTTCATATCATATATTCAAAAGGCAGCCATGTGCTCCTTTAGGAGCTTTAGATATCGGCTTTATAAAAACTTAAACTTTTCCCCAATTCATGAACAAAGTTTTTCGAACTGTGCATTTCATGAAAGTCAAGACTCAAATTTCATCCAAAAGAAAATGGTTTGATGGTGGGGTGATAATCTATCAGGTGTATGCCCATTTGCCAGAAACCGCATTCAGAGCTTGAGAAATCCCCAAAATGACGATTTCAAGCGCTTTGGCACTCTCAGTTTCATAGTAGCTGAAAATGAGCTTATCTTGAAGAGGGAATGTACTTGTCGCTTCCAAATGAAATATGTATGATGGTGAATGGTTCCATATCATATATTCAAAAGGCAGCCATGTGCTCCTTTAGGAGCTTTAGATATAGGCTTTATAAAAACTTTAACTCTTCCCCCATTCAGGAACAAAGTTTTTCAAACTGTGCATTTCCTGAAAGTCAAGACTGAAATTTAATCCAAAAGAAAATGGTTTGATTGTGGGGCGATAATCTATCAGGTGTATGCCCATTTGCCAGAAACCGCATTCAGAGCTCGTGAAATCCCCACAATGACGATTTCAAGCGCTTTGGCACTAAGTTTCATAGTAGGTGAAAATGAGCATATCTTGAAGAGGGAATGTACTAGTCGCTTCCAAATGAAATATGTATGATGGTGAATGGTTCCATATCATATATTCAAAAGGCAGCCATGTGCTCCTTTAGGAGCTTTAGATATAGGCTTTATAAAAACTTTAACTTTTCCCCAATTCATGAACAAAGTTTTTCGGACTGTGCATTTCAGGAAAGTCAAGACTCAAATTTCATCCAAAAGAACATGGTTTGATGGTGGGGTGATGATCTATCAGGTTTATGCCCATTTGCCAGAAACCGCAGTCAGAGCTTGTGAAATCCCCAAAATGACGATTTCAAGCTTTGGCACTCTAAGTATCATAGTAGGTGAAAATGAGCATATCTTGAAGAGGGAATGTGCTAGTCGCTTCCAAATGAAATATGTATGATGGTGAATGGTTTCATATCATATATTCAAAAGGCAGCCATGTGCTCCTTTAGGAGCTTTAGATATCGGCTTTATAAAAACTTAAACTTTTCCCCAATTCATGAACAAAGTTTTTCGAACTGTGCATTTCATGAAAGTCAAGACTCAAATTTCATCCAAAAGAAAATGGTTTGATGGTGGGGTGATAATCTATCAGGTGTATGCCCATTTGCCAGAAACCGCATTCAGAGCTCGTGAAATCCCCACAATGACGATTTCAAGCGCTTTGGCACTAAGTTTCATAGTAGGTGAAAATGAGCATATCTTGAAGAGGGAATGTACTAGTCGCTTCCAAATGAAATATGTATGATGGTGAATGGTTCCATATCATATATTAAAAAGGCAGCCATGTGCTCCTTTAGGAGCTTTAGATATCGGCTTTATAAAAACTTTAACTTTTCCCGCATTCAGGAACAAAGTTTTTCAAACTGTGCATTTCATGAAAGTCAAGACTCAAATTTCATCCAAAAGAAAATGGTTTGATTGTGGGGCGATAATCTATCAGGTGTATGCCCATTTGCCAGAAACCGCATTCAGAGCTTGAGAAATCCCCAAAATGACGATTTCAAGCGCTTTGGCACTCTCAGTTTCATAGTAGCTGAAAATGAGCTTATCTTGAAGAGGGAATGTACTTGTCGCTTCCAAATGAAATATGTATGATGGTGAATGGTTCCATATCATATATTCAAAAGGCAGCCATGTGCTCCTTTAGGAGCTTTAGATATAGGCTTTATAAAAACTTTAACTCTTCCCCCATTCAGGAACAAAGTTTTTCAAACTGTGCATTTCCTGAAAGTCAAGACTGAAATTTAATCCAAAAGAAAATGGTTTGATTGTGGGGCGATAATCTATCAGGTGTATGCCCATTTGCCAGAAACCGCATTCAGAGCTCGTGAAATCCCCACAATGACGATTTCAAGCGCTTTGGCACTAAGTTTCATAGTAGGTGAAAATGAGCATATCTTGAAGAGGGAATGTACTAGTCGCTTCCAAATGAAATATGTATGATGGTGAATGGTTCCATATCATATATTAAAAAGGCAGCCATGTGCTCCTTTAGGAGCTTTAGATATAGGCTTTATAAAAACTTTAACTTTTCCCCAATTCATGAACAAAGTTTTTCGGACTGTGCATTTCAGGAAAGTCAAGACTCAAATTTCATCCAAAAGAACATGGTTTGATGGTGGGGTGATGATCTATCAGGTTTATGCCCATTTGCCAGAAACCGCAGTCAGAGCTTGTGAAATCCCCAAAATGACGATTTCAAGCTTTGGCACTCTAAGTATCATAGTAGGTGAAAATGAGCATATCTTGAAGAGGGAATGTGCTAGTCGCTTCCAAATGAAATATGTTTGATGGTGAATGGTTTCATATCATATATTCAAAAGGCAGCCATGTGCTCCTTTAGGAGCTTTAGATATCGGCTTTATAAAAACTTAAACTTTTCCCCAATTCATGAACAAAGTTTTTCGAACTGTGCATTTCATGAAAGTCAAGACTCAAATTTCATCCAAAAGAAAATGGTTTGATGGTGGGGTGATAATCTATCAGGTGTATGCCCATTTGCCAGAAACCGCATTCAGAGCTTGTGAAATCCCCAAAATGACGATTTCTAGCTTTGGGACTTTGTTTCATTGTAGGTGAAAATGAGCATATTTTGAAGAGGGAATGTACTAGTCGCTTCCAAATGAAATATGTTTGATGGTGATTGGTTCCATGTCATTTATTCAAAAGGCAGCCATGTGCTCCTTTAGGAGTTTTAGCTATAGGCTTTATAAAAACTAACTTTTCCCCCATTTAGGAACAAAGTTTTTCAAACTGTGCATTTCATGAAAGTCAAGACTCAAATTTCATCCAAAAGAAAATGGTTTGATGGTGGGGCGATAATCTATCAGGTGTATGCCCATTTGCCAGAAACCGCATTCAGAGCTTTAGAAATCCGCAAAATGACGATTTCAAGGGCTTTGGCACTCTAAGTTTCATAGTAGGTGAAAATGAGCATATCTTGAAGAGGGAATGTACTAGTCGCTTCCAAATGAAATATGTATGATGGTGAATGGTTCCATATCATATATTAAAAAGGCAGCCATGTGCTCCTTTAGGAGCTTTAGATATCGGCTTTATAAAAACTTTAACTTTTCCCGCATTCAGGAACAAAGTTTTTCAAACTGTGCATTTCATGAAAGTCAAGACTCAAATTTCATCCAAAAGAAAATGGTTTGATGGTGGGGCGATAATCTATCAGGTGTATGCCCATTTGCCAGAAACCGCATTCAGAGCTTGAGAAATCCCCAAAATGACGATTTCAAGCGCTTTGGCACTCTCAGTTTCATAGTAGCTGAAAATGAGCTTATCTTGAAGAGGGAATACACTAGTCGTTTCCAAATGAAATATGTATGATGGTGAATGGTTCCATGTCTTATATTCAAAAGGCAGCCATGTGCTCCTTTAGGAGCTTTAGCTATAGGCTTTATAAAAACTAACTTTTCCCCCATTTAGGAACACATTTTTTCAAACTGTGCATTTCTTGAAAGTCAAGACTCAAATTTCATCCAAAAGAAAATGGTTTGATGGTGGGGCAATAATCTATCAGGTGTATGCCCATTTGCCAGAAACCGCATTCAGAGCTTTAGAAATCCCCAAAATGACGATTTCAAGCGCTTTGGCACTCTAATTTTCATAGTAGGTGAAAATGAGCATATCTTGAAGAGGGAATGTACTAGTCGCTTCCAAATGAAATATGTATGATGGTGAATGGTTCCATATCATATATTAAAAAGGCAGCCATGTGCTCCTTTAGTAGCTTTAGATATCGGCTTTATAAAAACTTTAACTTTTCCCCCATTCATGAACTAAGTTTTTCGAACTGTGCATTTCATGAAAGTCATGACTCAAATTTCATCCAAAAGAAAATGGTTTGATGGTGGGGCAATAATCTATCAGGTGTATGCCCATTTGCCAGAAACCGCAGTCAGAGCTTGTGAAATCCCCAACATGACGATTTCAAGCTTTGGCACTCTAAGTATCATAGTAGGTGAAAATGAGCATATCTTGAAGAGGGAATAGACTAGTCGCTTCCAAATGAAATATGTATGATGGTGAATGGTTCCATATCATATATTAAAAAGGCAGCCATGTGCTCCTTTAGGAGCTTTAGATATCGGCTTTATAAAAACTTTAACTTTTCCCCCATTCAGGAACAAAGTTTTTCGAACTGTGCATTTCTTGAAAGTCAAGACTCAAATTTGATCCAAAAGAAAATGGTTTGATGGTGGGGCAATAATCTATCAGGTGTATGCCCATTTGCCAGAAACCGCATTCAGAGCTTTAGAAATCCCCAAAATACGATTTCAAGCGCTTTGGCACTCGAAGTATCATAGTAGCTGAAAATCAGCATATCTCGAAGAGGGAATGTACTTGTCGCTTCCAAATGAAATATGTATGATGGTGAATGGTTCCATATCATATATTCAAAAGGCAGCCATGTGCTCCTTTAGGAGCTTTAGATATAGGCTTTATAAAAACTTTAACTTTTCCCCAATTCATGAACAAAGTTTTTCGGACTGTGCATTTCAGGAAAGTCAAGACTCAAATTTCATCCAAAAGAAAATGGTTTGATGGTGGGGCGATAATCTATCAGGTGTATGCCCATTTGCCAGAAACCGCATTCAGAGCTTTAGAAATCCCCAAAATGACGATTTCAAGCGCTTTGGCACTCTAATTTTCATAGTTGGTGAAAATGAGCATATCTTGAAGAGGGAATGTACTAGTCGCTTCCAAATGAAATATGTATGATGGTGAATGGTTCCATATCATATATTAAAAAGGCAGCCATGTGCTCCTTTAGGAGCTTTAGATATCGGCTCTATAAAAAATTTAACTTTTCCCCCATTCATGAACAAAGTTTTTCAAACTGTGCATTTTTTGAAAGTCAAGACTCAAATTTCATCCAAAAGAACATGGTTTGATGGTGGGGTGATGATCTATCAGGTGTATGCCCATTTGCCAGAAACCGCAGTCAGAGCTTGTGAAATCCCCAAAATGACAATTTCAAGCTTTGGCACTCTCAGTTTCATAGTAGCTGAAAATGAGCTTATCTTGAAGAGGGAATGTACTTCTCGCTTCCAAATGAAATATGTATGATGGTGAATGGTTCCATATCATATATTCAAAAGGCAGCCATGTGCTCCTTTAGGAGCTTTAGATATAGGCTTTATAAAAACTTTAACTCTTCCTCCATTCAGGAACAAAGTTTTTCAAACTGTGCATTTCATGAAAGTCAAGACTCAAATTTCATCCAAAAGAAAAAGGTTTGCTGGTGGGGCGATAATCTATCAGGTGTATGCCCATTTGCCAGAAACCGCATTCAGAGCTCGTGAAATCCCCACAATGACGATTTCAAGCGCTTTGGCACTAAGTTTCATAGTAGGTGAAAATGTGCATATCTTGAAGAGGGAATGTGGTAGTCGCTTCCAAATGAAATATGTATGATGGTGAATGGTTCCATATCATATATTCAAAAGGCAGCCATGTGCTCCTTTAGGAGCTTTAGATATCGGCTTTATAAAAACTTAAACTTTTCCCCAATTCATGAACAAAGTTTTTCGAACTGTGCATTTCATGAAAGTCAAGACTCAAATTTCATCCAAAAGAAAATGGTTTGATGGTGGGGTGATAATCTATCAGGTGTATGCCCATTTGCCAGAAACCGCATTCAGAGCTTGTGAAATCCCCAAAATGACGATTTCTAGCTTTGGCACTTTGTTTCATTGTAGGTGAAAATGAGCATATTTTGAAGAGGGAATGTACTAGTCGCTTCCAAATGAAATATGTTTGATGGTGAATGGTTCCATATCATATATTCAAAAGGCAGCCATGTGCTCCTTTCGGAGCTTTAGATATAGGCTTTATAAAAACTTTAACTTTTCCCCCATTCAGGAACAAAGTTTTTCAAACTGTGCATTTCATGAAAGTCAAGACTCAAATTTCATCCAAAAGAAAATGCTTTGATGGTGGGGCGAAAATCTATCAGGTGTATGCCCATTTGCCAGAAACCGCATTCAGAGCTTGTGAAATCCCCACAATGACGATTTCAAGCGCTTTGGCTCTAAGTTTCATAGTAGGTGAAAATGAGCATATCTTGAAGAGGGAATGTGCTAGTCGCTTCCAAATGAAATATGTATGATGGTGAATGGTTCCATATCATATATTCAAAAGGCAGCCATGTGCTCCTTTAGGAGCTTTAGATATCGGCTTTAGAAAAACTTTAACTTTTCCCCAATTCATGAACAAAGTTTTTCGAACTGTGCATTTCATGAAAGTCAAGACTCAAATTTCATCCAAAAGAAAATGGTTTGATGGTGGGGCGATAATCTATCAGGTGTATGCCCATTTGCCAGAAACCGCAGTCAGAGCTTGTGAAATCCCCAACATGACGATTTCAAGCTTTGGCACTCTAAGTATCATAGTAGGTGAAAATGAGCATATCTTGAAGAGGGAATAGACTAGTCGCTTCCAAATGAAATATGTATGATGGTGAATGGTTCCATATCATATATTAAAAAGGCAGCCATGTGCTCCTTTAGGAGCTTTAGATATCGGCTTTATAAAAACTTTAACTTTTCCCCCATTCAGGAACAAAGTTTTTCGAACTGTGCATTTCTTGAAAGTCAAGACTCAAATTTGATCCAAAAGAAAATGGTTTGATGGTGGGGCAATAATCTATCAGGTGTATGCCCATTTGCCAGAAACCGCATTCAGAGCTTTAGAAATCCCCAAAATACGATTTCAAGCGCTTTGGCACTCGAAGTATCATAGTAGCTGAAAATCAGCATATCTCGAAGAGGGAATGTACTTGTCGCTTCCAAATGAAATATGTATGATGGTGAATGGTTCCATATCATATATTCAAAAGGCAGCCATGTGCTCCTTTAGGAGCTTTAGATATAGGCTTTATAAAAACTTTAACTTTTCCCCAATTCATGAACAAAGTTTTTCGGACTGTGCATTTCAGGAAAGTCAAGACTCAAATTTCATCCAAAAGAAAATGGTTTGATGGTGGGGCGATAATCTATCAGGTGTATGCCCATTTGCCAGAAACCGCATTCAGAGCTTTAGAAATCCCCAAAATGACGATTTCAAGCGCTTTGGCACTCTAATTTTCATAGTTGGTGAAAATGAGCATATCTTGAAGAGGGAATGTACTAGTCGCTTCCAAATGAAATATGTATGATGGTGAATGGTTCCATATCATATATTAAAAAGGCAGCCATGTGCTCCTTTAGGAGCTTTAGATATCGGCTTTATAAAAAATTTAACTTTTCCCCCATTCATGAACAAAGTTTTTCAAACTGTGCATTTTTTGAAAGTCAAGACTCAAATTTCATCCAAAAGAAAATGGTTTGATGGTGGGGCGATAATCTATCAGGTGTATGCCCATTTGCCAGAAACTGCATTCAGAGCTTGTGAAATCCCCAAAATGACGATTTCAAGCGCTTTGGCACTCTAAGTTTCATAGTTGGTGAAAATGAGCATATCTTGAAGAGGGAATGTGCTAGTCGCTTCCAAATGAAATATGTATGATGGTGAATGGTTCCATATCATATATTCAAAAGGCAGCCATGTGCTCCTTTAGGAGCTTTAGATATAGGCTTTATAAAAACTTTAACTTTTCCCCAATTCATGAACAAAGTTTTTCGGACTGTGCATTTCAGGAAAGTCAAGACTCAAATTTCATCCAAAAGAACATGGTTTGATGGTGGGGTGATGATCTATCAGGTGTATGCCCATTTGCCAGAAACCGCAGTCAGAGCTTGTGAAATCCCCAAAATGACAATTTCAAGCTTTGGCACTCTCAGTTTCATAGTAGCTGAAAATGAGCTTATCTTGAAGAGGGAATGTACTTCTCGCTTCCAAATGAAATATGTATGATGGTGAATGGTTCCATATCATATATTCAAAAGGCAGCCATGTGCTCCTTTAGGAGCTTTAGATATAGGCTTTATAAAAACTTTAACTCTTCCCCCATTCAGGAACAAAGTTTTTCAAACTGTGCATTTCATGAAAGTCAAGACTCAAATTTCATCCAAAAGAAAAAGGTTTGCTGGTGGGGCGATAATCTATCAGGTGTATGCCCATTTGCCAGAAACCGCATTCAGAGCTCGTGAAATCCCCACAATGACGATTTCAAGCGCTTTGGCACTAAGTTTCATAGTAGGTGAAAATGTGCATATCTTGAAGAGGGAATGTGGTAGTCGCTTCCAAATGAAATATGTATGATGGTGAATGGTTCCATATCATATATTCAAAAGGCAGCCATGTGCTCCTTTAGGAGCTTTAGATATCGGCTTTATAAAAACTTAAACTTTTCCCCAATTCATGAACAAAGTTTTTCGAACTGTGCATTTCATGAAAGTCAAGACTCAAATTTCATCCAAAAGAAAATGGTTTGATGGTGGGGTGATAATCTATCAGGTGTATGCCCATTTGCCAGAAACCGCATTCAGAGCTTGTGAAATCCCCAAAATGACGATTTCTAGCTTTGGCACTAAGTTTCATAGTAGGTGAAAATGAGCATATCTTGAAGAGGGAATGTGCTAGTCGCTTCCAAATGAAAGATGTATGATGGTGAATGGTTCCATATCATATATTCAAAAGGCAGCCATGTGCTCCTTTAGGAGCTTTAGATATCGGCTTTAGAAAAACTTTAACTTTTCCCCAATTCATGAACAAAGTTTTTCGAACTGTGCATTTCATGAAAGTCAAGACTCAAATTTCATCCAAAAGAAAATGGTTTGATGGTGGGGCGATAATCTATCAGGTGTATGCCCATTTGCCAGAAACCGCATTCAGAGCTTTAGAAATCCCCAAAATGACGATTTCAAGCGCTTTGGCACTCTAATTTTCATAGTTGGTGAAAATGAGCATATCTTGAAGAGGGAATGTACTAGTCGCTTCCAAATGAAATATGTATGATGGTGAATGGTTCCATATCATATATTAAAAAGGCAGCCATGTGCTCCTTTAGGAGCTTTAGATATCGGCTTTATAAAAAATTTAACTTTTCCCCCATTCATGAACAAAGTTTTTCAAACTGTGCATTTTTTGAAAGTCAAGACTCAAATTTCATCCAAAAGAAAATGGTTTGATGGTGGGGCGATAATCTATCAGGTGTATGCCCATTTGCCAGAAACTGCATTCAGAGCTTGTGAAATCCCCAAAATGACGATTTCAAGCGCTTTGGCACTCTAAGTTTCATAGTTGGTGAAAATGAGCATATCTTGAAGAGGGAATGTGCTAGTCGCTTCCAAATGAAATATGTATGATGGTGAATGGTTCCATATCATATATTCAAAAGGCAGCCATGTGCTCCTTTAGGAGCTTTAGATATAGGCTTTATAAAAACTTTAACTTTTCCCCAATTCATGAACAAAGTTTTTCGGACTGTGCATTTCAGGAAAGTCAAGACTCAAATTTCATCCAAAAGAACATGGTTTGATGGTGGGGTGATGATCTATCAGGTGTATGCCCATTTGCCAGAAACCGCAGTCAGAGCTTGTGAAATCCCCAAAATGACAATTTCAAGCTTTGGCACTCTCAGTTTCATAGTAGCTGAAAATGAGCTTATCTTGAAGAGGGAATGTACTTCTCGCTTCCAAATGAAATATGTATGATGGTGAATGGTTCCATATCATATATTCAAAAGGCAGCCATGTGCTCCTTTAGGAGCTTTAGATATAGGCTTTATAAAAACTTTAACTCTTCCCCCATTCAGGAACAAAGTTTTTCAAACTGTGCATTTCATGAAAGTCAAGACTCAAATTTCATCCAAAAGAAAAATGTTTGCTGGTGGGGCGATAATCTATCAGGTGTATGCCCATTTGCCAGAAACCGCATTCAGAGCTCGTGAAATCCCCACAATGACGATTTCAAGCGCTTTGGCACTAAGTTTCATAGTAGGTGAAAATGTGCATATCTTGAAGAGGGAATGTGGTAGTCGCTTCCAAATGAAATATGTATGATGGTGAATGGTTCCATATCATATATTCAAAAGGCAGCCATGTGCTCCTTTAGGAGCTTTAGATATCGGCTTTATAAAAACTTAAACTTTTCCCCAATTCATGAACAAAGTTTTTCGAACTGTGCATTTCATGAAAGTCAAGACTCAAATTTCATCCAAAAGAAAATGGTTTGATGGTGGGGTGATAATCTATCAGGTGTATGCCCATTTGCCAGAAACCGCATTCAGAGCTTGTGAAATCCCCAAAATGACGATTTCTAGCTTTGGCACTTTGTTTCATTGTAGGTGAAAATGAGCATATCTTGAAGAGGGAATACACTAGTCGTTTCCAAATGAAATATGTATGATGGTGAATGGTTCCATGTCATTTATTCAAAAGGCAGCCATGTGCTCCTTTAGGAGCTTTAGATATAGGCTTTATAAAAACGTTAACTTTTCCCCCATTCAGGAACAAAGTTTTTCAAACTGTGCATTTCATGAAAGTCAAGACTCAAATTTCATCCAAAAGAAAATGGTTTGATGGTGGGGCAATAATCTATCAGGTGTATGCCCATTTGCCAGAAACCGCATTCAGAGCTTTAGAAATCCCCAAAATGACTATTTCAAGCGCTTTGGCACTCTAATTTTCATAGTAGGTGAAAATGAGCATATCTTGAAGAGGGAATGTACTAGTCGCTTCCAAATGAAATATGTTTGATGGTGAATGGTTCCATGTCATTTATTCAAAAGGCAGCCATGTGCTCCTTTAGGAGCTTTAGATATAGGCTTTATGAAAACGTTAACTTTTCCCCCATTCAGGAACAAAGTTTTTCAAACTGTGCATTTCATGAAAGTCAAGACTCAAATTTCATCCAAAAGAAAATGGTTTGATGGTGGGGCAATAATCTATCAGGTGTATGCCCATTTGCCAGAAACCGCATTCAGAGCTTTAGAAATCCCCAAAATGACGATTTCAAGCGCTTTGGCACTAAGTTTCATAGTAGGTGAAAATGAGCATATCTTGAAGAGGGAATTTACTAGTCGCTTCCAAATGAAATATGTTTGATGGTGAATGGTTCCATATCATATATTCAAAAGGCAGACATGTGCTCCTTTAGGAGCTTTAGATATAGGCTTTATAAAAACTTTAACTTTTCCCCAATTCATGAACAAAGTTTTTCGAACTGTGCATTTCATGAAAGTCAAGACTCAAATTTCATCCAAAAGAACATGGTTTGATGGTGGGGTGATGATCTATCAGGTGTATGCCCATTTTCCAGAAACCGCATTCAGAGCTTTATAAATCCCCAAAATGACGATTTCAAGCGCTTTGGCACTCTAAGTTTCATAGTAGGTGAAAATGAGCATATCTTGAAGAGGGAATACACTAGTAGTTTCCAAATGAAATATGTTTGATGGTGAATGGTTCCATATCATATATTCAAAAGGCAGCCATGTGCTCATTTAGGAGCTTTAGATATAGGCTTTATGAAAACGTTAACTTTTCCCCCATTCAGGAACAAAGTTTTTCAAACTGTGCATTTCATGAAAGTCAAGACTCAAATTTCATCCAAAAGAAAATGGTTTGATGGTGGGGCGATAATCTATCAGGTGTATGCCCATTTTCCAGAAACCGCATTCAGAGCTTTAGAAATCCGCAAAATGACGATTTCAAGGGCTTTGGCACTCTAAGTTTCATAGTAGGTGAAAATGAGCATATCTTGAAGAGGGAATGTACTAGTCGCTTCAAAATGAAATATGTTTGATGGTGAATGGTTCCATATCATATATTAAAAAGGCAGCCATGTGCTCTTTTAGGAGCTTTAGATATAGGCTTTATAAAAACTTTAACTTTTCCCCAATTCATGAACAAAGTTTTTCGAACTGTGCATTTCATGAAAGTCAAGACTCAAATTTCATCCAAAAGAACATGGTTTGATGGTGGGGTGATGATCTATCAGGTGTATGCCCATTTGCCAGAAACCGCATTCAGAGCTTGTGAAATCCCCAAAATGACGATTTCAAGCTTTGGCACTCGAAGTATCATAGTAGGTGAAAATGAGCATATCTTGAAGAGGGAATAGACTAGTCGTTTCCAAATGAAATATGTATGATGGTGATTGGTTCCATGTCATTTATTCAAAAGGCAGCCATGTGCTCCTTTAGGAGTTTTAGCTATAGGCTTTATAAAAACTAACTTTTCCCCCATTTAGGAACAAAGTTTTTCAAACTGCATTTCATGAAAGTCAAGACTCAAATTTCATCCAAAAGAAAAAGGTTTGATTGTCTGGCGATAATCTATCAGGTGTATGCCCATTTTCCAGAAACCGCATTCAGAGCTTTATAAATCCCCAAAATGACGAATTCAAGCGCTTTGGCACTCTAAGTTTCATAGTAGGTGAAAATGAGCTTATCTTGAAGAGGGAATGTACTAGTCGCTTCCAAATGAAATATGTATGATGGTGAATGGTTCTATATCATTTATTCAAAAGGCAGCCATGTGCTCCTTTAGGAGCTTTAGATATAGGCTTTATAAAAACTTTAACTTTTCCCCCATTAAGGAACAAAGTTTTTCAAACTGTGCATTTCATGAAAGTCAGTACTCCAATTTCATCCGAAAGAAAAAAGTTTGATGGTGGGGCAATAATCTATCAGGTGTATGCCCATTTGCCAGAAACCGCATTCAGAGCTTTAGAAATCCCCAAAATGATGATTTCAAGCGTATTGGCACTTTGTTTCATTGTAGGTGAAAATGAGCATATCTTGAAGAGGGAATACACTAGTAGTTTCCAAATGAAATATGTTTGATGGTGAATGGTTCCATATCATATATTCAAAAGGCAGCCATGTGCTCCTTTAGGAGCTTTAGATATAGGCTTTATAAAAACTTTAACTTTCCCCCAATTCATGAACAAAGTTTTTCGAACTGTGCATTTCATGAAAGTCAAGACTCAAATTTCATCCAAAAGAACATGGTTTGATGGTGGGGTGATGATCTATCAGGTGTATGCCCATTTGCCAGAAACCGCATTCAGAGCTTGTGAAATCCCCAAAATGACGATTTCAAGCTTTGGCACTCTAAGTTTCATATTCGGTGAAAATGAGCATATCTTGAAGAGGGAATAGACTAGTCGTTTCCAAATGAAATATGTATGATGGTGAATGGTTCTATATCATTTATTCAAAAGGCAGCCATGTGCTCCTTTAGGAGCTTTAGATATAGGCTTTATAAAAACTTTAACTTTTCCCCCATTCAGGAACAAAGTTTTTCAAACTGTGCATTTCATGAAAGTCAGGACTCCAATTTCATCCGAAAGAAAAAAGTTTGATGGTGGGGCAATAATCTATCAGGTGTATGCCCATTTGCCAGAAACCGCATTCAGAGCTTGTGAAATCCCCAAAATGACGATTTCAAGCTTTGGCACTCTAAGTTTCATAGTAGGTGAAAATGAGCATATCTTGAAGAGGGAATGTACTAGTCGCTTCCAAATGAAATATGTATGATGGTGAATGGTTCCATATCATATATTCAAAAGGCAGCCATGTGCTCCTTTAGGAGCTTTAGATATAGGCTTTATAAAAACTAACTTTTCCCCCATTTAGGAACACATTTTTTCAAACTGTGCATTTCATGAAAGTCAAGACTCAAATTTCATCCAAAAGAAAATGGTTTGATGGTGGGGCGATAATCTATCAGGTGTATGCCCATTTTCCAGAAACCGCATTCAGAGCAATTGAAATCCCCAAAATGACGATTTCAAGCGTTTTGGCACTTTGTTTAATAGTAGGTTAAAATGAGCATATCTTGAAGAGGGATTACACTAGTCGTTTCCTAATGAAATATGTATGATGGTGAATGGTTCCATGTCATATATTCAAAAGGCAGCCATGTGCTCCATTAGGAGCTTTAGATATAGGCTTTATAAAATCTTTAACTCTTCCCCCATGCAGGAACAAAGTTTTTCGAACTGTCCATTTCATGAAAGTCAAGACTCAAATTTCATCCAAAAGAAAATGGTTTGATGGTGGGGTGATAATCTATCAGGTGTATGCCCATTTGCCAGAAACCGCATTGAGACTCAAATTTCATCAAAAAGAAAATGGTTTGATGGTGGGGCAATAATCTATCAGGTGTATGCCCATTTGCCAGAAACCGCATTCAGAGCTTGTGAAATCCCCAAAATGACGATTTCAAGCTTTGGCACTGTAAGTTTCATAGTAGCTGAAAATGAGCATATCTTGAAGAGAGACTGTACTTGTCGATTCCAAATGAAATATGTATGATGGTGAATGGTTCCATATCATATATTCAAAAGGCAGCCATGTGCTCCTTTAGGAGCTTTAGATATAGGCTTTATAAAAACTTTAACTTTTCCCCCATTCAGGAATAAAGTTTATCAAACTGTGCATTTCATGAAAGTCAAGACTCAAATTTCATCCAAAAGAAAAAGGTTTGATGGTGGGGCAATAATCTATCAGGTGTATGCCCATTTGCCAGAAACTGAATTCAAAGCTTTAGAAATCCCAAAAAATGACGATTTCAAGCGCTTTGGCACTTTGTTTCATAGTAGGTGAAAATGAGTATATCTTGAAGAGGGAATGTACTAGTCGCTTCCAAATGAAATATGTATGATGGTGAATGGTTCCATATCATATATTCAAAAGGCAGCCATGTGCTCCTTTAGGAGCTTTAGATATAGGCTTTATAAAAACTTTAACTTTTCCCTCATTCAGGAACAAAGTTTTTCAAACTGTGCATTTCATGAAAGTCAAGACTCAAATTTCATCCAAAAGAAAATGGTTTGATGGTGGGGCGATAATCTATCAGGTGTATGCCCATTTTCCAGAAACCGCATTCAGAGCAATAGAAATCCCCAAAATGACGATTTCAAGCGTATTGGCACTTTGTTTAATAGTAGGTTAAAATGAGTATATCTTGAAGAGGGAATACACTAGTAGTTTCCAAATGAAATATGTATGATGGTGAATGGTTCCATATCATATTTTAAAAAGGCAGCCATGTGCTCCATTAGGAGCTTTAGATATAGGCTTTATAAAATCTTTAACTCTTCCCCCATGCAGGAACAAAGTTTTTCGAACTGTCCATTTCATGAAAGTCAAGACTCAAATTTCATCCAAAAGAAAATGGTTTGATGGTGGGGTGATAATCTATCAGGTGTATGCCCATTTGCCAGAAACCGCATTGAGACTCAAATTTCATCCAAAAGAAAATGGTTTGATGGTGGGGCAATAATCTATCAGGTGTATGCCCATTTGCCAGAAACCGCATTCAGAGCTTGTGAAATCCCCAAAATGACGATTTCAAGCTTTGGCACTGTAAGTTTCATAGTAGCTGAAAATGAGCATATCTTGAAGAGAGACTGTACTTGTCGATTCCAAATGAAATATGTATGATGGTGAATGGTTCCATATCATATATTCAAAAGGCAGCCATGTGCTCCTTTAGGAGCTTTAGATATAGGCTTTATAAAAACTTTAACTTTTCCCCCATTCAGGAATAAAGTTTATCAAACTGTGCATTTCATGAAAGTCAAGACTCAAATTTCATCCAAAAGAAAAAGGTTTGATGGTGGGGCAATAATCTATCAGGTGTATGCCCATTTGCCAGAAACCGCATTCAAAGCTTTAGAAATCCCAAAAAATGACGATTTCAAGCGCTTTGGCACTTTGTTTCATAGTAGGTGAAAATGAGTATATCTTGAAGAGGGAATGTACTAGTCGCTTCCAAATGAAATATGTATGATGGTGAATGGTTCCATATCATATATTCAAAAGGCAGCCATGTGCTCCTTTAGGAGCTTTAGATATAGGCTTTATAAAAACTTTAACTTTTCCCTCATTCAGGAACAAAGTTTTTCAAACTGTGCATTTCATGAAAGTCAAGACTCAAATTTCATCCAAAAGAAAATGGTTTGATGGTGGGGCGATAATCTATCAGGTGTATGCCCATTTTCCAGAAACCGCATTCAGAGCAATAGAAATCCCCAAAATGACGATTTCAAGCGTATTGGCACGTTGTTTAATAGTAGGTTAAAATGAGTATATCTTGAAGAGGGAATACACTAGTAGTTTCCAAATGAAATATGTATGATGGTGAATGGTTCCATATCATATATTCAAAAGGCAGCCATGTGCTCCTTTAGGAGCTTTAGATATAGGCTTTATAAAAACTTTAACTTTCCCCCAATTCATGAACAAAGTTTTTCGAACTGTGCATTTCATGAAAGTCAAGACTCAAATTTCATCCAAAAGAAAATGGTTTGATGGTCGGGTGATGATCTATCAGGTGTATGCCCATTTGCCAGAAACCGCATTCAGAGCTTGTGAAATCCCCAAAATGACGATTTCAAGCTTTGGCACTCTAAGTATCATAGTAGGTGAAAATGAGCATATCTTGAAGAGGGAATAGACTAGTCGTTTCCAAATGAAATATGTATGATGGTGAATGGTTCTATATCATTTATTCAAAAGGCAACCATGTGCTCCTTTAGGAGCTTCAGATATAGGCTTTATAAAAACTTTAACTTTTCCCCCATTCAGGAACAAAGTTTTTCAAACTGTGCATTTCATGAAAGTCAGGACTCCAATTTCATCCGAAAGAAAAAAGTTTGATGGTGGGGCAATAATCTATCAGGTGTATGCCCATTTGCCAGAAACCGCATTCAGAGCTTTAGAAATCCCCAAAATGACGATTTCAAGCATTTTGGCACTTTGTTTCAATGTAGGTGAAAATGCGCATATCTTGAAGAGGGAATACACTAGTCGTTTCCAAATGAAATATGTATGATGGTGAATGGTTCCATGTCTTATATTCAAAAGGCAGCCATGTGCTCCTTTAGGAGCTTTAGCTATAGGCTTTATAAAAACTAACTTTTCCCCCATTTAGGAACACATTTTTTCAAACTGTGAATTTCTTGAAAGTCAAGACTCAAATTTCATCCAAAAGAAAATGGTTTGATTGTGGGGTGATAATCTATCAGGTGTATGCCCATTTGCCAGAAACCGCATTCAGAGCTTGTGAAATCCCCAAAATGACGATTTCAAGCTTTGGCACTCTAAGTTTCATAGTAGGTGAAAATGAGCATATCTTGAAGAGGGAATGTACTAGTCGCTTCCAAATGAAATATGTATGATGGTGAATGGTTCCATATCATATATTCAAAAGGCAGCCATGTGCTCCTTTAGGAGCTTTAGATATAGGCTTTATAAAAACTTTAACTTTTCCCTCATTCAGGAACAAAGTTTTTCAAACTGTGCATTTCATGAAAGTCAAGACTCAAATTTCATCCAAAAGAAAATGGTTTGATGGTGGGGCGATAATCTATCAGGTGTATGCCCATTTTCCAGAAACCGCATTCAGAGCAATAGAAATCCCCAAAATGACGATTTCAAGCGTTTTGGCACTTTGTTTAATAGTAGGTTAAAATGAGTATATCTTGAAGAGGGAATGTACTAGTCGCTTCCAAATGACATATGTATGATGGTGAATGGTTCCATATCATATACTCAAAAGGCAGCCATGTGCTCCTTTAGGAGCTTTAGATATAGGCTTTATAAAAACTTTAACTTTTCCCCCATTCAGGAACAAAGTTTTTCAAACTGTGCATTTCATGAAAGTCAAGACTCAAATTTCATCCAAAAGAAAAAGGTTTGATGGTGGCGCAATAATCTATCAGTTGTATGCCCATTTGCCAGAAACCGCATTCAGAGCTTTAGAAATCCCCAAAATGACGATTTCAAGCGCTTTGGCACGTTGTTTAATAGTAGGTTAAAATGAGTATATCTTGAAGAGAGAATGTACTTGTCGCTTCCAAATGAAATATGTATGATGGTGAATGGTTCCATATCATATATTCAAAAGGCAGCCATGTGCTCCTTTAGGAGCTTTAGATATAGGCTTTATAAAAACTTTAACTTTTCCCCGATTCAGGAATAAAGTTTATCAAACTGTGCATTTCATGAAAGTCAAGACTCAAATTTCATCCAAAAGAAAAAGGTTTGATGGTGGGGCAATAATCTATCAGTTGTATGCCCATTTGCCAGAAACTGAATTCAAAGCTTTAGAAATCCTAAAAAATGACGATTTCAAGCGCTTTGGCACTTTGTTTCATAGTAGGAGAAAATGAGTATATCTTGAAGAGGGAATGTACTAGTCGCTTCCAAATGAAATATGTATGATGGTGAATGGTTCCATATCATATATTCAAAAGGCAGCCATGTGCTCCTTTAGGAGCTTTAGATATAGGCTTTATAAAAACTTTAACTTTTCCCCCATTCTGGAACAAAGTTTTTCAAACTGTGCATTTCATGAAAGTCAAGACTCAAATTTCATCCAAAAGAAAATGGTTTGATGGTGGGGTGATAATCTATCAGGTGTATGCCCATTTGCCAGAAACCGCATTGAGACTCAAATTTCATCCAAAAGAAAATGGTTTGATGGTGGGGCGATAATCTATCAGGTGTATGCCCATTTTCCATAAACCGCATTCAGAGCAATAGAAATCCCCAAAATGACGATTTCAACCGTTTTGGCACTTTGTTTCATAGTAGGTTAAAATGAGTATATCTTGAAGAGGGAATGTACTAGTCGCTTCAAAATGACATATGTATGATGGTGAATGGTTCCATATCATATATTCAAAAGGCAGCCCTGTGCTCCTTTAGGAGCTTTAGATATAGGCTTTATAAAAACTTTAACTTTTCCCCCATTCTGGAACAAAGTTTTTCAAACTGTGCATTTCATGAATGTCAAGACTCAAATTTCATCCAAAAGAAAAAGGTTTGATGATGGGGCAATAATCAGTCAGGTGTATGCCCATTTTCCAGAAACTGAATTCAAAGCTTTAGAAATCCCAAAAAATGACGATTTCAAGCGCTTTGGCACTTTGTTTCATAGTAGGTGAAAATGAGTATATCTTGAAGAGGGAATGTACTAGTCGCTTCCAAATGAAATATGTATGATGGTGAATGGTTCCATATCATATATTCAAAAGGCAGCCATGTGCTCTTTTAGGAGCTTTAGATATAGGCTTTATAAAAACTTTAACTTTTCCCCCATTCTGGAACAAAGTTTTTCAAACTGTGCATTTCATGAAAGTCAAGACTCAAATTTCATCCAAAAGAAAATGGTTTGATGGTGGGGCGATAATCTATCAGGTGTATGCCCATTTTCCAGAAACCGCATTCAGAGCAATAGAAATCCCCAAAATGACGATTTCAAGCGTTTTGTCACTTTGTTTCATAGTAGGTTAAAATGAGTATATCTTGAAGAGGGAATGTACTAGTCGCTTCCAAATGACATATGTATGATGGTGAATGGTTCCATATCATATATTCAAAAGGCAGCCATGTGCTCCTTTAGGAGCTTTAGATATAGGCTTTATAAAAACTTTAACTTTTCCCCCATTCAGGAACAAAGTTTTTTGAACTGTGCATTTCAGGAAAGTCAAGACTCAAATTTCATCCAAAAGAAAATGGTTTGATGGTGGGGCGATAATCTATCAGTTGTATGCCCATTTTCCATAAACCGCATTCAGAGCAATAGAAATCCCCAAAATGACGATTTCAAGCGTTTTGGCACTTTTTTTCATAGTAGGTAAAAATGAGTATATCTTGAAGAGGGAATGTACTAGTCGCTTCCAAATGAAATATGTATGATGTTGAATGGATCCATATCATATATTCAAAAGGCAGCCATGTGCTCCTTTAGGAGCTTTAGATATAGGCTTTATAAAAACTTTAACTTTTCCCCCATTCTGGAACAAAGTTTTTCAAACTGTGCATTTCATGAAAGTCAAGACTCAAATTTCATCGAGAAGAAAAAGGTGTGATGGTGGCGCGATAATCTATCAGTTGTTTGCCCATTTGCCAGAAACCGCATTCAGAGCTTTAGAAATCCCCAAAATGACGATTTCAAGCGCTTTGGCACTCTAAGTTTCATAGTAGCTGAAAATGAGCATATCTTGAAGAGAGAATGTACTTGTCGCTTCCAAATGAAAGATGTATGATGGTGAATGGTTCCATATCATATATTCAAAAGGCAGCCATGTGCTCCTTTAGGAGCTTTAGATATAGGCTTTATAAAAACTTTAACTTTTCCCCCATTCAGGAATAAAGTTTATCAAACTGTGCATTTCATGAAAGTCAAGACTCAAATTTCATCCAAAAGAAAAAGGTTTGATGGTGGGGCAATAATCAATCAGGTGTATGCCCATTGGCCAGAAACTGAATTCAGAGCTTAAGAAATCCCCAAAATGACGATTTCAAGCGTTTTGGCACTTTGTTTCATAGTAGCTGAAAATGAGCATATCTTGAAGAGAGAATGTACTTGTCGCTTCCAAATGAAAGATGTATGATGGTGAATGGTTCCATATCATATATTCAAAAGGCAGCCATGTGCTCCTTTAGGAGCTTTAGATATAGGCTTTATAAAAACTTTAACTTTTCCCCCATTCAGGAATAAAGTTTATCAAACTGTGCATTTCATGAAAGTCAAGACTCAAATTTCATCCAAAAGAAAAAGGTTTGATTGTGGGGCTATAATCTATCAGGTGTATGCCCATTTGCCAGAAACCGCATTCAGCGCTTGTGAAATCCCCAAAATGACGATTTCAAGCGCTTTGGCACTTTGTTTCATAGTAGGTGAAAATGAGTATATCTTGAAGAGGGAATGTACTAGTCGCTTCCAAATGAAATATGTATGATGGTGAATGGTTCCATATCATATATTCAAAAGGCAGCCATGTGCTCCTTTAGGAGCTTTAGATATAGGCTTTATGAAAACATTAACTTTTCCCCCATTCAGGAACAAAGTTTTTCAAACTGTGCATTTCTTGAAAGTCAAGACTCAAATTATATCAAAAAGAAAATGGTTTGATGGTGGGGCGATAATCTATCAGGTGTATGCCCATTTGCCAGAAACCGCATTCAGAGCTTGTGAAATCCCCAAAATGACGATTTCAAACGTTTTGGCACTTTGTTTCATAGTAGGTGAAAATGAGCATATCTTGAAGAGGTAATGTACTAGTCGCTTCCAAATGAAATATGTATGATGGTGAATGGTTCCATATCATATATTCAAAAGGCAGGCATGTGCTCCTTTAGGAGCTTTAGATATAGGCTTTATAAAAACTTTAACTTTTCCCCCATTCATGAACAAAGTTTTTTGAACTGTGGATTTCTTGAAAGTCAAGACTCAAATTTCATCAAAAAGAAAATGGTTTGATGGTGGGGCGATAATCTATCAGGTGTATACGCATTTGCCAGAAACCGCATTCAGAGCAATAGAAATCCCCAAAATGACGATTTCAACCGTTTTGGCACTTTGTTTCATAGTAGGTTAAAATGAGTATATCTTGAAGAGGGAATGTATTAGTCGCTTCCAAATGAAATATGTATGTTGGTGAATGGTTCCATATCATATATTCAAAAGGCAGCCATGTGCTCCTTTAGGAGCTTTAGATATAGGCATTATAAAAAATTTAACTTTTCCCCCATTCAGGAACAAAGTTTTTCAAACTGTGTATTTCTTGAAAGTCAAGACTCAAATTTCATCCAAAAGAAAAAGGTTTGATTGTGGGGCTATAATCTATCAGGTGTATGCCCATTTGCCAGAAACCGCATTCAGCGCTTGTGAAATCCCCAAAATGACGATTTCAAGCGCTTTGGCACTCTAAGTTTCATAGTAGCTGAAAATGAGCATATCTTGAAGACGGAATGTACTAGTCGCTTCCAAATGAAATATGTATGTTGGTGAATGGTTCCATATCATATATTCAAAAGGCAGCCATGTGCTCCTTTAGGAGCTTTAGATATAGGCTTTATAAAAACTTTAACTTTTCCCCCATTCAGGAACAAAGTTTTTCAAACTGTGTATTTCTTGAAAGTCAAGACTCAAATTTCATCCAAAAGAAAAAGGTTTGATTGTGGCGCAATAATCTATCAGGTGTATGCCCATTTGCCAGAAACCGCATTCAGCGCTTGTGAAATCCCCAAAATGACGATTTCAAGCACTTTGGCACTTTGTTTCATAGTAGGTGAAAATGAGCATGTCTTGAAGAGGGAATGTACTATTCGCTTCCAAATGAAATATGTATGATGGTGAATGGTTCCATATCATATATTCAAAAGGCAGCCATGTGCTCCTTTAGGAGCTTTAGATATAGGCTTTATAAAAACTTTAACTTTTCCCCCATTCAGGAACAAAGTTTTTCAAACTGTGCATTTCAAGAAAGTCAAGACTCAAATTTCATCCAAAAGAAAAAGGTTTGATTGTGGGACGATAATCTATCAGGTGTATGCCCATTTGCCAGAAACCGCATTCAGAGCTTGTGAAATCCCCAAAATGACGATTTCAAGCGCTTTGGCACTTTGTTTCATAGTAGGTTAAAATGAGTATATCTTGAAGAGGGAATGTACTAGTCGCTTCCAAATGACATGTGTATGATGGTGAATGGTTCCATATTCGATACTCAAAAGGCAGCCATGTCCTCCTTTAGGAGCTTTAGATAAAGGCTTTATAAAAACTTTAACTTTTCCCCCATTCAGGAACAAAGTTTTTTGAACTGTGCATTTCTTGAAAGTCAAGACTCAAATTTCATCCAAAAGAAAAAGGTTTGATTGTGGGGCTATAATCTATCAGGTGTATGCCCATTTGCCAGAAACCGCATTCAGCGCTTGTGAAATCCCCAAAATGACGATTTCAAGCGCTTTGGCACTTTGTTTCATAGTAGGTGAAAATGAGTATATCTTGAAGAGGGAATGTACTAGTCGCTTCCAAATGAAATATGTATGATGGTGAATGGTTCCATATCATATATTCAAAAGGCAGCCATGTGCTCCTTTAGGAGCTTTAGATATAGGCTTTATGAAAACATTAACTTTTCCCCCATTCAGGAACAAAGTTTTTCAAACTGTGCATTTCATGAAAGTCAAGACTCAAATTTCATCCAAAAGAAAAAGGTTTGATGGTGGCGCGATAATCTATCAGTTGTATGCCCATTTGCCAGAAACCGCATTCAGAGCTTTAGAAATCCCCAAAATGACGATTTCAAGCGCTTTGGCACTCTAAGTTTCATAGTTGCTGAAAATGAGCATATCTTGAAGAGAGAATGTACTTGTCGCTTCCAAATGAAATATGTATGATGGTGAATGGTTCCATATCATATATTCAAAAGGCAGCCATGTGCTCCTTTAGGAGCTTTAGATATAGGCTTTATGAAAACATAAACTTTTCCCCCATTCAGGAACAAAGTTTTTCAAACTGTGTATTTCTTGAAAGTCAAGACTCAAATTTCATCCAAAAGAAAAAGGTTTGATTGTGGCGCAATAATCTATCAGGTGTATGCCCATTTGCCAGAAACCGCATTCAGCGCTTGTGAAATCCCCAAAATGACGATTTCAAGCGCTTTGGCATTCTAAGTTTCATAGTAGCTGAAAATGAGCATGTCTTGAAGAGGGAATGTACTATTCGCTTCCAAATGAAATATGTATGATGGTGAATGGTTCCATATCATATATTCAAAAGGAAGCCATGTGCTCCTTTAGGAGCTTTAGATATAGGCTTTATAAAAACTTTAACTTTTCCCCCATTCAGGAACAAAGTTTTTCAAACTGTGCATTTCAAGAAAGTCAAGACTCAAATTTCATCCAAAAGAAAAAGGTTTGATTGTGGGACGATAATCTATCAGGTGTATGCCCATTTGCCAGAAACCGCATTCAGAGCTTGTGAAATCCCCAAAATGACGATTTCAAGCGCTTTGGCACTTTGTTTCATAGTAGGTTAAAATGAGTATATCTTGAAGAGGGAATGTACTAGTCGCTTCCAAATGACATGTGTATGATGGTGAATGGTTCCATATTCTATACTCAAAAGGCAGCCATGTCCTCCTTTAGGAGCTTTAGATAAAGGCTTTATAAAAACTTTAACTTTTCCCCCATTCAGGAACAAAGTTTTTTGAACTGTGCATTTCTTGAAAATCAAGACTCAAATTTCATCAAAAAGAAAATGGTTTGATGGTGGGGCGATAATCTATCAGGTGTATGCCCATTTGCCAGAAACCGCATTCAGAGCAATTGAAATCCCCAAAATGACGATTTCAAGCGTTTTGGCACTTTGTATCATAGTCGGTTAAAATGAGTATATCTTGAAGAGGGAATGTACTAGTCGCTTCCAAATGACATATGTATGATGGTGAATGGTTCCATATCATATATTCAAAAGGCAGCCATGTGCTCCTTTAGGAGCTTTAGATATAGGCTTTATAAAAACTTTAACTCTTCCCCCATTCAGGAACAAAGTTTTTCAAAATGTGCATTTCATGAAAGTCAAGACTCAAATTTCATCCAAAAGAAAAAGGTTTGATGGTGGGGCGATAATCTATCAGGTGTATGCAAATTTGCCAGAAACCGCATTCAGAGCTTTAGAAATCCCCCAAATGACGATTTCAAGCGCTTTGGCACTCTAAGTTTCATAGTAGCTGAAAATGAGCATATCTTGAAGTGAGAATGTACTTGTCGCTTCCAAATGAAATATGTATGAGGGTGAATGGTTCCATATCATATATTCAAAAGGCAGCCATGTGCTCCTTTAGGAGCTTTAGATATAGGCTTTATAAAAACTTTAACTTTTCCCCCATTCAGGAACAAAGTTTTTCAAACTGTGCAATTCATGAAAGTCAAGACTCAAATTTCATCCAAAAGAAAAAGGTTTGATGGTGGGGCAATAATCTATCAGGTGTTTGCCCATTTGCCAGACACCGCATTCAGGGCTTTAGAAATCCCCAAAATGACGATTTCAAGTGCTTTGGCACTCTAAGTTTCATAGGAGGTGAAAATGAGCATATCTTGAAGAGGGAATGTCCTAGTCGCTTCCAAATGAAATATGTATGATGGTGAATGGTTCCATATCATATATTCAAAAGGCAGCCATGTGCTCCTTTAGGAGCTTTAGATATAGGTTATATAAAAACTTTAACTTTTCCCCCATTCAGGAACAAAGTTTTTCAAACTGTGCATTTCATGAAAGTCAACACTCAAATTTCATCCAAAAGAAAAAGGTTTGATGGTGGGGCAATAATCTATCAGGTGTATGCCCATTTGCAAGAAACCGCATTCAGCGCTTGTGAAATCCCCAAAATGACGATTTCAAGCGCTTTGGCACTCAAAGTTTCATATTAGGTGAAAATGAGCATATCTTGAAGAGGGAATGCATTGTCACTTCCAAATGAAATATGTATGATGGTGAATGGTTCCATATCATATATTCAAAAGGCAGCCATGTGCTCCTTTAGGAGCTTTAGATATAGGCTTTATAAAAACTTTAACTTTTCCCCCATTCAGGAACAAAGTATTTCAAACTGTGCGTTTCATGAAAGTCAAGACTCAAATTTCATCCAAAAGAAAAAGGTTTGATTGTGGGGCGATAATCTATCAGGTGTATGCCCATTTGCCAGAAACCGCATTCAGCGCTTGTGAAATCCCCAAAATGACGATTTCAAGCGCTTTGGCACTCAAAGTTTCATATTAGGTGAAAATGAGCATATCTTGAAGAGGGAATGCATTGTCACTTCCAAATGAAATATGTATGATGGTGAATGGTTCCATATCATATATTCAAAAGGCAGCCATGTGCTCCTTTAGGAGCTTTAGATATAGGCTTTATAAAAACTTTAACTTTTCCCCCATTCAGGAACAAAGTATTTCAAACTGTGCATTTCATGAAAGTCAAGACTCAAATTTCATCCAAAAGAAAAAGGTTTGATTGTGGGGCGATAATCTATCAGGTGTAATCCCATTTGCCAGAAACCGCATTCAGAGCTTGTGAAATCCCCAAAATGACGATTTCAAGCGCTTCGGCACACTAAGTTTCATAGTAGGTGAAAATGAGCATATCTTCAAGAGGGAATGCACTAGCCGCTTCCAAATGAAAGATGTATGATGGTGAATGGTTCCATATCATATATTCAAAAGGCAGCCATGTGCTCCTTTAGGAGCTTTAGATATAGGCTTTATAAAACTTTAACTTTTCCCGCATTCAGGAATAAAGTTTTTCAAACTGTGCATTTCCTGAAAGTCAAGACTCAAATTTCATCTAAAAGAAAAAGGTTTGATGGTGGGGCAATAATCTATCAGGTGTATGCCCATTTGCCAGAAACCGCATTCAGAGCTTGTGAAATCCCCAAAATGACGATTTCTAGCGCTTTGGCACTCTGTTTCATAGTAGGTGAAAATGAGCATATCTTGAAGAGGGAATGCACTAGACGCTTCCAAATGAAATATGTATGATGGTGAATGGTTCCATATCATATATTCAAAAGGCAGCCATGTGCTTCTTTAGGAGCATTAGATATAGGCTTAAAAAAAACTTTAACTTTTCCCTCGTTCAGGAATAAAGTTTTTCAAACTGTGCATTTCATGAAAGTGAAGACTCAAATTTCATCCAAAAGAAAAAGGTTTGATGGTGTGGTGATAATCTATCAGGTGTATGCCCATTTGCCAGAAACCGCATTCAGCGCTTGTGAAGTCCCCAAAATGACGATTTCAAGCGCTTTGGCACTCTAAGTTTCATAGTAGGTGAAAATGAGCATATCTTGAAGAGGGAATGTACTAGTCGCTTCCAAATGAAATATGTATGATGGTGAATGGTCCCATATCATATATTCAAAAGGCAGCCATGTGCTTCTTTAGGAGCTTTAGATATAGGCTTTATAATAACTTTAACTTTTCCCCCATTCAGGAACAAAGTTTTTCAAACTGTGCATTTCTTGAAAGTCAAGACTCAAATTTCATCCAAAAAAGAAAAAGGTTTGATGGTGGGGTGATAATCTATCAGGTGTATGCCCATTTGCCAGAAACCGCATTCAGAGCTTGGGAAATCCCCAAAATGACGATTTCAAGCGCTTTGGCACTCTAAGTTTCATAGTAGGTGAGAATGAGCATATCTTGAAGAGGGAATGTACTAGTCTCTTCCAAATGAAATATGTATGGTGGTGAATGGTTCCATAGGATATGTTCAAAAGGCAGCCATGTGCTCCTTTAGGGGCTTTAGATATAGGCATTATAAAAACTTTAACTTTTCCCCCATTCAGGAACAAAGTTTTTCAAACTGTGCACTTCTTGAAAGTCAAGACTCAAATTTCATCCAAAAGAAAAAGGTTTGATGGTGGGGCAATAATCTATCAGGTGTATGCCCATTTGTCAGAAACCGCATGCAGAGCTTGTGAAATCCCCAAAATGACGATTTCAGGCGCTTTGGCACTCTAAGTTTCATAGTAGGTGAAAATGAGCATATCTTGAAGAGGGAATGGACTAGCCGCTTCCAAATGAAATATGTATGATGGTGAATGGTTCCATATCATATATTCAAAAGGCAGCCATGTGCTCCTTTAGGAGCTTTAGATATAAGCTTTATAAAACTTTAACTTTTCCCGCATTCAGGAATAAAGTTTTTCAAACTGTGCATTTCCTGAAAGTCAAGACTCAAATTTCATCTAAAAGAAAAAGGTTTGATGGTGGGGCAATAATCTATCAGGTGGATGCCCATTTGCCAGAAACCGCATTCAGAGCTTGTGAAATCCCCAAAATGACGATTTCTAGCGCTTTGGCACTCTGTTTCATAGTAGGTGAAAATGAGCATATCTTGAAGAGGGAATGCACTAGACGCTTCCAAATGAAATATGTATGATGGTGAATGGTTCCATATCATATATTCAAAAGGCAGCCATGTGCTTCTTTAGGAGCATTAGATATAGGCTTAATAAAAACTTTAACTTTTCCCTCGTTCAGGAATAAAGTTTTTCAAACTGTGCATTTCATGAAAGTGAAGACTCAAATTTCATCCAAAAGAAAAAGGTTTGATGGTGGGGTGATAATCTATCAGGTGTATGCCCATTTGCCAGAAACCGCATTCAGCGCTTGTGAAGTCCCCAAAATGACGATTTCAAGCGCTTTGGCACTCTAAGTTTCATAGTAGGTGAAAATGAGCATATCTTGAAGAGGGAATGTACTAGTCGCTTCCAAATGAAATATGTATGATGGTGAATGGTCCCATATCATATATTCAAAAGGCAGCCATGTGCTTCTTTAGGAGCTTTAGATATAGGCTTTATAATAACTTTAACTTTTCCCCCATTCAGGAACAAAGTTTTTCAAACTGTGCATTTCTTGAAAGTCAAGACTCAAATTTCATCCAAAAAAGAAAAAGGTTTGATGGTGGGGTGATAATCTATCAGGTGTATGCCCATTTGCCAGAAACCGCATTCAGAGCTTGGGAAATCCCCAAAATGACGATTTCAAGCGCTTTGGCACTCTAAGTTTCATAGTAGGTGAGAATGAGCATATCTTGAAGAGGGAATGTACTAGTCGCTTCCAAATGAAATATGTATGGTGGTGAATGGTTCCATAGGATATGTTCAAAAGGCAGCCATGTGCTCCTTTAGGGGCTTTAGATATAGGCATTATAAAAACTTTAACTTTTCCCCCATTCAGGAATAAAGTTTTTCGTACTGTGCACTTCTTGAAAGTCAAGACTCAAATTTCATCCAAAAGAAAAAGGTTTGATGGTGGGGCAATAATCTATCAGGTGTATGCCCATTTGTCAGAAACCGCATGCAGAGCTTGTGAAATCCCCAAAATGACGATTTCAGGCGCTTTTGCACTCTAAGTTTCATAGTAGGTGAAAATGAGTATATCTTGAAGAGGGAATGCACTAGCCGCTTCCAAATGAAATATGTATGATGGTGAATGGTTCCATATCATATATTCAAAAGGCAGCCATGTGCTCCTTTAGGAGCTTTAGATATAGGCTTTATAAAAACTTTAACTTTTCCCCCATTCAGGAACAAAGTTTTTCAAACTGTGCATTTCATGAAAGTCAACACTCAAATTTCATCCAAAAGAAAAATGTTTGATGGTGGGGCAATAATCTATCAGGTGTATGCCCATTTGCAAGAAACCGCATTCAGCGCTTTTGAAATCCCCAAAATGACGATTTCAAGCGCTTTGGCACTCAAAGTTTCATATTAGGTGAAAATGAGCATATCTTGAAGAGGGAATGCATTGTCACTTCCAAATGAAATATGTATGATGGTGAATGGTTCCATATCATATATTCAAAAGGCAGCCATGTGCTCCTTTAGGAGCTTTAGATATAGGCTTTATAAAAACTTTAACTTTTCCCTCGTTCAGGAATAAAGTTTTTCAAACTGTGCATTTCATGAAAGTGAAGACTCAAATTTCATCCAAAAGAAAAAGGTTTGATGGTGGGGTGATAATCTATCAGGTGTATGCCCATTTGCCAGAAACCGCATTCAGCGCTTGTGAAGTCCCCAAAATGACGATTTCAAGCGCTTTGGCACTCTAAGTTTCATAGTAGGTGAAAATGAGCATATCTTGAAGAGGGAATGTACTAGTCGCTTCCAAATGAAATATGTATGATGGTGAATGGTCCCATATCATATATTCAAAAGGCAGCCATGTGCTTCTTTAGGAGCTTTAGATATAGGCTTTATAATAACTTTAACTTTTCCCCCATTCAGGAACAAAGTTTTTCAAACTGTGCATTTCTTGAAAGTCAAGACTCAAATTTCATCCAAAAAAGAAAAAGGTTTGATGGTGGGGTGATAATCTATCAGGTGTATGCCCATTTGCCAGAAACCGCATTCAGAGCTTGGGAAATCCCCAAAATGACGATTTCAAGCGCTTTGGCACTCTAAGTTTCATAGTAGGTGAGAATGAGCATATCTTGAAGAGGGAATGTACTAGTCGCTTCCAAATGAAATATGTATGGTGGTGAATGGTTCCATAGGATATGTTCAAAAGGCAGCCATGTGCTCCTTTAGGGGCTTTAGATATAGGCATTATAAAAACTTTAACTTTTCCCCCATTCAGGAATAAAGTTTTTCGTACTGTGCACTTCTTGAAAGTCAAGACTCAAATTTCATCCAAAAGAAAAAGGTTTGATGGTGGGGCAATAATCTATCAGGTGTATGCCCATTTGTCAGAAACCGCATGCAGAGCTTGTGAAATCCCCAAAATGACGATTTCAGGCGCTTTTGCACTCTAAGTTTCATAGTAGGTGAAAATGAGTATATCTTGAAGAGGGAATGCACTAGCCGCTTCCAAATGAAATATGTATGATGGTGAATGGTTCCATATCATATATTCAAAAGGCAGCCATGTGCTCCTTTAGGAGCTTTAGATATAGGCTTTATAAAAACTTTAACTTTTCCCCCATTCAGGAACAAAGTTTTTCAAACTGTGCATTTCATGAAAGTCAACACTCAAATTTCATCCAAAAGAAAAATGTTTGATGGTGGGGCAATAATCTATCAGGTGTATGCCCATTTGCAAGAAACCGCATTCAGCGCTTTTGAAATCCCCAAAATGACGATTTCAAGCGCTTTGGCACTCAAAGTTTCATATTAGGTGAAAATGAGCATATCTTGAAGAGGGAATGCATTGTCACTTCCAAATGAAATATGTATGATGGTGAATGGTTCCATATCATATATTCAAAAGGCAGCCATGTGCTCCTTTAGGAGCTTTAGATATAGGCTTTATAAAAACTTTAACTTTTCCTCCATTCAGGAACAAAGTATTTCAAACTGTGCATTTCATGAAAGTCAAGACTCAAATTTCATCTAAAAGAAAAAGGTTTGATGGTGGGGCAATAATCTATCAGGTGTATGCCCATTTGCCAGAAACCGCATTCAGAGCTTGTGAAATCCCCAAAATGACGATTTCTAGCGCTTTGGCACTCTGTTTCATAGTAGGTGAAAATGAGCATATCTTGAAGAGGGAATGCACTAGACGCTTCCAAATGAAATATGTATGATGGTGAATGGGTCCATATCATATATTCAAAAGGCAGCCATGTGCTTCTTTAGGAGCATTAGATATAGGCTTAATAAAAACTTTAACTTTTCCCTCTTTTAGGAATAAAGTTTTTCAAACTGTGCATTTCATGAAAGTGAAGACTCAAATTTCATCCAAAAGAAAAAGGTTTGATGGTGGGGTGATAATCTATCAGGTGTATGCCCATTTGCCAGAAACCGCATTCAGCGCTTGTGAAGTCCCCAAAATGACGATTTCAAGCGCTTTGGCACTCTAAGTTTCATAGTAGGTGAGAATGAGCATATCTTGAAGAGGGAATGTACTAGTCGCTTCCAAATGAAATATGTATGGTGGTGAATGGTTCCATAGGATATGTTCAAAAGGCAGCCATGTGCTCCTTTAGGAGCTTTAGATATAGGCTTTATAAAAACTTTAACATTTCCCCCAGTCAGGAACAAAGTTTTTCAAACTGTGCATTTCATGAAAGTCAAGACTCAAATTTCATCCAAAAGAAAAAGCTTTGATTGTGGGGCGATAATCTATCAGGTGCATGCCCATTTGCCAGAAACCGCATTCAGCGCTTGTGAAATCCCCAAAATGACGATTTGAGGCGCTTTGGCACTCTAAGTTTCATAGTAGGTGAAAATGAGCATATCTTGAAGAGGGAATGCACTAGTCGCTTCAAAATCAAATATGTATGATGGTGAATGGATCCTTATCATATATTCAAAAGGCAGCCATGTGCTCCTTTAGGAGCTTTAGATATAGGCTTTATAAACTTTAACTTTTCCCGCATTCAGGAATAAAGTTTTTCAAACTGTGCATTTCCTGAAAGTCAAGACTCAAATTTCATCCAAAAGAAAAAGGTTTGATGGTGGGGCAATAATCTATCAGGTGTATGCCCATTTGCCAGAAACCGCATTCAGAGCTTGTGAAATCCCCAAAATGACGATTTCTAGCGCTTTGGCACTCTAAGTTTCATAGTAGGTGAAAATGAGCATATCTTGAAGAGGGAATACACTAGTCGCTTCAAAATGAAATATGTATGATGGTGAATGGTCCCATATCATATATTCAAAAGGCAGCCATGTGCTTCTTTAGGAGCTTTAGATATAGGCTTTATAATAACTTAAACTTTTCCCCCATTCAGGAACAAAGTTTTTCAAACTGTGCATTTCTTGAAAGTCAAGACTCAAATTTCATCCAAAAGAAAAAGGTTTGATGGTGGGGTGATAATCTATCAGGTGTATGCCCATTTGCCAGAAACCGCATTCAGCGCTTGTGAAATCACCAAAATGATGATTTCAAGCGCTTTGGCACTCTAAGTTTCATAGTAGGTGAAAATGAGCATATCTTGAAGAGGGAATAGACTAGTCGCTTCAAAATGAAATATGTATGATGGTGAATGGTTCCATATCATATATTCAAAAGGCAGCCATGTGCTCCTTTAGGAGCATTAGATATAGGCTTCATAAAAACTTAAACTTTTCCCCCATTCAGGAATAAAGTTTTTTCAAACCGCATTTCATGAAAGTGAAGACTCAAGTTTCATCCAAAAGAAAAAGGTTTGTTGGTGGGGTGATAATCTATCAGGTGTATGCCCATTTGCCAGAAACAGCATTCAGAGCTTGTGAAATCCCCAAAATGACGATTTCAGACGCTTTGGCACTCTAAGTTTCATAGTAGGTGAAAATGAGCATATCTTGAAGAGGGAATGCACTAGTCGCTTCCAAATGAAATATGCATGATTGTGAATGGTTCCATATCATATATTCAAAAGGCAGCCATGTGCTCCTTTAGGAGCATTAGATATAAGCTTTTTGAAAACTTTGACTTTTCCCCCATTCAGGAACAAAGTTTTTCAAACTGTGCATTTCTTGAAAGTGAAGACTCAAATTTCATCCAAAAGAAAAAGGTTTGATGGTGGGGCAATAATCTATCAGGCCCATTTGCCAGAAACCACATTCAGGGCTTGTGAAATACAAATATGACGATTTCAAACTTTGGCACAATAAGTTTCATTGTAGGTGAAAATTAGCATATCTTGAAGAGGGAATGCACTAGTCGCTTCCAAATGAAATATGCATGATGGTGAATGGTTCCATATCATATATTCAAAAGGCAGCCATGTGCTCCTTTAGGAGCTTTAGATATAGGCTTTATCAAAACTTTAACTTTTCCCCCATTCAGGAGCAAAGTTTTTCAAACTGTGCATTTCTTGAAAGTCAAGACTCAAATTTCATCCAAAAGAAAAATGTTTGATGGAGGGGCGATTACCAGTGGTGCGAGGGGAGCTGAGGAATGAACAGTCAGGGGGAAGGAGTTCAGAGAAAGGTGCATATTCGTCAGCATGGAGCCAGGTTTCCGTAATGAACATAAAATCAATCCCCGGGAGATAAAAAAGTTGACTATTGACCTTGCATTTATTAGAGCCATGCGAAGGTTTACCTGTTGAGTAACAGCCGAATCGACACTGGGGGAGGGAGAATTTAAGATATGTCCAACTGGACAGAACACTCGCATACCACGGCAAGCCTGAGTATCACGACGGTAGGGGTCAGACAATCTAGGCCTATTGGTCACACGAACAGGAATAGGGATACCTGCAGTAAACACATTAGAAGAGAAGGGGGGGATCACATCAATAGGCTGTGTTTTGACCCTGTAAGGGAAAGGATTGTCCCGATTTGGTTGTCAGTCACGTGGGGCAATCATTGGCACAGTGCACAGCATGTAGAATGTTTGCTGCAAGCACACGTGAGCCCAGCTTGTTTGGATGGATTCCGTCCGCCGTAAAAAAGGAGAACCGATTCCAAAATAGGTTAAAATTGTCGATAAAACCTATGTTATTTGTTCTGCAAGCGGACTGGAGCCAGGTATTAAGACCGAGGATTCGGCTGAAACGTTCTGCTCTCCCCCCCAGCATAGGCAAAGGACCAGATATAAAGACAGACTTTCCACAGTCATTTAAAAACTTAAAAAGGTCCTAGAAATCTTTTTTCGTTAGCTCTGACTGTTGACGAGCGGTGTCATTTGTCCCAACATGTACAATAATCCGGCTAATAGATGACGGGAGCGATAGCATCAGGCCCGGTAGCTTACCCAGGATGATGGGGACCGTTGCTCCAGGAAAGCAGTGTTTAGCTGCATTCGCAAACCGAAGTTTCCGGGTAATCGAATCACCCACTATAATGGTTGTTGGAGAGAAAAGGGGACGAGGTTGAGAAGGGACTGGCTCCTTTATAGGCCTGCAATGGGAAGTAGAGATCATCTCCCTGGGAGAGGGGCACTGACGAGATGAAGGGGCGAGGGATCTACGCGATCGCATCGGCGACCCCGGGGAGCGTGTCCGGGCAGGCAGAGGCAGCGGCAGGGCCGCAACATAGGATTCGGGAGGACTCCGCATTGGACCAGGGTCAGGGGAACCACCAGAGCGGCTGATCACCGCCTCCCTGAGGATCCTTCGTCGGGAAACAGAGGTCGCTGCCCGGTGTGAAGACCACCGGTCTGGTTTCTGAGTGGAGGGGAGTGTCACTCGAGCGGAGCCAGGCTTGCTCAAACCGCGAGCAACATGAAGGTCCGAAGTATTGTTTTCTTGGGGGTCTTCCCGGGGCTGAGTGAGTCCGTCCAACACTTGTAAGGTGTTCGTCAGCCGCAACTCTTCTCGAACTGGGGGTAAGGAGGTGCGCCTTCCTTGTCGGCTGCCCATCGGGACAGTAATCCAAGCAGCATTAGCTGTGGAAGCTGGAGTTCTGCAGTTCTTTGGCTTAGCCCCTAGCTGTGACCAGTCCTTCGAAGCCGCCCCCGCCACGGGGAGCTCGGCCTCGGGGCGAAGCAGCGAAACAGCAGCATCAGTTCCATGGGGTTCCTCGTCGTCTTTAATGGAGTGCAAGATGGAGATCCGTCCTTCCAGAACTGCAATCCTCTCATTTAAACTTTTACAACTTTCGCAGTGTAAAGAGGTCAGGATTGACATTTTATTATTCTGTAATACAGTAATATGTCTCTCGCCGCGGGGTAGGCCGCCCAAGCCTCGGACTGGAGTACCGAAGGCCTTTTTGGAGCAAGAAGGTTGGTGGCAAAAACTTGTGTGCTAGTTATGTTAGTTGTGCTAGAATATGCTAGTTGCTTTAAAATGACATATGTATTATGGTGCATTGTCACATGTTATATAGGACGAAGACAGCCAATTTCTCTTTTAGGAACCTCAGATATGACAAGAATGAAAACTTTAAGTTTTGCCAACCTTGGGAACGAAGTTTTTCAAACAGTGCATATTTTGAAAACAGTTTGCACAAATTGCATCCTAATATAAAATGCATGATGGTGGAAGGTTCCCTTTCATATACATGCACATGCACAGAAACACCAATCGGATATTGAGATATGGCCAAAATGGTCTTTTCAAGCTTTGCCACTTTTCCTATCCTAGTTTGTGAAAATGATCATACGTACCTTGAAATTAGAATATGCCAGTTTCTTTAAAATGACATATGTATTATGGTGCATGATCCCATGTTATATATTATGAAGACAGCTCATTTCTCTTTACGACATGCCCAAATGTTCTTTTCAAGCTTTGCCACGTTCTGTATCCTAGTTTGTGAAAATGATCTTATCTTGAAATTAGAATATGCTAGTAGGTTTTAAATGACATATGTATTATGGTGCATGGCCCCATGTTATATAGGATGAAGACAGCCAATTTCTCTTCATGGAACCTGAGATATGACCAGAATGAAAACTTTAAGTTTTGCCAACCTTGGGAACGAAGTTTTTCAAACAGTGCATATCTTGAAAACAGTTCTCAAATTGCTTCCAAATGTAACATGTATGATGGTGCAAGGTTCCCTTTCAGATACATGCACAGTAGCCATGAACACCAATCGGATATTTAGATATGGCCAAAATGGTCTTTTCAAGCTTTGCCACTTTCTGTATCCTCGTTTGTGAAAATGATCATATCTTGAAATTAGAATATGCCAGTTTCTTTAAAATGACATATGTATTATGGTGCATGGTCCCATGTAATATATTATGAAGACAGCCCATGTCTCTTTAAGGAACCTGAGATATGACCAGAATGAAAACTTTAAGTTTGCCAACCTCGGGAATGAAGTTTTTCAAACAGTGCATATCTTGAAAACAGTTTGCATAAATTGCTTCCAAATATAAAATGTATGATGGTGGAAGGTTCCCTTTCATGCCTACATGCACAGTAGCCATAAACACCAATCGGTATCGAGATATGGCCAAAATGGTCTTTTCAAGCTTTGCCACATTCTGTATCCTAGGTTGTGAAAATGGTCATATCTTGAAATTAGAATATGCTAGTTGCTTTAAAATGACATATGTATTATGGCGCATGGTCCCATGTTATATAATATGAAGACAGCCGATTTCTCTTCAAGGAACCTCAAACATGACAAGAATGAACACTTTAAGAAAAAGTATGTAAGAAAAGCAATGGATAACCAATTCAACATAAAGAGCAGATATTGGATTTATTAATGGCGATGCTAAAACCAAAGTCATTGGCTACTATTACATGTCAGGTACACAAAAATGGAAATGACATGGTAACTGAGGGAAACAAAGCAGCAGATGAGTTGGCTAAACAGGCCTCAGGATGTTCAGCGATGGTAATAGCCCCACAGATAACAGTTGTGGCTCAGCCAGCATTGGATGGCATAAAGGAAATGCAAAGAGTGGCATTTCAGGAAGAAAAAGAAAAGAAAAAAGAAAAAAAGAAAAAATATGCTGTGGGACAAAGGGAAGCCAAAGAAGGAGATGATGGAATATGGAGAAACTCAGGGTTTGCTTGTAGCTCCGAGTCCACTCCTAACAATACTAATTGGGGAAGCGCATGGGCAAGGGGGGAGGTAATGATAAAAATAAAACAAGAGGGGTTTTGGTCTCCTTATCTCCAAGCGTCAGTAGATTACCAATTGGGACAATGTGAAAACTGAACACAAAATAATGTAAGAAAAGGAATAACTACTCCATTAGGGCATATTCCAGTAACAGAAGGCCCATTTAAGCATCTGGTAATGGACTACGTAGATATGGGGAAAACAGTGCGTGGTGCATGTTGGCAATCATTGACATTCAGCAGATGGGTGGAGGTGGTTCCATCAAAAGATTTGGGGGCAGGAACAGTGGTAAAGTTCTTGTCCAAAGAAGTTATTCCTAGATTTGGAATACCCTCAGGGTCCGCTTTTATCAATAACGTTTTGAAAAAGGTATTGCAAACACTATTGCAAACAGGGGACAACCTGTAGCGTAGTGGTTAAGGTAAATGACTGGGACATGGAAGGTCTTATTGTAGCCACAATAAGATCCGCACAGCCGTTGGGCCCTTGAGCAAGGCCCTTATCCCTGCATTGCTCCCTGCATTGTTGGGGAACCCGCAAAAATGGCACTTTCCCACACAGGGATTGTACGTTTTATACAGTGCATCCGGAAAGTATTCACAGCCTTATTCCAAAATGGAATAAATTAATTTGTTTCCTCAAAATTCTACACACAACATCCCATAATGACAACATGAAAGAGGTTTTTTTTGGAAATTTTTGATAATTTATTAAAAATAAAAAACTAAGAAATCACATGTACATAAGTATTCACAGCCTTTGCTCAATACTTTGTTGATGCACCTTTGGCAGCAATTACAGCCTCAAGTCCTTTTGAATATGATGCCACAAGCTTGGCACACCTATCTTTGGGCAGTTTCGCCCATTCCTCTTTGCAGCACCTCTCAAGCTCCATCAAGTTGGATGTGGAGCGTCGGTGCACAGCCATTTTCAGATCTCTCCAGAGATGTTCAATCGGATTCAAGTCTGGGCTCTGGCTGGGCCACTCAAGGACATTCACAGAGTTGTCCTGAAGCCACTCCTTTGATATCTTGACTGTGTGCTTAGGGTCGTTGTCCTGCTGAAAGATGAAACGTCGCCCCAGTCTGAGGTCAAGAGCGCTCTGGAGCAGGTTTTCATCCAGGATGTCTCTGTACATTGCTGCATTCATCTTTCCCTCAATCCTGACTAGTCTCCCAGTTCCTGCTGCTGAAAAACATCCCCACAGCATGATGCTGCCACCACCATGCTTCACTGTAGGGATGGTATTGGCCAGGTGATGAGCGGTGCCTGGTTTCCTCCAAACATGACGCCTGGCATTCATGCCAAAGAGTTCAATCTTTGTCTCATCAGACCAGAGAATTTTGTTTCTCATGGTCTGAGAGTCCTTCAGGTGCCTTTTTGGCAAACTCCAGCTGCCATGTGTCTTTTACTAAGGAGTGGCTTCCGTCTGGCCACTCTACCATACAGGCCTGATTGATGGATTGCTGCAGAGATGGTTGTCCTTCTGGAAGGTTCTCCTCTCTCCACAGAGGAACGCTGGAGCTCTGACAGGAGTGACCATCGGGTTCTTGGTCACCTCCCTGACAAAGGCCCTTTTCCCCCGATTGCTCAGTTTAGACGGGTAGCCAGCTCTAGGAAGAGTCCTGGTGGTTCCAAACTTCTTCCATTTACGGATGATGGAGGCCACTGTGCTCATTGGGACCTTCAAAGCAGCAGAGATTTTTCTGTACCTTTCCCCAGATTTGTGCCTCGAGACAATCCTGCCTCGGAGGTCTACAGACAATTCCTTTGACTTCATGCTTGGTTTGTGCTCCAACTGTCAACTGTGGGACCTTATACGGACAGGTGTGTGCCTTTCCAAATCATGTCCAATCAACTGGATTTACCACAGGTGGACTCCAATTAAGCTGTAGAAACATCTCAAGGTTGATCAGTGGAAACAGGATGCACCTGAGCTCTATTTTAAGCTTCATGGCAAAGGCTGTGAATACTTTTGTACATGTAATTTCTTATTTTGAATAAATTTGCAAAAATCTCAAAAACTTTTTTCATGTTGTCATTATGGGGTATTGTGTGTGGAAAAAAATGAATTTAATCGGATGCACTGTAAATGTGATGGGAAGCTCCCGACCTGCCCATATCACTGTATATGGTATGCAGCCACAGGTTTATATAAGAATATGACCAAGTGCACAAATTGGCCTCATACTGGTGTAATGATTCCCCCAATGGATTGGCACTTAGACATTGAAGTTGAAGAGAGGTTGGGTATTCCAGCAAGACAATGATCCAAAGCATACCTCAAAATTGACCATGAAGTTCCGCAATGCTGTTTTCCTGGTTTGTTTTGAGCAAACGTGTTTTTAGGAACATTCTGAAATTGAATATTTCATAAACATGCTACTTCGTACGTTATGTTATGAGGGAGGTCCTCTTGGGTGGAAATGCAGAATTTCATTTTAATTCCAGTTAGAATGTGGTCATTTAATAACTGTATATGATTTTTGAAGAGCTTTTACTCTGAAGTGGAATATTTCACAAATATGCTACTTGCTGAAATATGCTCAGTGGGAGGTCCTCATCTACCTGACATGGAATGTTTGGTAGAAATTGAAAATTTCATTTTAATCCCAGTTGGAATTTGATCATATACAATTGTGTTCAAATAAATAACAGTGTGTTAAAAATATTTGCACTTAATTCACTTTTTTTAATAGCTTTTAGTTCCATAGTTCAAGTGTAGTGGAAACATTACACATTCAATTCCAAATCAAAGCATGAACAAATTTTATCAAGGCTTTTACAGGAAGCAAAGAAAAGGAATATTAATCTGTTCAAAAAAATGACAGTGTCGACATTTTTCTCTTCAAACTCAAACACTATAAACTGAATACATTTTTCAAGATTTAACTTCATTTTAAATTACTGAACTAATGTTTTGTTGTGGAGTGGCACAGACGGTCCAGTGGGTAGCACTGCCGCCCCACAGCAAGGAGGTCCTGGGTTTGAATCCCCGTCGGCCGGGGCCTCTCTGTGTGGAGTTTGCATGTTCTCCCTGTGTTTGCGTGGGTTTCCTCTGGGTACTCCAGTTTCCTCCCACAGTCCAAAGACATGCAGGTTAGGCTGATTGGAGAGTCTAAATTGCCCGTGGGTATGAGTGTGTGAGTAATGGTGTGTGTGCCCTACGATGGACTGGCGATTGCGATGGACTGGTTTCTGCCTTTTGCCCAATGTATGCTGGGATAGGCTCAAGCTCCCCCTGCAATCCTGTTCACGATACGCGGGTTAAGATGATGGATGGATGGCATTTGGTGCAAAGCCTCCTGGAGGCCATTCTTTTGCCAACGTCTATTGCAATATGTACAGTACCAGTCAAAAGTTTTGACACACTTGCCTTTTTCTGGCTTTTTATGTTTTATTTCCACAGTTTGTAATCAAGCAATTCATATGTGGTCAGAAGTGCAGATTCTCATATTTTATTAAACCATGTTTTTATACATTTTGGTTGCACCATGTAGTAATTACTGTACTTTTTATACATAGCCCCCCATTTCAATGTTTGAGACAAATTAATATTAATGTCAAATGAACTATTCATGTTTTGTATTTGGTTGCATATCCATTGCATACCATGACTTCCTGATGTCTGTGACCTATCAACATGACCAGAGTCTGGATATCTGTTCTCAGGCTGTACTACAAGCAATACTATAACTCTTTGCATTTGAATGGATCTCTATAGGAATTGGGGGTGGGACTAGATTTGGCTGTAAATTATGCTGATACAGTATAGAACACATTTGTTGGCTACATGGTTTTTAGTCATCAAGGGTCCAAGGTATCAAAACAGCCTCAAACAACCGTGCTGCTACTGATACAGTAGATACTTCAAGGGTTGTTTCTCCAGAATAATTCTTCCATTGAATTCAACAGGAAAATTAGTTAGGATAAATGTCCTTTGTAGTATCTACGGCATATCTGGCAGCGGCAGGATGGTTACCTTGGACCCTTGATGACATAAAACCATTTAGCCAACAAATGTGTTCCATACTGTTTTGGCGTAATTTACAGCTGAATCTAGTCCCACCCCCCAGTTCCCATAGAGATCCATTCAAATCCATAGAGATTATCTGGAGAACATTAAACTCAAGTATATGGTTGTTTTACTGTGAATCTGTTCCTTCAGACGATGCTTACCTGTGATATGTAAAAAGGGCATTTTCCATAAAAATAGTTTGAAAAACGTAGTCCTGGAAGGCGGTTAAAGTTAAAGTGGTCATTCTGGTCTAGCTCAAGCACCAAAAAGAGTACATGGCTATATTTAGAATATATGACATGGAACCTTCCACCTTAATATATATATATATGTCATTTGGAAGTAACTAGTCTATTCTCTCTTCAGATATGCTCATTTTGACAAACTAGGATCATGAAAGTGGCAAACCTGGAAATGCTCATTATGGTCATCTCTCAAGCTCCTAAAGATGTGTATGGGTAATGTACATATATTTCCCACCATTGTAGGTTCCGAAGGGTAATATCCTATTTCAAATCAGTCTCAATTAATTATTTCAATTTAGCTCCGTTATTAATAACAGACTCAATATTAATGATTGAATAAATCATTCAAGTCATACAGTTGAATTAATATTATGAATTCAACAACAACTTATATGAGTTCGATTTTATATAAGTAGCCTAAAATATCATTCTTAAATAGCTAGTTGGCTTAGTTCAGTGTTGGAAAAACATTGAGACAGACAACCGGTTACAATAAAGAGTATTTATTGAACACAAATTTTAATCATAAACACAGCTAAATGAAAATGGCGTGATGGAAAAGTAATGTATTGAAGAGGGAAGAAAGATGGAGGACAAAGGAATGCGCGTACACGTATGCCCGCGACGAGAAAGCGAGGGAAGGAGACAAAGGAAGAGAGAAAGAGCGCGTGCACATAGCAGGCGAAGAGGATGGGGGAAGGAATCGGTAGAGAATATAGCTTGGGCCTTATAATGGTGGACTATGGTTATAGCGCGTAATGGCGCGTACACCTAGTTTAAATTTGGGTGGTCAAGAGACAAATTAATGTAATTACCGCAATAAGGGTAATTACGCTTTGGGAAGCGTTTCTGCGAGTTTGCGGTGCTTGATTAAATTAATTTAGAAACTTAGTTCACCTAATTTAACAGTCCACTGACTATAAGCCCGGAGAGCCGTAGGCCATTCTCTAAGGGTTATTTGTACGGAAGAGAGAGAGTACAATGTAATGGATGATAATGCGTCAGTTGTAAACAAGAAAAATTATTTAAACAAAGTTACACAAATAATTAATCTAGAAGACACAATGTATTAGAAAATGAACAAGACTAATGCCAGATGCGCAGCCTTACTTGGTGGCAAATATCCGATGATATTTAACCAGTCTCAAATAGCTGACTGTCGTCAGTAGGCAAATTTTCAGTAGATTCAGTAGAGAATCTGGGATGCTCCAGGGAATGAACGCAGCCCAGGTACCGTTGTCCCGGGGGAAGGGCGTCTCTGGCGGGACCAGGGAAATCCGTCTCTGTCATGACCAGGGGAAGGTGTCGTCGACTCACGCGTGGGTGGAGTTGGAAGAGAGGTCGTCGTCTTCTGGCTCCAAAGTTGATTAAAACCGCACAATGTATGTGCGATCTCCAATAAAATATCGGGTCCTTGCAAGTATTCGGAAATATAATTTTAGAACTAGCAGGCCCAATGAATAGAACCGTGATCAAGGGTTCAGACACAAAGGGAGTGTTCTTAAAATTAATTAGGTGGGAGTCTCTTTTGGAACGAACAGCACGGGATAGCCGTAGGTTAGAAAGAGACCGTTAAATTCGCGCCTGAGGCTTTTGTGAGGTCCAGCAGTTGCTTCTGGTCAGAGAACATGGCTATATTTAGAATATATGACATGAGACCTTCCACCATAATACATATTTAAATTGGAAGAGACATGTGTATTATCATTTCAAGATATGCTCATTTACACAATTTAAGATCCTGAACCTGGCTAAGCTTGAAACGACCATGATGGTCATATCAAAATATCCTAAAGGTATTTATGGATAATATGTATATCTATGATAGGGAACCTTCCACCACCATACATAAATGTTTGGAAGCAACTACAGTAGTCTCTCTTTAAGATATGCTCATTTTGATAAGCTACATCCTGAAAGTGATGTAGCTTTAAATTCCTAATATAGTCATATCTCAAGCTTCTAAAAATGTTAATGGCTAATGTGCCATAGGGAACTGTCAACCATCATACATTTGTTATTTAGAAGCAATTAGAGCATTGGTGCACCAGTCGGTGCGCACCGGGATCCGGATGAAGGGCAGGGCAGCTGAAGAGAGGGAGGAGGGCTCAAAGGCAGGGAGACTGGAGAGGCAGATGGTTCCCCTCTCCTTACTCCAGCTCTCTATCCCCCCACTTCCCCCTCCGCAGGAATCTGCGCCTCACCCCGCCTCGCTTGGCAACGAGGAGAGTCAGTCCGTTGCCGTGTCCACTGCCACCGCTACCGTCACCATGGCTATTCCTCCTCCTCTTCCCGCTGCTGTTGTGGTTGCCGGGGCGATGGTACAGGTTGGTTTATGCATGTAGAACAGTGCAGTAATGCGTAAGAAGCTGCACTTGAACTTGAAATGTTTCACTCAGTGTCCAGCTGTACACATGGGTTGTATGTAAATTACATAGGCAGTGATTCTGGATTAGAGCATCCGCTAAAATGCCTAAATCCGTACTCCATACTTCACGTGAAACTATAAGTGGATTTGTTGCCGAGCAGTTTTGTGATGGTGCACAGAGTGGTTTAAAGCCAGCACTGACGGATGCCTCTCTATGTGGCAGCGGCCAGTGAGCCTAAACCCGAACCCGGTGCGCAAGAACCACGCGTGCGAAGCCTGCAGGAAGGTCTTCAGAGACGTGTACCACCTGAACCGCCACTGGCTGTCCCACTCGGACGAGAAGCCCTACTCCTGCCCCATCTGCCAGCAGCGCTTCAAGAGGAAAGACCGGATGAGCTACCACGTGCGGTCGCACCAGGGCGGGGTGGAAAAGCCCTACCTCTGCCCTCACTGTGCTAAAGGCTTCTCCAGGTCAGAGACGCACCGATCCAAGCACAACGACTGCTAGGGCTACTCAAGGCGAGTCAGAGTTACTCAACGCAAGTCACAGTTACTCAACAGGAGTCAGAGTTACTCTGGGTATTCCAGGCGTCCCTCTCCCCAGCAACGCATTCTAGCTCCTCCTGGGGGATCCCGAGGCGTTCCCTAGCCAGGAGAGATATATAATCTCTCCAGCGGGCTCTGGGTCTCCCTCGGGGTCTCCGCACAGTTGGACGAGCCCGGAAAACCTCCAAAGGGAGGCGCCTGGGAGGCATCCTGATCAGATGCCCGAACCACCTCAATTGGCTCCTTTCGACGCGAAGGAGCAGCGGCTCTACTCCGAGCTCCCTCCGGATGTCCGAGCTCCTCACCCTATCTCTAAGGCTGAGCCCAGCCACCCTACGGAGGAAGCTCATTTCGGCCGCTTGTATACGCGATCTCGTTCTTTCGGTCACTACCCAAAGCTCGTGACCATAGGTGAGGGTTGGGACGTAGATCGACCAGTAAATCGAGAGCTTCGCCTTCCGGCTCAGCTCCTTCTTCACCACAACGGTCCGGTGTAACGCCTGCATTACTGCTGACGCTGCACCGATCCGCCTGTCGATCTCACGCTCCCTTCTACCCTCACTCGTGAACAAGACCCCGAGATACTTGAACTCCTTCACTTGGGGCAAAGACTCGTTCCCAACCCGGAGGGAGCAATCCACCGTTTTCCGGCAGAGAACCATGGCCTCGGACTTGGAGGTGCTGACTCTCATCCCGGCCACTTCACACTCGGCTGCAAACCGCTCCAGTGCGTGCTGAAGGTCACGGTCCGATGAAGCCAGCAGAACCACATCATCCGCAAAAAGCCCCTCCGAGGAATCGCCACCTTAACGTGGTGGAGGGGTTTGTGTGTCCCGGTGATCCTGGGAGCTAGGTTGTTGGGGGCACTGTTAGCCCCCAGTAGGGTCTCCCAAGGCAAATTGGTCCCGGGGGAGGGGCCGGACTAAGAGCGATTCAAAGACTCCCATGATACGGCCACATAAAGACCCAGTTACCTCGCCCGGAAAAGGGAAACCGGGGCCCCCTGCTGGAGCCAGACCCGGGAGGGGAGCTCGTCGGCGAGCATCTGGTGGCCGGGCCTTATCCCATGGGGCCCGGCCGGGCACAGCCCGAACTGGTCACGTGGGGTCGCCGCCCTGTGGGCTCACCACCTGCAGGGGTCGGCATCGGAGTCGGGTGCTTTGTCCAACGGGCAGTGCGCAAAGGCGGGGATCCGGGCGTGCTGATCCTCGGCGTCGCAGACTGGTTCTGGGGACGTGGAACGTCACCTCTCTGGTGGGGAAGGAACCGGAGCTAGTGCGGGAGGCGGAGCGGTACCAACTAGATATAGTTGGGCTCACCTCCACGCACAGTACTGGTTCCGGAACCAAACTCCTGGAGAGGGGCTGGACTCTGTTCTTTTCTGGAGTTGCTGAAGGTGAGAGGCGCGGGTGTGGGGATACTCACAAGCCACCGGCTGAGCGCCACTGTGTTGGAGTTCCACCCGGGGAACGAGAGGGTCGCCTCTCTGCGACTACGTGTCGCTGGGGGGAAGGCTCTGACTGTCATTTGTGCTTATGCACCAAATGGCAGTTCAGAGTATCCGGCCTTCTTGGAGTCACTGGGCGGCATCCTGGAAAGGGTGCCACCCGGAGACTCCATAGTTCTGCTGGGCGACTTCAACGCTCACGTGGGCAATGACGGAGAAACCTGGAGGGGGGTGATTGGGAGGAACGGCCTGCCTGATCTGAACCCAAGCGGTGTTTTGTTATTGGACTTCTGTGCTGGTCATGGATTGTCGATAACAAACACCATGTTCGAGCATAGGGTAGCTCATAAGTGTACTTGGTACCAGAGCACCTTAGGCCAAAGATCGATGATCGACTTTGTGGTCGTATCATCAGACCTGCGGCCGTATGTCTTGGACACTCGGGTGAAGAGAGGAGCAGAGCTGTCAACTGATCACCACCTGGTGGTGAGTTGGATCAAGTGGCCGGGGAGGCTGCCGGACAGACCCGGTAAACCCAAACGTGTAGTGAGGGTGAACTGGGAACGTCTGGCGGAGGCCCCTGTTCGCGAGGTCTTCAACTCCCACCTCCGGAAGAACTTCTCACGCATCCCGGGGGAAGCTGGGGACATGGAGTCCGAGTGGGCCATGTTCAAAGCCTCCATTGCAGAGGCGGCAAGCAGGAGCTGTGGCCAGAAGTTCATCGGTGCCTGTTGGGGCGGCAACCCAAGAACCCGCCGGTGGACACCAGCGGTGAGGGAGACTGTCAAGCTGAAGAAGGAGGCCTTTCGGGATTGGCTGGCCCGGGGGTCCCCTGAAGCAGCAGACAGGTACCGGGTGGCCAGAAGGGCTGCGGCTTAGGCAGTCGCTGAAGCAAAAACCCGGGTATGGGAGGAGTTCGGGGAGGCTATGGAGAAGGACTTTCGGTTGGCCTCGAGGAAGTTCTGGCAAACCATCCGACGACTCAGAAAGGGAAAGCAGGGCTTGTCTCAGGCTGTTTTCAGCAGGGGAGGAGAACTGCTGACCCGGACTGGGGATATTGTTGGGCGGTGGAAAGAGCACTTCGAGGAACTCCTGAACCCGAACAACACGTCCTCTGTGGAAGAGGCAGAGCCTGAAGACTCGGGGGAATCTGCACCTATATCCCTGGCGGAAGTTGCTGAGGTAGTCAAAAACTCCTCAGTGGCAAGTCGCCGGGTGTAGATGAGATTCGCCCTGAGATGCTGAAGGCTCTGGACATTGTTGGGCTGTCTTGGCTGACACGCCTCTTCAGTGTCGCGTGGAGGTCGGGGACAGTACCTGCAGAGTGGCAGACTGGGGTGGTGGTCCCTATTTTCAAGAAGGGGGACTGGAGGGTGTGCTCCAATTATCGGGGTATCACACTCCTCAGCCTCCCTGGGAAAGCTTACTCTAGGGTACTGGAAAGGAGGCTCCGACCGACGGTCGAACCTCGGATTCAGGAGGAGCAATGTGGCTTCCGTCCTGGCCGTGGAACAGTGGACCAGCTCTTTACCTTGGCAGGGTTGCTGGCGGGGTCATGGGAGTTTGCCCATCCAGTCCACATGTGCTTTGTGGACTTGGAGAAGGCTTTCAACCGTGTCCCCCGGGGAACCCTGTGGGGTGTACTGCGGGAGTATGGGGTACCGGGGCCGTTGTTACGAGCCATCAGGTCCCTGTATAACCAAAGTGAGAGCTGTGTCCGCATTCTCGGCACAAAGTCAAGCACGTTTCCGGTGGGTGTTGGACTCCGCCAAGGTTGCCCCTTGTCACCGGTCCTGTTTGTGGTATTCATGGACAGAATCTCAAGGCGCAGCTGAGGTGAGGAGAGTGTGCTGGTGTGTGTTTCCAAATTTGTTTGAAAGTTAAAAGGTAAGGAAGGCGTTCAGCTTGTTAGTGTTGTGTACACTGACGCCTTCCTAAAGGTTCTTGGTTTCTTTTATTTTCGGGCTTGTGTGAGCCGGTGGTTGAGGGACGTTGTCCCCGGTAAATGTATTTTGGTTTGTGTTTTTTCCTGAGCTGCGCCTCAAGTTTTATTTTCGTGCCTAGAATTTTGGCTAAGTTGTACTTTTATTTTGATCCCCGGTCTGAGACCTTCAGTGCTCAGCTATAAGCACTTATTTTGGTTGGGTAGTTCGTCCTGTTTTTCAAAGGGTTGTTTTAAGTTCTAATAGCCATTTTGGGCTTTCTTTCCGTTTTGGTTCGAAATTTCTCCCGAGTTATTTTATGTTCCTCCCCGTTCCGGGAGAAGTTCTTATTCGCATTTATGTATCCCTGTTCCTTTACCTCCTGGGAACAAGTTAAGGGTTTTACCCTTTGTTGCCTCTTGCTCTCCGCCCATTCCCGACATCACAATATCTCAATATCCGATTGGTTTTTATGGCTACGGTGCATGTATATGAAAGGGAACCTTCCACCATCATACATTTTATATTTGGAAGCAATTTGTGCAAACTGTTTTCAAGAAATGCACTGTTTGAAAAACTTTGTTCCCAAGGTTGGCAAAACTTACGGAGTGTTCATTCTGGTCATATCTCAGGTTCCTTAAAGAGAAATGAGTGATACAAGATATTTGGTACACATTGGACAAATAAAGCATGCTTTAGAGCATTTAGAGCAAAATAAATAGATTGCCTCCAACTTAAATATGCAAAATTGCCATTACATTTTACAGTGCAGTCTAAGATTGTAAATTCTTTGAGAAGTTTGAATCTTAAACAATCTTCCCAGTGGTGAGCACATGTTGTTTGACGTAGACATTGTACATGGCTGATGTTAGCATTAGGGTAGATTTCCTGTCATTTGAGCTTTACAGCAAATTCTAACATTTCACTTAAAACATTGTTTTTTTGTGATTAATATTAAATGAAACGTCAACACCGGAGCCATGCAAACTTTCTACTGACTTCTTCCCAGGAAGTTACACACGTAGGCTAACAAAATCAGTGCTTTTAAACAATAACAGTTGTTAAATGGTTGTAGTTTGGGTGGTAAAGGAAAGGACTGTATCAGGAAGGATGTATTAAAATGGGTGTCTCCCTGGGATGTCGGTCAGAACATCAAAGAGTCGCTGAAATCCGTTCCAGAATGTTTAGTTGAATATGCAGGTAATACAGCACAGCAAAGCACAGGGTACAGGTCCCAATATCAACTTAGGGTTACAATATGGCTATTCGCGTGTATACAGTGTGTGGTCTAAAATGAGAATAAACGAATAATATTATCAGTATTGGCCTAAATAATCATAAATTATATGAATAACCTGCACATCACCATATCTCCCATAGTTGCAGGTTTAACTTACATTATCTGCATTAATATTAGGCAAACTGACATTGCTGTGTTGCCATTCTAATACTAAGGCTGTAACAGTATCAACAGGTCTTAATACAGAAGTGCCACCTAGTGGTCCAAAAGCGTAACAGCAGGATAAACACAAGGCACAATGGAATCTTCCACCAACGTGGCTGCTAATATAATTATAAATTCGCGATATCTGTCACATTAAATAAATCGCTAAATCTGCATCATATAGGTCAAAATAGCATCACACCCACATGCTATCATAAACTAGATACATAACAGGTTACGTTACGTAGGTTTTAGTAGCATTCATTCTGAGATATAAATGTAACATGGCAGGTGGCTCACGGATCTCCGAACATCCAATTCTCAGTTTTAAACGTCATTTAAGGCATCTTCCAGCACAATACTCTTAGTAAAACTAACCAACATTTATCTAAACATTATGAACATACAGTATTCACACATAATGACTCGCTTAATGCTCAAGTACGCACACGAGATACATAAAGGTTCTTCCTCTCACTCTGCTGCTGCATCCAACTTCGGAGGCCTGCTGGAAAGTTCTAATTGGCGCATGCGCACAGATGCGGCCTTTCCAACGACAGTCATCTAGGTGAGCATATGTACATGAACAATATGAAGAGGATGTCAAAGGCTAACCCTATGTGCTAGTTCAATGCAAACTTGAGGGCTAATGCTAAAAATATTAGTTAAACCCCTAGTTTAAATTCAGCATTGTGGTAAATCAGTAGTCAAACAAGTCAATCGCCAGCGTAGGAGGCTTGGTTGCTAGCCTATGAAAGTGGGTGGCTAGTGTAGGTGAGTAAGTTGCTAGTTGAGGATGGTGGGTAGCTAGTCAAGGCAAGTGAGTTGCCAGGCGCTTGCGCTGTATTTCAATCGCCACTGCCGCCTCCTCACTTGTCGATGCCGGCTAATCAGTTGCAGCTATCGGCAAAGGTTTGAATACACCAAAGTAATTTGGGGCTGAGTTGGGAAGGGGCGTTCCATGCATGTCACCTTTACTAGTTAATTTCCTGTAATGTTGGATTTAAATACTTATTTGTATAACCATTTAAGCAGTAGGTCTTTTGTTCAACTCACTTTTCTCCAAATTATGTTACCAACTCCCAAAGTATCATATATCCTTTTAACTCATGTCATCTATGCATACATCAAATAATCAAGTAATGATTTCTTTTACGCTTTTCTCATATTCACGAAATGTTTTATAAATTGTGTCGTTTGTAAGAATTTGAAGGAAGACTGTCACGCAATCGAGATTATTTGGATTAAATGCTTAAATTCTGTGTGTAGGCATTTTTAAAAAATCACCGTCAGTGTAGCCGTTACCTAAATATGGGGCAAAACTTTGAAAGACAAACACGTCACCAGCTTCTGCAGCTATAGTCCTACCTCACATTTCTGGGTAGGCAAACCTTGAAAAGTTTCCTGTAGCTTGGTTCTGAGTTAGTTCATTGCAGAAATGGATGAGTTCCGACAAGTCCGAAATTAGCTACCTATTGTACCTTTAAGTTTAACATCAAACGTAAATGGCGCTCAATTGATTAAAAAAACTATTCGGAATGTTACATTCGATTATAAAGCAATTATATAGGAAGTAGGGTGTTTACATTTCCCAAATACTTTCCTGTAAGTACAAACATTTTAAGAAAACGTCACAGCTTGCACAAGTTTGTCACATAGCCCAACAATACAGGTAATGTCATTTATGTTGATTGTTCAAAAACAGGACAATTATTGTTTATTACCAATGTCAGTCATAATTGTATATCCAACGAATATAATTATAATTATGCATCATAATTGTTTTCAATAAAAATCCATCAAAACGTAATATTGTTAATACTCATTTGTGAATTATTATTAGTACATAAAACATTTATTGGCTTGCTGTTTAACTGGGGTTATGCTATTAAGAGTTTTAATCGGCTAGTCTAGGGGTTTTTGTACAGCAAGTATCATAACATTTCTGTCATACATACACACTCATTGACCACTGCATAAGGATGATACCTACACCATCTTGTTAATGCAAACAACTAATCAGCCAATCATGCGGCAGCAACTCAACGCATAAAAACATGCATGGTCAAGAGGTTCAGTTGTTGTTGATGATGATGATGGGATCAGAATGGGATCCAAGTGGCTTCGACCATGGAATGATTGTCGGTTCGCTGGATTGTTTGTTTGAGTATCTCATATCTCCTGGGATGTTCATGTACAACAGTTTAGAGAGACAGGTGCAAAAACAAAGAACACCAAATAAGCAGTTCTGTGGGTGAAAAGCCTTGTAAATGAGAGAGGTCAAAGAATGGCCAGACTGGTTCAAGTTGACAGGGAGGCAAGAATAACAAAAAAGTTTTACAACAGTGGTATGCAAAAAGCACCTGTGATCACACAACACATCAAACCTTGAAGTGGATGGGCTACAGCCTACAGTAGCAGAAGACCACACCGGGTTCAATTCCTGTCAGGTAAGAACAGGAAACGGAGGCCACAGTGTGCACAGGTGCACCAAAACGTGAATCCATGGATCCATCCTGTCTTCTGTCAACAGATCAGGTGGCTGTGTAATGGTGTGTGGAATGTTTTCTTAACAATGAAAGACAAGCTGCACATATTATAAAGGGATTTAAAATAGTTGACAAGTAGACATTTATAGAACATATTACGTCCATGGTTAGCCATTTTCGAGATTCAGTCAACAAGAGCACTGTTCCTTAGGAGATATTCAGCCTGAAAAATGAAAAAAAACACAGCAAAATTTTACTCAAAAGAAGAAGAAAACATAAAAGAATAACAGCAAAACGGAGTACTAGAACACATAGGGCCATTTTTACGTACAAAGCTTGTCGCGCAAAATGCGTCCTGACAAGAGTGTGTTGGTGCGGTTGCAGTCTGCTTGAAATTAACATCTTATTTACGAAGGCAATCAGAGAATGGGACTACCTACAAACCACATTTGGCAAAAGAGACCGATTTTAAACAGTGCAGTTAAAACAGGTGTTTAGTGCATTGAAAATCTACACTGCATGTGGCGATATTCAAGCATCGGCTGGCACGTAAAAGCGTATCCAGTGTACGACAAAATGTGCACATATTCCAGCTGCGGCGGCTATTTTCGTTTAAATTAAATGCAAGATGTAACGTTGCAATAAGCTTCACTATTGCCGAGACAGAATGTTTTGAAGGATAACAAAACAAAACAAACACTCGCTTCTGTACATCGTGGAAAGATGTACAGTTTACATGTTGTACATGTTGCGTTTAAAAGCACCAAAATTGCATTTAGCCTACTTTTTTATTTTTATTTTTTTTACTAGCGGAAACACTGATTTTTTGAACTGCACTACGGTTGAGCACGTAATTTCTGTCACTTACCATTGCTTCGCATGAGATAACCTATTGGTTAATTTGAAAAAATTACTTTGGACTTCTAACAGTCAAGAGAGGAAACGCAGCAACAAACGCCTTCAAACCACAAGACTGTTTATTAATTCTCCTTCCTTCCTGTAAACGCACTGATGTTGAAAAGCCATTGTGGCAATTAGAACCAATTTTCAACCAATGAGCTTTAAAACGATTGTACAGCTATACAGTGTCGGTCGGTCAACTACATATTTTGATACCCAAATTTAAGGACTATAAACACTTTTCCAATGATAGGAATAACAATGTTTTCACTCAAAAATATGACCTTTTGTACCTTTAACAAATTATTTTGTAAATATTTTCCGTGACAAACACCCAGCCTTAATTATTGCTTGGCTGCAATCATTAATTAATATTTATTATTAATAATCAGTTTGATTATTTCTTGCTCTGGGGGTTAAAATAATGTGATTCTTGTGGCAAATATTATTTCTGTGCATCATTGAAGCCTAGATCTGTTTCATTGTTTCACACACAATTTGACGCTTGTTAATTGTAACTTTACTCAATTCAACGGAACACTTATAATATCGCCGCCCTTTATTTGCGCGATCTGCGCCAGTTTGATACATATGCATGTTTCCTGGGCAGAATGTGTCATGTGCGCCTGAAAATGGTCACAAAACGCTTAGTACATCTGGCCCCTAGCATAAAACAAAATTAAATGCTACATTTTTCATAAATCATTCTCAATTTCTTATTTACAGCACACATTTCATAATTCATTTCATTTTGAGGGGATTTGTGTGTCCAGTATTGAAGAGAAAACATTACCAGAAAGTCAACTGGGTCATCTGGTTTGATTTTATAACATTCAATTAGTGCATGGGTGACGGTGGGCATCACATTCTTCATCAGATAGTTCCTTAAGGGGATGGAACGAGCCTCCAGCAACTCTTGCTCCTGTCTTTTCACCTCCTTTCGATTTTTACTCTTTGAATGGACAGATTCACACAAAACACAACAGTGCAGTTCAGCACTTAACACATCTAATAGTTTACCACCTTACATAGGGTACGCACAGTATTGCAGTTTAACATTTGGCCCAACAAGATGAACACATATCCAACAAACCTCTGCTTACCCATTCCTCTAACTGAGCTGCCCGCCAAACTGCCTCCTCTGCATCCCTTCTCACTCTCTCTTCCCTCTCTTCTGCCAGCAGCTTTATCTTCTCTTCATCATTCCTATGCACCTCCTCCTCCTGCTCCTCAGCCGAGGGGCCATAGTTTTTGGCTTTCCCCACAGCCCTGATGATTTTCTCAGTCACAGCCAAGTATTCAGAATCCTCCCCGGTAACTTCTAAAAGAATAACCAAGAAAAGACCATTCACCACTTGAAAATTCAGCAGTTCACAGTTCTCTTTATAACATCATCACTAACTTTTATACCAAGACCATAATGATAAATGCATTGTTTTAATTCTCAGGTTGAGATGAAGAAAACAGGCATCTACCTGGATCCAGTTACCAGAGTTTTGACACAAACATCTAGCTTCTATGATGTTTCAGATATTTGTTGACTCTTTAAATAATCTTTGTGTGTGGTCCTTTGTTGGGAACATCAGGAAAACTGTAACTCTATTCATAGAGGACTAGTTTCTTTGTTACCCATGTGTTCGGGATGAATCTCCAGCTCATCAAAGTAGTCCAGCACAGTTTCATCCTGCAAACTACAGTCCCTGAATTCAGCCAGGTGGCGGAGGAACTGGTCCCGAGCATAGTGCGTATCCTCTACCATACTCTCTGGAAGGTTCTGCACACGTATTTTCAGGAATTCATCCGTGGCATCCAGAGAGAAAACATAGTCTGCAACAGAGACAGGGACAAAGAAACTACTACCATAACAGGGTGACATTCAAGAATGATACAAATAAACGCTGTGACCAGTCAGTAATTAAAATGTCTAAAATAATAATTTGTAATTAATTTAAAACTTAACCTCATCAAATAAGAGAAATTGCACAAGTTATGGTAGAAAATTGTACAAACATATCATCGACTCACCTGGGATGATGTTCTGGTTAAATGGAGGCATTTTGGATTTGGTGTCCTCTTCAGTTTCCTCTTCACCTAAAAAAAAAAGAAAAGAACTATTGAGCTTTTGGCCCAGACCATAAGACAGAATGCCTTGATATCTGGTATCTCCATTGGTGAGAGGGAGCACAAAATTACTCTATATGCCGATGACATGCTAATATTTTTATCAAAACCACAAACCCTGTCTGATTCAAACTATCTCTTTAAATCTGTCTGATTTGAGCACATCAGCCCAGTGTTAGCTTCACTTCACTGGCTGCCTGTTAAATTCCGAATAGATAACAAAATACTACTTCTGACTTTTAAAGCCTTACATGGGCTTGCCCCTCTGTATTTAAACAATTGACTTCATCCTTATACTCCCTCACGAATACTCCGTTCGCAGGGTGCAGGCCTCCTTGTTATTCCTAGAATAACTAAATGTTCCATAGGTGGCAGAGGCTTTTCCTATCGTGCTCCTTTCCTGTGGAACAAATTGCCTGCTCATGTTTGGGGTGCAGACATTTTCACCTTATTTAAAGCTAGGCTAAAAACTTATTATTATTCTGTCCTATAGTTGAGGGGCAGGAGTGGGTGGCTGGCATAAGCTATAGAGTCTCTGGTGGACTTGGCGGTCAGTGCTGTCAGTGGATCATTGTTGGTAGTGCTGTGTTAAGTATAACCAGTCTTGGTCTGGTGGTGACCGTCTCAAGCCTGCCCTCATGGCTGTGTTGGCCACTGCCTCTGCTTCCCTTAGCTACGCTGCCATAGCCTTATTCTGCCGGGGTTCTCCTTATCGCATGCAGGTACCTCTCCATCCTGCTGTGATTGACCAATTACTATCTGGACCCCCTAACACTGTTACTTTCCTCTTCTCCCCGCTCTGGGCACCTGCCCGGAGCACTAGCCCAACTTTCCTGCGCATCCCCTCCTGGCCCAGAACTCCAGCCCAAGACCAGCCGTACAACTCCCTCCTGCCACTGCTGATTCAGCTGTAGCACCAAGGCTGTCCTGATGCCTGACAGTGCCACCCATTGGTGTTCCTGCCATCCCTCAACCTCATCTGTGGACATTTATGTACTTTTATTTAATCTGGTTTTCTGGTTTTCAGATTCTGCTCAAGGTTTCTTTCTGTTTCCAGGGAGTTTTTCCTTGCCACCGTTGCCCTAGGCGTACTCTTGGGGCCCGGTTTCTAATTCTGTAAAGCTGCTTTGCGACAAAGGCCCTTTGTATCTCTACATTCGGTACCTTCTCAGGCTATAAGATCAATCTGGTAAAATCTGAGGCCATGCCACTGGGATCTTTATTGTCTGTTCCAGGCCTGTCTCAACCCTTTCCTTTCCATTGGTCACCCGCTGGTTTTATTTACTTGGGAATACATATAACACCTACATTTGGTCAGCTGTTTAAGACCAATTATCCTCCCCTTTTGGAGGCTTTAAAGGCGGACTTGGAGCGTTGGGCCCCCTGCCTCTTTCCTGGTTGGGCAGAATTGCTGTCATAAAAATGATGACTACTCTACCCACTGCAAATGATCCCCAATTTAACTTTCAAACAAGGTTATTAAGATTCTTGAGGGCTGGCTGAGTACCTTTATCTGGAGCAAAAGGAAGCCCTGACTAAAGATGGCAAAACTGTGCCAAATGTGAGATGCCCATCTTCGGGTGTTGGCTGACTGGCTCAAATCCGACCCGGCCTCGATCTGGCTTGATATTGAATCCGTTCAGTCCAAATGTCCCCTGTGGAACCTGCTGTTTGTAAAGAACTATAAAGGTCTGTTAAAGACCTCTGCAGTAACCCTATCACCTTAAGCGCAGTTAAGGTTTGGAGGTCTGTTCGTAATATAGAGGGCTGTGCTCAATTTACATCTCCTCTTACTCCCATTTTGCACAACCCAGACTTTCTCTCAGACTGTCAAGACTAGGGCTTTAAAAAATGGCACAGACAGGGGATAACAAAGCTAGGAGATCTACTTGAGGGCCAGGTTTTATTATCCTTTCAGGAGATACAGCAGCACTTTGGCCTACACAAATCTTGAGTTTTTTAGATATCTACAGATTAGACATTTCATTACTAAAGACACTACATTAATGACCAATAATACCATTTCTCATATGGAAAGAGTCTTGTCTTTACAGATAACTAAGAAGCGTATTAGTGTATTCTATAGAGCCCTGAATTCCAATTTATCTCTAACCTCCAGTGACACTAAGCAAGCCTGGGAGAGAGACCGGGGCATCTCCATTAGCGATGTGGTCTGGCAGAGAGTGCGGGTAAAATTTCCATTTGTAACAGAACTAAATCCACACAGCATAGAATTTTACACTGTACACATATAACACCTGTTCTTAAAAACAAAATTAATGCAAATACATCTCTGCTTTGCTGGAAGTGTGACACGGAGACTGGTAATTATATTCATTGTTTGTGGTCATGTGTAAAGTTGAAACGGTACTGGTCTGGTATTGTAGATTAATTATGTCTCAGTGTTCGAATTGAATTAGACCCTATATGCCTTCTACTCGGCCTTCCAGATTGTCATATAACAAATAACAATCTCAAGAGGTTATTCAATTTACTGTCCTTTGCTGCCAGGAAGAATATTCTGTTATTCTGGATCAAAGATACTGCCCCGACCAAAAAATTGGTAATGGAGTGTATTCCAAATGAATACATATCATGCATGTTGCACTCCTCTGTAGGTACCTTTCATAAAGTCTGGGAACCTTATTACCTATAACCTATTCTGGTACTTCATTTGAGGGAAGCCAGTCTACATGTAACTTTGTAATAACCTTGTGGTTCTTATATCGAAGTATCCATTCTTGTGATGCTGCCTGTATTATTTTTGTTTTTGTTTTTCCCATTGGCTGTGGGGGGTAGGGGGGAAAGGAAAGAATAGAATGTTAACTTTTTGAAACCTATTTTTTTTTTTTTTTTTACTATCTACTCATCTGATTTGTCATGTCTGAGCTGTGTTTTGTGTTCTATATGAAAAAAAGCAATAAAAATATTCTTTAAAAAAAGAAAAAAAAAGAAAAGACAGTTAAATGTACGTACATTATGTTTGTGCATTTTTAACACTGGATGAAACCAAGATCCATACCATAAAACATCTCCTTGGCTTGATCATATGTCTTAGGATAGCCATCCAGAACAAACCCTTGGTTTCTGCATGGTTTTGAATTCAGCTTCTCTCTCAGAATTTGAAAAACAAGCTGGTCATCCAATCGACCTAAAAAAACAGATGACTCCTATAAATATTTACACTCACATTACATTTTGATTTAATTTGTTCTACCATCAAATGAGGAAGGAGATATGGTATAAATATAGCAGTAAACTGCAGTTACCAGATGGCAATTAAACTGGGTGTAATAAAGTCTCGCTGAGTACAAAATAGATCGTTTGGAAATGGGCCTCTGCTAGATTTCTTATCATTTATGAACCCTCTTGATTTCTTACATTTATGAATCTCATCCAGTTATCCATACATTTTACTGATGAGTAGCCTTACAACAGCAGCACCCACACAATTTTCCACTTTACTAGGCCTGTGTAATACCTCCATTCTGATTCATGTTGTCCTTCAGAGAATCCAACAGTTCCTGTGCAGCTAAGGCGTCAAAACTCTCATCCTCTTGACTGTCCATCTGAAGCACTTCCTCCTGGATTAAAATTGAAATCAATTATCTACAAACACCACCACCACCAACCATGCATATAACAGAAAAAATTAATTAACAGAATCTCAAAAGACCAGGTCGTATCTTCAGATTGCTACTTCGTAATCAGTGGATAGTTATCTGAGGTTAGGTTAGGTTACATGTGATTTGGCTGACGCTTTTATCCAAAGTGACTTATAGTTCATTTAGACTAAGCAGGAGACAATCCTCCCCTGGAGCAATGCCCTGCTCAAGGGCTTAGCCCTACTTTGGATCTTATTGTGGCTACACCAGGGATCAAACCGACAACCTTGCGGGTCCTAGTCATGAACCTTAACCACTGCACTACAGGCCGGCCCAGGATTACATTTGAGGATTACATTTCCACTATCTGCACAATATCTCAGCCAACAGAAAGTAACAGCAGTGTTCAGTAAAATACAGCAGTTACTATGACTGTGGAATATAAACTTTATTGCAACTGCATTCTCAGTCCTTATACTTATATTATTAACTTAAAAGTTGGGCTATATAAAATGAACATCTGTATATAAAACTAAAGAGGGATAGAGGATTCTGGGACATTTCACTGACCAGCTGTGTAATTTTCTCAGCGATGGCATCCTTGACTGTGACATGATGGATTTTGTAATGCTTGCATATCTTTGCCGCCACTGTGGTTTTACCCACTGCAGGTGGTCCTAGGATGCAGACACGGATTGGCTAAAGGGGGAAAAAAAACAAAAAACATTTGTGCTCCTCAGACCAGGAATTCCCAATCACAACTTGAATGTCCAACCCATTTTACTGCAAATTCCTCAATCATTAATCATTATTAGCATTATTATTATTATTATTATTATTATTATTATTATTATTATTCTCTTGGACATGACGGTTTATGTTCTGAAATTGAGAATATTGCACTTGACTTTGCTCTACTAGTGTGTGTAAATTATGTCCAATATATGAATTTACCAGCAATTGTCTGTTTTGTCTGTATTCTTTTACCACATGGTCAATGCTTGCGACCATCCCTGACTCGCACACCCAGTGGATATTAAAACGGTTCTTCAAAAAGACAGCTTCTGTGTGCAGGCTGATGGACAGGGAGTCAATTTGCCCTTGCTGTGGAGACAGCAGACACACAAGAATGTAACAATGCATAATGATGACTACATGCCATTCAGTCCATCTATCCATCCATCCATCCATTATCACCCGCTTATCCGGAGTCGGGTCGCAGTGGCAGTAAACTAAGCTGGGTATTCCAGGCGTCCCTCTCCCCAGAAACGCATTTCAGCTCCTCCTGGGGGATCCTGAGGCGTTCCCAGACCAGGAGAGATATATTATCTCACCAGCAGGTTCTGGGTCTACCTCGGGGTCTCCGCCCAGTTGGACGAGCCCGGAAAACCTCCAAAGGGAGGCGCCCGGGAAGCATCCTGCTCAGATGCCCAAACCACCGCAATTGGCTCCTTTCGACGCAAAGGAGTAGCGGCTCTACTCCGAGCTCCTTCCGGATGTCCGAGCTCCTCACCCTATCTCTAAGGCTGAGCCCGCCACCCTAAGCTCATTTCGGCTGCTTGTATACACAATCTCGTTCTTTCGGTCACTACCCAAAGCTCGTGACTATAGGTGAGGGTTGGGACGTAGATCAACCGCTAAATCGAGAGCTTCGCTTTCCGGCTCAGCTCCCTTCTACACAACAGTCCGGTGCAACGCCCGCATTACTGCTGACGCTGCACTGATCTGCTCCCTTCTACCCTCACTTGCGAACAAGACCCTGAGATACTTGAAATCCTTCATTTGGGGCAATGACTCGTTACCAACCCGGAGGGAGCAATCCACAGTTTTCCGGCAGAGAACCATGGACTCAGACTTGGAGGTGCTGACTCTCATCCCGGCTGCTTCTCACTCGGCTGCAAACCGCTCCAGTGCATGCTGAAGGTCACGTAAAAAGGTCCGCAAAAAGCAGAGACGCAATTCTGAGGTCACCAAACCGGACACTCGCCTCGGCTGTGCCTTGAGATCCTGTCCATGAATATCACAAACAGGACCGGTGACAAGGGGCAACCTTGGTGGAGTCCAACACCCATTGGAAACGTGCTTGACTTTGTGCCGAGGATGCGGACCCAGCTCTCACTTTGGTTATACAGGGACCGGATGGCTCGTAACAACAGCCTCGGTACCCCATACTCCCGCAGTACCCCCCGCAGGGTTCCCCGGGGGACACGGTCAAAAGCCTTCTCCAAGTCCACAAAGCACATGTGGACTGGATGGGCAAACTCCCATGACTCCGCCAGCAACCCCACCAAGGTAAAGAGCTGGTCCAATGTGGCTTCCGACCAGGACGGAAGCCACATTGCTCCTCCTGAATCCAAGGTTCGACCGTCGGTCGGAGCCTCCTTTCCAGCACCCTAGAGTAAAGCTTTCCCGGGGAGGCTGAGGAGTGTGATACCCCGATAATTGGAGCACACCCTCCAGTCCCCCTTCTTGAAAATAGGGACCACCACCCCAGTCTGCCACTCTGCAGGTACTGTCCCCGACCTCCACGCGACACTGAAGAGGCGTGTCAGCCAAGACAGCCCAACAATGTCCAGAGCCTTCAGTATCTCAGGGCAAATCTCATCCACACCCGGCGACTTGCCGCTGAGGAGCTTTTTGATTACCTCAGCAACTTCCGCAAGGGATATAGGTGCAGATTCCCCCGAGTCTTCGGGCTCTGCCTCTTCCACAGAGGACGTGTTGTTCGGGTTCAAGGGGCTCCTCGGAGTGCTCTTTCCACCGCCCGACAACATTCCCAGTCAGCAGTTCTCCTCCCCTGCTGAAAACAGCCTGACACAAGCCCTGCTTTCCCTTTCTGATTCGTCGGATGGTTTGCCAGAACTTCCTCGAGGCCAACCGAAAGTCCTTCTCCATAGCCTCCCCGAACTCCTCCCGTACCCGGGTTTTTGCTTCAGTGACTGCCGAAGGTCTGATGATACGAAAGTCGATCATCGATCTTTGGCCTAAGGTGCTCTGGTACCAAGTACACTTATGAGCTACCCTATGCTCGAACATGGTGTTTGTTATCGACAATCCATGACCAGCACAGAAGTCCAGTAACAAGACACCGCTCGGGTTAAGATCGGGCAGGCCATTCCTCCCAATCACCCCCTTCCAGATTTCTCCGTCATTGCCCACGTGAGCGTTGAAGTCGCCCAGCAGAACTATGGAGTCTCCGGGTGGCACTCTTTCTAGGATGCCGCCCAGTGACTCCATGAAGGCCGGATACTCTGAACTGCCGTTTGGTGCATAAGCAGAAACGACAGTCAGAGCTTTCCCCCCAGCAACACGTAGTCGCAGAGAGGCGACCCTCTCGTTCCCCGGGTGGAACTCCCCAGTCAGTCCATCTAGAATTGTAATTTACCTACAGACAACAGACTACAAGCATATCCAGCACAGCATCAAGCCTGGAGTCCAAAACCCCAAAGGTCTCTGTCCTTTACATGGCCGAGCAAGCTATTTGGTGTTGGCAACTCTGTGGGCAAATAAATGCAATTTGATATCCATGCAGAAATGACCTTTTGCCCATTTACAACTAGTGATTGTTCAGAATTACACCTGAAATATCTTTTGTATCTCACTTTTCAATCCATTTTACAAATGTTAAATCCTTACCATAAATCCTCAAATTGTGTCTGGGGTCTTTGATTTACTTAGGCTGCACAAAGCTCAGGCCTTTATTTGGGGCAGGCTTGTATTCGAGGCAGGCCTTTATTTCTTATTAGGCTTCTGTTGCAGAATTTTATTCTTAGAAATAAAGTAAAAGGCTACACTTAAAGTGGGCCAACACTGTTCAACACTTCCTGTAACCGTTCAGAAATCAATTAGTGTAGGCTAATCAGGAACACCGTTTGGTAAGTCATAGTGTCAGTCTTAACAGACTTAGTTTATTGCAAATATTCTCAAACACAATAAATCACATGCAAGTCCAGAATCCATAAAATAACAACTTGCCAGACACGCCTTCATGAACAATAACAAATTAGCGTAGATAACAGCAAGTTAAGGATCTTTTTTTCCTAAAGTGCGTTTTATTGTGAGACATGCGTTCGGTTTGGAGCAGCATACCGGTAGGCTATCAAAAGATTTTCGCTTTGGTTTGGGATTTAATTTACTTTTGGACTGTTTGATTCTATTGCTAAATGTTGGGACTGATGGGCACTGAAATCTGGGGGGTATTTGATGGTTCACTGTTAAGTTTTATGTAGTTGAAAGAGTGTCAGGATTTCCACCCGTCTGTTTATTGCGAGCCAAGGCAGCCGCTTTCATTCATTCATTGAACGTGCGCTATGCTGTAAATACATGGAAACCTTATTGCGTAGCCAAGTAGCCAAAATTGAGTTAATTTTTAATTTTGCCTGATTTAATTTTTATTAAATTCGTAGGCTGGAATGCCTCGTGGCAACAATTGTGTTTAAATGTATACTGCTTCAGCCTTTGGCAAGCTACTCAGAAGGGGGCGGCAAGCGACTGGTAGCTTGAGAGCATGTTGGAGACCCATGGTGTAGGACAACGACTTTTCATTGGCAACAGTATTAAACCAACCAACAATATAAAATATTAAGAAGAGCTCTTTTATTTCATTGAGTTAAATCGAAACAATGTCTTCTAGTGCTCATGGACTGATAGCCCTACTGGTAGGCAATATTACCCCGGCTTGTATTTGGGGGCCGGCCTTTATTTGTCCGAATTGACCACGCCCCCGGCTATTATCCGAGGCCCGGCTTCAAATAGAATCCCGGACACAATTTGAGGATTTATTGTATTCAAATCCCTTTAGTTATAGAGATGATTTACCTAAAGTATGATCAAAGGTTGATCAAATATCCAATTATCATGTGAAATGTGAGTATATGATCTCATTCACATCATGATAAACACCATACTACTGTCACAACAATGTCACATACCGTGAAATCTTTGATGAGGAATGCCTCTTCTTTTGGTACTTTTTCTATTTTGCCTGGACCAAGAACACTGCTGATTGTCTGGGGAACACAGAAAGATAATGTTCCAAATATATCTTGCAGACAAAATATGGGTTAGGAGGAATGAACAACCCATCTTGTTAACAATTACCTTGACAATGTCTTCAAATGTATTATCGGAGTCATCCACAGCCATTAAGTAGTGCGTCTTTGGTTTGTGGTCAATAATATTCTGGATCAAGCTGACGGAAAAAAATAAAATTAAGTGTAAAAACACAAATACTCTTACAGCTAGATGAAACATCATTTTTTTAATTAAATTAATTTTGGTGTATTTGGGTCATGCAATACCCATTTGGATGGAACAGTGTGTGTAATTAATAATGGAACACACCCTGCTAGGTCATTGACATGTATTGTTGGAATGACATTACTGCCTGATCCAAAAACAGGAACTCTGGAAACCTCACCCAACCAAGAGGCCTATAAAAAGAAAAGAACAATGCAATGTTTTCAAGGAAAGAAGCTGAAATATGCAGCAACAGCAGTAATAATGATATGATATTGCTCACCCTGAAGAAGTAGTGAAATATGTTCTCTCCCATTCCATATTGTAGACCAGCAGCCACAACATAGGTAGACAATCTGGACTTTTTCTGAAAAAATATGAAAGAGTGAAAAACTAAATGATACAAAAACATAGAAAATTAACCAGTTCCAATAATGAGATTAAAATAAAATAATGCCCTATGCCCAATCCCTACACAAGGGTCCACAACTGCCATTCTCACCATTTTGCCCATTTTAAGCACAAGTCTTTCTATACTAATGTGTTCTTTAAAATTTGGATGGGGTCGTCTTCTTCTGTAGTCTTCCTCTGTGAAAGGGATGTCCAGGTCATCCTGGGGAGGAAAAAAAAAAGTCAGTATTCTCAACTGTTATGAGGGTGTGCGGTGTGTAGTCAGCTACAAGTATGCCTAAATTTTACATAAGTGGCAACACTGGAAATACTCACTGGGTCAATTGGTTTGGTCAGGGCCCACGTCATCACGGTTGATATCAAGATAAACATCTTCGGACCACCAAAATTATTTATTTCACTATGCAGTGCTGAAAAGCAATCCCAGTATCGGCAATAAAACACTCGCTTGTCTAAAATGTGTATACGAATCATACATCCAGCCATCAACAATGAAGCATTATAGGCCTATGAATCACATGTATACAAATAGTAACTTCTATCAAAGCGAACCAGTAATAATCAAATGACCTGCAGTCCATACCAGATATCGCCCAAGACGCCTCATCCAATTGCGCAGAGTTTTCGCTGATGTTATAAACGATAACATCGCATTCCATCAGACGTTGTAGGAGGTCTTCACGGCCAACACCCTAGAAGTCCAAGGTTAGTACTTAAACTTTAAGTGAACTACAAACTCACATGTCGTTCATGTAGCAATTTGAATTTGTTATTTCACGCACACAATACTCATCCGATGAAAAACGAGACCCTCGTTTATCCGTCGTGGTTTCGACTGTTCCCACTATCTGAAAAGTTATTGCGTTTTCTTCCTCGCCCTCATCGTCCTCCAAAGACGCTCCAGGAATACAGTTTGACAGGAACTGTAGCATGGGCAGGAAAAACAAGCATACAGTACTGTTCTGAAACAGAAGTTGAAGCACACCACTCTACGTTGCCTAATTGTAAGTCTGAACTATCCAACTTACCTTCCCGATGCATTTGGAAGAATATGAGTCGATGAGGTTGACAAAAACCTTTTTAGTTCGAGGACTTAATGTTTTTTGTTCATCCGCCATTCTGTTGTATGTTGAGACTGCACTGCATGTGCTGCTCAGCAACCGAGAACACGATCTGTTGCTATGGTGAGAAGCATTTTTTTTTTTTTTTTATTGCGGTTGGAAAAAATAGTAGCGTATTACCGGCACCAACTAAAACTATTGCTTTCTCATCTCCATTTATTTAAAAAAAATACAATTGTGACGTGCAACACGCAAAGCATACCGGTGCTTAGCAAGGGAGGGAGGATAGCCCGTGCATGTTCCTGTTGATTAATGTTCTGTTTTAGTTCTTTTGTTCTGGTTACCTCTCTACACTCATGAGGTTATACGTACTGTTTTTAGATTACATTACATTACATTATTGGCATTTGGCAGACGCTCTTATCCAGAGCGACGTACAACAAAGTAAGTGCATACCCATAACCAGGGATAAGTTCGCTGAAAGTGAAAGCCCCTAGAGGGAAGTACAATTTCAACTGCTACCTGTACAACAAAGATAAGGACGAGGGCCTTTTTTTTTTTTTTTTTTTTTTTGGGAACAAAGAAACAAACAAACAGAGCAAAAGTGACCAAAGTTAACTATCCAAACACTGCTTACCTAGCCAACTAAAAATACCGCAAAGCAAGTCACAGAGACAACAATTAAGGTTCACAGGGAGGTAGGGAGGGATGGGGAGTGGTGCTGCTTGAAGAGGTGTGTCTTCAGCTTGTGCTTGAAGGTGGGGAGAGATTCTACAGTTCTGACCTCAACGGGGAGTTCGTTCCACCACCGTGGAGCCAGAACAGACAGTAGTCGTGAGCGTGATGTGGAGGTTCGGAGAGGGGGAGGTGCCAAGCGGCCTGTGGAGGCTGAACAAAGAGGTCTGGCAGGGGTGTAGGGTCTGATGATTTTTTGTAGATAAGCTGGGGAAGACCCTTTAACTGCTTGGAAGGCTAGCACCAATGTTTTGAATTTAATGCGAGCCATGACAGGCAGCCAGTGGAGGGAAGTAAGCAGGGGGGTGACGTGTGAGTATTTGGGAAGGTTGAAGACCAGACGACCTGCTGCATTCTGGATGAGTTGGAGGGGTCTGATGGCAGACGCTGGGAGGCCAGCCAAGAGGGAATTGCAGTAGTCCAGGCGGGACAGAACCATCGCTTGGACCAGGAGCTGGGTCGAGTAGGGGGTGAGAAAGGGGCGGATTCTCCGTATGTTGTATAGGATAGTATAGGATAGATCTGACATCAAATTCATAATTTCACTGCGCGCAAGAAAGAACAGGTAACTGCAGGGCTGGCCACTTCATTAAATAATCGACCATTAAGTAAAAGGTCTTGACATGACACCATATTGCATCATGTTCTCCAAAGTAAGATTACATTTTGTGAGTGAAAAAAAGTATGGATAATCAGAGTGGACTGGTTAAAAACTACAGTTTACAATTATGAGTTTACAATTATGGCATGTGACTAGCAATGGTGCTGCCCTACAGTCAGTATTATTATTATTATTATTATTATTATTGTTATTATTATTATTATTAAAGTGGGTAAATTTGTTAAGGAGCAGGATTGTGATTGTGAAATGCAGATGCATATCCAGACTTACTAAAAAGTGATCTTCCTATCAAATGCTATCACCAAGAAGGCCCACACTATACACAGATGAGGCAAAACATTATGACCACTCGCAGATTAAGTGAATAACATTGCAATAATCTCCTAAGAACGGGGCAAATCCTTACACTCATTTACTGATGCTAATTCTGTGCATTATATTAAAATATTAGGAGGTTAAATATTTCTTCTTGCCACACAAAGATATGGTTTTAAAAAATGTTTTATTATGACCCAGGTCATACGTTTCATCAAAGGTTAAGAAATACAAGCCATACCCTGTGTGTTTCTAAGGTGCATCTACTCTGTTACGAGAACAAGTGATAAAAAGTTTGGGTACTTGTTTAAGTACACTACATTTTGAGAAAATTTGTCAGGCTTAACTTTTTCATCCAGAGTAGGCCTTGTGGTTACCAGAAATGATCTGTATTCGGCTAGGTAGCATGTTTAGTGGACAGTACATAGTTGGAGGACAGTTTGGTGGCACTTCAGCAGTAATGGAAGATGGGCAGGACTACTCCTGTCCTGACCCTGGGAGACACATGACAGGTCATCCTGGGAAGTAGGCCCACAGGCACACAGGGAAGGGGAAGGGCCACCCATACACTGTAGGTCTGGCTGGTGGATCCGATGAGCTTTTAAAGACTACAGAGTAGTTCTTTAGCTACCAGATAGGCTAGAATCAAGGTTTGAATTTTTTCAAGCCAATTTTGGTAGCCAGTGGAAGCAGATTAAAAAGGGAAAGACATGACCAGACCCCTTGGTAGATCAGAGGAACAGCAGCATTCTGAATGATTGAAGGAGTCTTCTGTGCTACCAACATTATGAAATGTAGACACAGAAGTGATGGTTTAGCACTAGTTAGTTGGTTTATCCCACTTTTAATGGTTTGTCAATACTCACACTCTTACTCTCACAATCAAATGTATTACCTCATTTAGAAAGTTAATATTTCATTCAACCTGTAAACTGTTGGTTGTAATTTTACCCCAAACTGTGCAGTATTGCATTTACGAGTATCCAAATGACTTCAAAGTGCACAATGTGTTTAAAAATAAAAGAAATAGCCCTTTGGTAAATTACAAAACAGAGTAATTCAAGTTCCCTTCACCCCCTTACTACCACATTCAGAGATTAAATATAAGGCAGCTCTTCAAGACAATGGAATGGAATTTAAAATTAAAATAAATCAAATAGGAGGTACAATAGAATTATTTTAAATGTATGGTCAAGCATGAATGTCAATACTGTTTACCATTTTAGAACAATAACCTCAGGTGATCCTTTTCGTAAAGTAATTTTAGTTTGATAATCAACTTTAGAAAAATGTAGGCACTTGACAGAAAAATTCCCAGAGAATCATTAATTAAAAACCTACACCATCTACACCAAATGAATAGTATGATGCTGATAATTAAGTGCAAGCAAGGGTCGTGAGGCCTCAAATATGATGGATGCCCATTCTGCTTAACAGTTTCATGACAGGCCTCAATCACTCTGCATCAATTACAAAATTATCAAACTGAGCCAGTTCAAATGATTGGGTGCCAATGGCTGCCCAGCCATTCTGAGGTCCTAGGATGACTGCATTCTTCCACAAGGGATATCCATTCAGCATTCCAGAGGCATATTGGCCCTAACAAACAAGAAAAAATACCAGAAAATGGGTTCAAATCATTGTGTGGATGAAATAAGATCTTGCGAAAGCTATCTTGAACCCCTCACCATAAGGCCAACAACACTGTCATACATGACATAACAGCTGTCCCAAGATGGCATAACAGATGATGGCAGTTAACTGACATATGTGCTCACGCTCAGGTCATTTCTTGAATCATGTGGGATTCACATATACCTAAATAACCATAGGAAAATGTAGGCCTAAAGGGGCGTGACCATTAGGGAATGACATCATCAATTATGCAATCTTGCAACATCGGTTATGTCAGCCTTATGGCAAGGGGTGCAAGTAAAGTGTTACCAGTTGTCTTGACCAACCTTGACGGTGAGGGTTAACGTGTGCCAGGAACCTGCTCTCGTTCCAGACAAGCCTTCGGCCAGCACAGTTTGCCCGTCTATTTAAAAAAAAAAAAAACAGCTCATCTCAGATACAATCGTAAACAACTGGCAGCTGCAGTCAGGAACTAGACTCATGAGTAACTTGTAGGGCACTTACTAATGTCGTTGGTGACCTTATAGGTGCCATCTGCATACACCCAGTAAAAGACTCCTTTGGCATTCCTCACAGACTCTCCCGCTTTGTCCACTCGCGCTGCAATGAAAAGGCCTCCACTCTTCTCAGTTTCAATGTAAACATCACAGGTCACAGTCTGGTTCTGCCTGTAAAACAAAAACATTCACCACCCTGGACTACTTCTATTCAGGTATATAATTGTGGGGGGGGTCAGGTGTCTACAGTTCAGGTGTCTACAGCACGGAAAGAAAAGATAGTTCCATGGCACTTTCAGGCCTAGCTGTGGATGGGTCACGGTGTGGCCTACCAGCTGTGGTCACCAATAATGCTGATGGTCTGGTCAGCATCGGAGGCCCAGGTGACGGGGCGCTGCGTGACCACCTGGCGCAGCGTGAATACATGCAGCCCTGGGTCCGTGAGGTTCATGTAGTACTCAAACACACCTGTCTGGTCAGCAAAGTTGGGCGCCTCCGTGAAGAAGGGGTTGCCTGCAGAAATGGAGTGCAGTGGTGCAAAGGCACAGTTAAAGTCAGGAACTTGACCACAGAGGCATGTCCTCTTGAGCTACTTCACATATTGTGCCAAACTCTAGAATCAAATCATCAGTGCAGTGTCAACAATCTATGTCAGAGTGCATTTCATAGAAAAAATGAAAGACATAGCAGGCACCTTCAAGGAGTGACAAAAAAGTATAATCTAAAGTTGGTAAAAACAATGAGGTGTGTTTAATGTATGCTTTATTTAATCTCAATAAAAAAAAACCTTTAGTGACACAGCATCATGTATCAAAGGTGACAGATCAGGAAAAAACATTTATAAGACTAAGAAAAGTGTAACTAGGAAATGAGTAACAAAAGTCGATCAAGAACACACTTGTGGGAAGAGAGGGGAGAAGAAAATTATAATTATAGCCCCCTTTTGGCCAGACACCTACGGACATTGAAGTCATCCTTATATGCTTTAGGAAAGGGGGTGGAAGCTGGTGGTGCTGGATGGCTCCCTTTATGGCCTGTAGTTATGGTAGTTAATGTGTAGACCTCATCTGGTTCCAGGTTCAAGGTGAAGATCCCGTCAGAAATCTATAAAAGACATGAAGTAAACAGGCGCACCCTAAGCCATTCAACTTAAAGCTTAAATCATTACATCAAACAAGTACTGCAGCATTTTTTGGAAACCGAAACAATGCACAGCATGAGAATAAACCTCATTGATAGAAAGCTCATTTCATGTTCATATGGCCATTCACAATACAGATATTGTGAAACAAAATAAAAATGACTGCAGATATCACTCTGAACAATTAACATCAGTGCAAGAGCTAGAGTTCTACAAGGAATCTGCAGCATCTTTATCTAAGAGGCATACCTTCAAAGGATTGAGTTGCTTGAAGAAAGTGGGATTTTTAGTTTTGAAATCAAACTTGGACTGCCACACTTGGAGCATAGACATGGATCCCTGGAACACAACCAGTGCAAAAATATTACTGAAAACCAGAATGTCTGTTTTCATTTTAGTGTGTGGCTGAGCCGTCAATATACTGCAGCAAAATTTCAGGACGTTTACAGTACGCACAAAGGATCCCTTGAGCTGGAATGTTGCATTCTCGGAAGAGACATTGAAGTGTGGCAGAGGAGGTCTTACACAGATTGAGTGATCGTGCGTCTAGGGGGAAATAAAAATAAAACAAGGATTTAGAATTGGATAAAGCTCATATGACTTCTGACTTCAGTCATGACACAGCACTCTGATGGGACTAGTGTACTTTAGTACAACTAGGGTGAAGCAAATATTTTATTTTACAATGACCCTAGCCTTTTTTTGGTTGATTTTGTTAACATGTCAACGATTGCCCATTATGCAGGGCCTGTGTCATCTGTAGTTCACAGCTAGACTACAGTTGTTACATCTTTGCTAGAATACATCTACTGTACTTTGCCTAACGTTTTTAAGTTTCACAGATTAATGAATGGCATGCACAAGACCCCAGAAAAATAACAGAATTATCATAGTTCACACAAGGAGTATGCTGAACATACAGTCCCCTCCAAAAGTATAGGAACAGCAAGGCCAATTCCTTTGTTTTTGCTATACACTGCATACATTTGGGGTTGAGATAAAGAGATGAACATGAAACAAGTCTTCAGAATTTCAGCTTTTCATTCCTGGTATTTACACCTGTTAAACTATGTAGAACATAGTGTTGTGTTCAAGCAAATAGCAGTGCATTAAAAAAAGTGAATAAAGTGCAAATATATTTTAATAGCTTTTAGTTCCAATATTTCAAATGTAGTGGAAACATTACACATAAGCATAAGCAAATTTTATCAAGTCTGGATTGTTCTTTTACAGGAAGCAAAGAAAAGGAATATTAATTTGTAAACTTTCTTCAAACTGTATAAGCAGAAGAAATGTTTCAAGATTTAACTTTAAATTACTTAACTAATATATAGTTGCATAACCATTGTTTAACTGCTGCGTATCTGTGTTGCATCAACCAAATTCAGGCACCTAGAAACAGGTATTTGAGCCCAGGATGAACAAACTACATTCCTCAGTTCCAGTGAATTTTTTAGTTTTGCTTCAGAAACTGCATTTTTAATGTCACTCTACAAGTTTTTCTAACACAAATGCAAACCCCAAGGGTAAAACCATTTATTGCTCAACTAATCAATCTAACAAGAAACACCTGTCTCACGTTCCAATACTTTTGCTCACCTAAAAATTGGGTGATCTGATACAAAAGGTGATATGTTCCAAGTTGTTTAAAAAAATCCAGATTTTAAAAAAATACCAGGAAACAAAAGGTGATATTCGGATCTGACTCAATTGTCTTCAGTGTATAGCAAAAACAAAGGAATTGAACTTGAATATTTTTGGAGGGGACTGAAGATAAAACTCAACGCAATACAAAATTTCAGAAAAAAAAGAACATGTACCATGGTTTCTATTATGACTGTGAGATTTCCTTTTCCATCTGTAAGGGCAACGTAGCTTCCTCCTTGGGACAGGTGCCCAATGGTCTGTAGATAGGTCCATCCAGGCTGGGCAAACTGGGTGGTGTGTGCTGCAGAAGAGACAATTTTAGGACTCCTGGTGCACAAGGTAACTGTGGGGCATTTTGGAAAATGAATGAGACCAGAAACTGCTGGCATACCCTTGAACAAAGCATTTAACCTGAACTACAGTAATTACTCAGCAGTGTGAGCAGAAAGAAAAACCTGTAAGCCATGCCAGTCACCCTTGGTATGTATATATGAATAATAATAACAATAACAGAGTATGTTCTATTTCAATGATATTTTTAAAAGTAATACAATTACTCTATACTAGGGCCGCACAATATGAGGAAAATATGTGACTTGCGTTGTCAAATATTGCAATGACAATATGACTTGCGATAAATATTGAAGTGTGTAGTCTTTCTTCTTTAGGCACACTACCAACATAGACCCGAGCCAATAAATGGCCTATGCCCACTGAATTGTATTTTTTTAAAATAACTAAAATAAAATGCATTATTTCCAATATGCTTTTATTGAAGAAATTGCACATGAGCAGCCAATCAATTTAAATAAATACTATTCATTGCAGTTCAAACAGTCTTTTGCGATGTGTTTATCTCGCATGTTCATCTATGATATATCGTGCAGCACTCAATACTAGGACTGCGCAATATAGCTATCGCGGTATATCAAATAGTTTTTATAGCGGAATAAGAGCGGTCTCTGGCAGGTGGCGGTTGGTTTTGTTCCCTGTTTTTGGAGGGAATCATACTTCATCCGGGAACACATGTTCATACAGTCCTCCTATGGGGCCTAGCGAGGAAGCCGATTGATTAAAAAGGAAATGCTTTTGGGCCAGATGTCTTCTGCTCTGGCCAAATTCACAGCTTTATCCATATGTGACATGTGACTCTAGAAACAGACCTTACACGCAAAGGCTTTCAATACAATACAAATTCCATTCAACATTCCATCATAATCAGTGTTTTTTTGGACCACATTTGCTTTTGCCACAACATTTCCTTTTTTGTGCGATTGCAAAGCTGGGTGCAATTTCTGCAAAAAGTGATGCCTGCCGATTTCTGCCTAGTGAGGACATCAGTATCACAGCAGATGAAATGGTAGGTATACCATTAAGTTACGGTTTGGGAGGACATTCCATATCTATACATATTTTTCAGGGTTTGCCATAGAATGGTATTAATAGTACTAATTGTAATACCAGTAATCCATATAGGGGACTCCACCACATAGTTTCCGCTCCAGGGTTCCTCTGCCGTCATCAGTCCATCTCTTCCAAATGAAAGCTGCTCATAATAACTGGCAATCAGGTTCCAGGATATGGTGCTGAATCACACAACATGAAGGGCAAATTTACAGCAAAACCATAAGTATACAAAAATACACAGTCCAGGAAAAACTTGAATGTACTGTCTATCATTCTGTTTAAGAACATATAATTATATATGACTGCTGCAGTGCAAGGCTGTTTCATCAGGGTAAAAAGAAAAACATTAGCATTTTTCTATTATATCAGAGGGAGATATTCCCCCAAGACAATCCAACAGGCTGTACAACTGATTTTATGTGAATTGTACCTTATCCAATCTAGTCTGTTCTAATAACTTTAGTCTGCAGTTTTTGTACTGTACGTCACCTTGGATAAAAGCGTCTGCTACATACGTTACATTTTATATTACAGTGAAATTGACATTTAAAATTTAGTTAGAAACTGGACCCTTACGCAGTCATCCGGCCATTGACATAGTTCTGGTTGAGAATGCGGGCCCAGCAGCCCCCACCAATGTCATTATTGTATGTGCTGTAGTCCTCTGAAGACCAAAGCTTTTTCTCAGACTTCAGTGCATCTTCCACTGTGTGGGTCCCTGGGTAATGCGCCCTGCAACACCATTCAATAAAGATACTCTTAAAACAGCAGTTCCCGTCTTACTTATGTTTTCTGACTTCCTGTAATTGAGGACATGACCTTAGTGTCCTCAAGACCTGCTTACCTTCATTCTCTATCTCACTCAGTCAAGTTTAATCAAGGACTGATGTGCTTCTTCTGCAGAAGCAACAAATTCCAATAACTTTTGAACACGCTAGTCATTTCCCCAGAATAGCATCGCCCAAAATAGAATTTACTTTACATTTTCCTAAGATAGCTGGGAAAGAAACCCCAGTCAATAAAACATGTAGCTTTGCACAGCTTTTCATGAGCACTTTGTTCCCCCACAGTCTCCCAGAGAAGGTTCTGTTATCAAAATAAATATGTCACCCACCTAAGAGAACAGTGGCAAATGGCGCAAAAAAAAAACTAAAAACATACCCAATAACTTCAACTGCATTTCGAAGTTCTGGATCAAGCAGGATGGAACGGGATATGGGCTGCCACAGGCTATCGCTGGCTATGATTTTAACTCTTTCCAAACCACTCTTATCCAAGGTGTATCGCAGGAGCTTCCCATTGAAAGCAGGGAAAAAAGTGGAGTTGACAAAGATATAACATACAAAGTGTTACACATGCAATGCAGTTACTGTGCGCATGCATGTGTGTCTCCTCATTGTACGAAATATCACTTTGTAATGAATGCATTGCAATGAAAACCCAGAAAAACAGCCACCAACATTTAGTGTCAGGAGTAAAAAAAGTAAAAAAAGTTTAAAAAAAAAAAAAAAAATTGCTATACTAGCAAGGATCAGGCTTACTATCCTAATTTGTAATATCAGGGTTAAAAACAAAAAATAGATTCCTCTGCTTGGGGAAATGACAGCTTGTCACAGACATGACACAGATAATACAGCTGTAATATATTTCACCATCTGGACCAATGGAACTAACAAAAAGTTAGCTGTTAGTATGTTACATGAGGACATAAACATTGCACCATGGGGAAACAAAGTGTCACAACAGCAGGCAAGCCCTGGGCCTCTCACTTTTGCTTGGTGTCTGTCAAGTCCCTACTCTCCCATACTTACCCTATCACTTTAACAGCATCATTGAGATAAGGGTCTATGGCCATGGCATTTGAGATGCTCCAGTCACCATCCGCTGCGATGATGCCAACATCGGTTAAACCAACTCTATCCAATACATCTCGAAGGACCTTAGCAACAGATAGCAAATTTAAGGAAAGCAGAGTCTCAACAATGAAGGACTTGAACAACTTCAGACTGCGATTAATAATTAATAATAATTAATGCTTTTTTTCAAAGATTAAGCGGAGAGCTATAATTAGGATTTCTAGTCCTAATTTTCCAGTCATGAGAATCTGCAAAAGTCAATCAGTCAGCTTGAAAGTCACGTGATGTGAGATCGAGGCGACTATTAACATTCCAAACCAGTCTTGAATTTGTCTGGGAACCCCAAGACAATATCAAACTGGTTTGATTTTGTTGGGAGTCGGGTCTGACGTGAAGTAACGAATCTTTCAAATGTAACAAAACAAACAATTTGGCAATGATGTGAACGGACAAAAAGAGCTCTCTGAATTGTCGCCTATGACCTCGCGTTGTAGCGATTCTTCTCACCACAAATGCAATTTTAAGACAGCACTTCATTTAGTCGAGACAATTTAAACATAAGAAAAGCATAAATTTAAAGAGGAAAACCTCTTGCTGGCCTATGTGTATCGCACCGTCAAATGAAATACATGGGCCAATTCAGGCTAGAAAACAAATTTATGAAAATGTGCCATTTCATGAACTTTAAACCATTTAATCTTTGCATTGCATACTGACATATCAACATACTGTGCAGAATTTTCCTATAAGCCAGCACATTAAGTTTCCTGCAAAGTTTGATGCAAATAATGCCAACAAAATAAATGGGTAATCATTTTGCCTATTGGCCATGGTTATTTGACTGCCCTCCATCTCCAGCCACACTGTAGCCTTGGCAACTTTGTGTGAAAACTCAAGGACATGAAAACTTTGATTCTCCGTCTTTCCTAAATAGTGTTGGGGATAACTGACACAATTGGAATGTTTCACAATTGTAAGAAACATTTTATCAGCATGGATGTGAAAAGTATTCATATACAGTGTGCACTGTGCTATCCAGCTAACTAGCCTGCAAGTCTGAACTCTATATATATATACACATTTTTTTCCAACCTAGTCAAGTAAATGAATTAATCCGTAGTGTTTTGTTTGCTCTTTGATGTTTGTGCTCATTAAACCAAAAGACTCATTTATCCCCTGGTTCAAAGTCTGCATACGTTTGGCTTGCATTGCATACACACATAAATCAAAAAGCAATGAAACGGCAAGTCTGTCGCCGTGCGGCATGTTAGCATGCGCTAGGCTACTGAAACACATTCCTGTATAGTGAATGAGACTTGCTAACTTGCAGTTTGTTTGTGAACACATGAATAACACAGACCTTTAAATTATGTCATGTCAATGTCTCTATTAAGCATAACTCATCCAGTCTCTCAAATAAACTAAAATAAATGACATTTCTAATTGATTGGCGTTTTAAACATACATGCAGAATATGATTTTGTTGTTACAATTGTACCACACCTCTGTTACAAATGTTTACATTAAATTGTTCACAGCTACTAAGCATATTATCTTTGAATAATTCAGTAAGTGAAAAATCTTAATTTTGCCGTTTCTCCCCTAGCGTGTGCTTGTGAGTTGCTCACCTTGGACTGGAGTTTGAAAATGTTGTTGTATACACACTCAGCTTTAAATAAAACTTATGCTATATATAATAATAATAATAATAATAATAATAATAATAATAATAATAATAATAATAATAAGCCTGCTTTATAAAGAACTGCAAAACAAAGCACTTGAAACTAAATGTTGGTGGCTGCTTGAATTTATTCACTTTTGCTACTTATAGCCATTTCAATAAATGTATAACCTTTACATTTCAAGTAAAGGTTAACCACTTTCCTTATGCTTTTATAATTATGCACATAACTTACCCTTTCATGAATGCACAAATTAAATGAGCTTAACCAATTCAGGCTATTCATTTATACTTAAAATGACATGCATGACAAACAGCCATTACCTTTATGTACTTGATGTCAAATTTCTTTTCATTCCATATCTATATAGGGGAAAAGAATAGATGCACACCTTCAATTCATATCATTAATGCATGACATTTTATATACATTGTCATTTTACATACATTTTCATCATAAATTAATAGAAGCACCAAGACAGCCATTTCAAATGTAACCAATAACCTACCCCAATATAATCGATGTCCAGGTCATGGTATTGTTTAGCCCCGATGATCCAAGATACAACATAATAGACAGTGATATCTGGGTAATCAAATGGCCAGCTCTTTCCATGCCCAATCCAACCAGGAAAAGCCCAGGGCAAACCTTAAAGCAACAACAGTGGTTTATCACTTTAAATCTTGTAGGAAATCAGTGTCCTTTTTGCAACACAGTAAAACTTCCCTTAATAGGCAAACATTCCGTTATTTTAGTTGATTCATAGGCTATGATCTCACCAATAAGTGTGATGTTTGGGTTCCTTTGCTTAGCTTCTTTCATAAGCCACCATTCGTAGCCTCGGAAGTAGTTCTCATCATTCTCATAGTGCATATGAGAGGGTTCTGTACCATCTGTCAAAAAAAACAAGAACAAACAAAAAAAAAAAAAACTCATTTAAAAACAAAAAATGCTCTGGGGCCTGTTTCATGAAGTCTACATGGCTAACTCTGTTAACCTGATTACTTTGTTGACATTTTGGGTTAGTAAGGATTTTCAGTTTTGCAAAGTGAGTGCACAATTTAGGAACACTTAAAGGGACAATAGGTAAGATTTTTTTGTTAAAACATTGTTACAAGACCATCGTAAATCCATTCCTATCATTGAAAAAGGCTCACGGACATGTTGACTCACCATCTGTCTGTGTCTACAGCCCTTAAATTCTGTTTTAAAAATATACATTTGACGGGCCTTCACTCTGTACCAAAACATTGCACAGCTGTACAATAATTCAAGCTCATGGTTCTAATTGCCACAGCCAATGGCGTGGGGGCTTATTCTGATTGTTTGCATGTAGCTGCCCAAATTGCACTGCAGACAAGCCATCAGTGAAACTATTACTTATTATCCAAGCGAAGACTACGATCTAGTTATAAAACAATACCACTTCGCTATCTGTAGCATCAAGCAAATTAGCCATTGTTAGCTCGATGAATTTACAAATAATTGGCAAGCTAACTAACAGCTAATTTCCTTGTTGCTGCCGATAACGAACCGGTATTGTTTTAGAATTAGATATGTATTTGTTGCCTGGATAATAAGCAATAGTATACATAATTTCAGTGATCGCCTGTCTGTAGTGCAACTTGGGTAGCTACAAGATCCTTTTACCTCTTTACGTGTTGAATCATGCGTGTTTAGATAAACCTTTATTTGTCTCAAATTGCAAACTTTAAGTTGCAATTGTATCGTTTGTGGTACACTATCATATCTTAGTGATATCGCCAGCTAGTTCCACAGCCAAATACGTTGCTTGCTCATAATATAGTTGGGTTAGCGAAAGTGAAAACTTAAAAAGACAAAACATATAGTGTTGTGCAGCACACTAAAGTCAACATTTCATAAAGTCACCTGTTCGATGAACATTTTCTTACTAGAACAGTACGAAAAGATGGCAGGCTCTGTCGTGTTTGTGACGGTCAACTTTCCAAAACAGTGCATGTTGTGGTTTAAGGGTGTTAGTTGCTGCAATTAGCAGTCTGAAATGACCTATTGTACCTTTAAGGAGTCCAAACATGTCCAAACATGCAAGTCCAAACATGCAAGCCCCCCAGGTGAACCTCTGTGTGCAACTGAATCAAACTGATGCCTGCATCAAGGTCCAATGCCTTAGCCGTGCGCCACCACGGCACACCCATTGAATAACCACAACTGCGCACACCCACACTGCTATAAAGGATGGATGAATCGCATGGCAAAATCAAACTCCTTACAGAGAAAGGAATGCAGGGCTCTGCCCACGTGAAAATTGATGAGGGCCACGGAGCCCACAAAGTTCCAAAAAGTATTGCGCGCACAATATGAATTTTTTTTTTTTTTTTTTTTTTTTACTTCAGGGGCTCCATAAGAACAATATTTTGAACTCTCAGAATGTAATCTATGTTGTCTTTTGCAAATGACACATAGCGCAAGTGGCCAAAATGAGAGGAACTGGCAGGTATTTGCTGACAAATAAGACTTCGCATTTATTCGTTTTCTAATGATGGAAACAAATGAAACATTCAATTATATAGTATTGAAATTAATAACGTAAATTAATAACCAATACCTTGTACACTGTAATGGCTAACCTAACATGACATTTGGGAATGCTATGGAAATATAATTGGTGATTATGCATTGTAGGTTGCATGTGTATAAAACAAGTTTTATTATTTCAGCATTGCCAAGAGCATGTAAAAATGTACCTGTGAGAGTGCAAAACAGTATCTGCAGGGTTTACATCGCTTTGCAATGTGCACTTCTAGTATTAATAGCTGGAGGTAAAGGATTCCCTCACAACTAAATCGGAGGTGCTCAAAGACAGCCTAAAAAGGTCTTGTCATTCTGAAAAAACGCGTTCCCTTCAAAATGCTCTTCATAATGGTTCAGTTCATCAACAAGAACCTCGCTTACAAAAACTGAGCTCATTTCTGCTGTCTTAGTGCGATTTTACCTGGTGGTTTATAGGCTACATAACATGTTATCCCCCAAACAAACCTGCAGGTTTGTGCTTAAGACACTGTTGTCCGAGCAATAACCTAGAACAGAATTGTGAAATCCCTTTATGAAACCGAATGTCCTGACTGTCTCAAAATATCAACAAAGTTAGAAATGTACATGAAATGGGGTCTGGTTTCTTGGTTCTGAATTGATTGCTGACATTTAAGGCATTTAAGACATTTTTGGTTGTAATTTTTCCATTGGGTTCAGCAGGACAATCATTCAGGAGAAACAACCCTTGGAGGGATCCATCCACATCTACTGCATATCTGACAGCAACATGACGGTTTGAGGCTCATTTGATACCTTGGACCCTTTACAATAATCATTAAGTACAGATTTATTTTATTTCTTGATTTTTATTTAAGGCATACAATGCAGGATTTTCACCTTGAAAATATTATAAAGAAACATTCATTACGAAGGGCACTTTCATAGATATACAGTGGTGTGAAAAAGTGTTCCCCCCCTTCCTGATTTCTATTTCTTTCTTTTTTTTTTTTTTTTTTGCATGTTTGTCACACTTAAATGTTTCACATCAAACACATTTAAATATTAGTCAAAGACAACACAAGTAAACACAAAATGCAGTTTTTAAATGAAGGTTTTTGTTAAGGGAGAAAAAAAAAAAATTCAAACCTACATGGCCCTGTGTGAAAAAGTGATTGCAGTTGTTGCTGCTAAGGGTGGCCCAACCAGTTATTAGGTTTAGGGGGCAATCACTAGGGGCCATGTAGGTTTGGATTTTTTTTCTCCCTTAATAATAAAAACCTTCATTTAAAAATTGCATTTTGTGTTTACTTGTGTTGTCTTTGACTAATATTTAAATTTGTTTGATGATCTGAAATATTAAATTGTGACAAACATGCAAAAAAAAAAAAAAAAAGATATCAGGAAGGGGGCAAACACTTTGTCACACCACTGTAGTATTGGTCAGAACCAAATACAATGTTGTTTTTTTGCGAACCATGATAAACAAAATCACGTGTGTGCTAAGGTCGTTCATTCATTAGACAGAAATTTGTGGCGTTGAGTAGGATAAACCGTAAAAACTAAACTTTACCTTATCCCATACTGCACAGTGCAGCTCCCTACAGCAGCCAGTTTAACCCAAAATGCACAATGCTTCCTGTAATTGGGTCGGATCATGTTCTCACCACAAATTATCCACTCCAGTGTTCAATACCACATTTGCAAATTTACAAAATGAAAGTTTGACTGCCATTCCGGAGAAAATACCAAGTCAAGATAAAGCAGCTGCATTCAGGGTCCTTTGAGAGAAACTCGGAGCATGGAAAGAAACTGAGGTACCAGGTTAGATGTCTACACACCTTACCTTATCATTGAACAAAGAGCAACAGTAGATGTTCCTGGTCAGAGGGAAGCCAACATACTGTAACAATGGGCCTCACAAAAATTCACCGTAAATCCATCAGAGATGCATTTCCACAAATAATGTGGGATTTATCAATGTTTTCAGATGTCAGTTTTTCGTAGGAGCCAAACAAACTTCACAAGTGGTCTCAGCTGTTCGTATTGTGCGCAGAAATGGAAGAGGACGGCTGTAAAGCATGTTCTGTTATTTTATTATTCCATAAATTAATATTTTATTAATATATAATACATATTATATTTATTTTATTTAGAGTGGCTAAATTATTTGAATATGCCAATTGGATATTATAATTATTCATATATAAAAACGCAACAGGATTCAACATTAAAATGGGTGATGTTTCATTCTGGTAATCCTGATGAATTAATGCTTAAGTGGAGTTGAATACAGTACTGTGCAAAAAATGCTGTAAAGTAAGAATGCTTTCATGTTTGGAACAACCTACCAGCGTAGGTTTGAGTTCCTCCAAAAACTGTGTGCAAACATACCTAGAAGAATTGATGCTGTTTTGAAGGCAAAGGGTAGTCACACCAAATATTGATTTGATTTAGATTTTTCATCTGTTCATTCACTTCTTCCGTTCGTGCATTTTGTTAATTGCTCAAAATAAATTAACATTTATTTTTTTCAACGCATTCTTATTTTACAGCATTTTTTTCACACCTGCATAAAACTTTTGCACAGTACTGTATAAATTCCATAAAACACATATAGGAGTAGCCTATTACACCCACAGAACAAACTATAACGTTTAGTTCAAGTTACACCTGCAAACATCATGGTAGTCTATAGAAGTGGCATGTTATGTGGCAGTTTTGTTTTTTGCCTCGCGTTTAATGTCAGAGGTTGACGTGAATGGTTTTTCCCAGTCAGAAGGTGCTAATTCCTTCATTCTAATATGACATGAACGCAGCATTAGGCTTCGTTGTTATGGCTTTACACTACATTTACAGCTTTATTAGAAGATTTGAAGAATGGCCTCATAATCACTTTGTTTCAGGCTTGTGACACCACTGGCTCTCTGCAAGGATGGGGAAAATGTAGCTATAGGCTATTGCGGCCCCCCTCCGGTGGGATTCCAGATAACTATGTCTCCTATGATTTGCCAATGCGTTCCTCCAGCCCAGTGTATACACCCTCAGTGAAGCCTAGAAGGCAGCAGCTTGTAGAAATAAACTAGCAAACTAACTAGCTCAATAAAATAAATAGATACATTTCAAGTTGCAAGAGAAGTAATATGTACATAATCTATGGTTGGCAGAGCTGAAACTGCAGCCTTGCAGACATCACAGTGGTAAGGAAAGTGCCAAATGTGAAACAATGTTCTTTCTACCAGTTGAATAGGGTGTGTTACGTGTTAAACTCTCTCAACAGCTAGGCTATATTGCCAGGCTTTAGTGTTCCATAGCTCTGACAATTCACTGCTTACACTATGGAAATAAAATACACCGATGGAAATAAAATACACCAATCAGCCAACCACCTGGTTAAACCAGTTTTTCATGATTAAAAATGCTTTAAACTGTATACACTCATCTATAAACACTTAATATCTAATTATATGATATGCATACCTATATAAAGCAGATAATCATAAGTGAATTACAATTTTAAATGAAAATGGAATTCTTATAAACTCACTGGGAGGGGGGGGGGGGGCATTGTTTTATTTCAATATCTTGGTACGTCCTGGTGTTCACGATGACGTGCTCCAGGACCTATAGAATTTTGAATATTTAACAAGAAATAAAAGACCACCTGGCATCTAATCCTACATCAGTTTCACATGGTACTGCATGTGGTGAAACTTATGTCAGAATAGATCCCATGCATTTTTTATGTTTTATGTTATGTATGAATTGTGATATACTTCCTTCCAGGCAGGCCAGGGCAGACTGAAAAGTGGCAAGCATTGGTTCATTCAAGCTACACTAATGTAGTTATCAAACTAAATACAACCGCGAGTAAAATTGGTTAAATAACAAACAAAATGTCTTGTGTGGAAAGGACTACTAAAGCAGATGTCTTACGAATCATATTAGACCATGTTGTTAGCACACTGGTATCACAGCACACAGTAGTTTGCCACAAAGCTGCAAAAAAGCTAGACAGAATGATCTTGGCAGTGTGGGCAAGGTTGAGAATATATGTTTGCGTGTAAAGACAGGAGTGAAGCAAGGAAAGAAATCCGGCATCATTACATTACATTACATTATTGGCATTTGGCAGACGCTCTCATCCAGAGCGACGTACAATTGATTACACTAAGCAGGAGACAATCCCCCCCTGGAGCAATGCAAGGTTAAGGGCCTTACTCAAAGGCCCAACGGTTGTGTGGATCTTATTGTGGCTACACTGGGGATTGAACCACCGACCTTGCGTGTCCCAGTCATGTACCTTAACCACTATGCTACAGGCCTCCCACACACAGACCGCATCGTCTACCTTTAAGGGTATAGAAGGGGGACTAAGGTAGCCTGAAAAGGTGCCTTTTAAGTCTGCATCAAAATATGGCAAGGGATTCTACCGTTCTGATAGTGGTAAACAGGTTATTTCACAACTGTGGAATCAGAACAGAGAACAGGCATGAACGTGCAGGCTAACCACCTGGTGTTCATAATGAGGGGACCACAAGGTGACCAGAGCTGGCAAACTGGAGTGGTCTTGCTAGGGTGTTAGGAGTAATTAAGAGTTTGGATGTAGGGTGGGGAATGTAGCAATAGGCAGCCAGTGGAAGGTGATGAAAAATTAATGAATTAATTCATTTAATTAAACACCCAAAAAACAAATGACAGGATACTATTCAAAACTGAAAACAAGTTATGATCAAACAAGTCCAAAGTAAAATATTTTTTCCCGGCATTATGTTCAAATTGTATTAATCTATTTTTTTAATATACTTTTCGGTTTCAAGGCATGTTTCAACTTGTTAATTATCAGTTACGTGTCTTAATTTTAAAACTTTTGACCTTGACCAGGCTCTATATGTCAGTCATTTACCTGTTGTCTGTGCATCACCTCCAATCTCCACCTTCAGAATTTGTAAGGATGCTCCAAAGTTCGGCTAGAAAGTATTGAAAATGAACAGAACAGCAGTCAGTGTTTCAACACAAAAGACCGTTTCTACTTATCAACGGGGTTATGCTACTCCAACGACAAAAGCGAGACTTAAAAATGTATAGCCAAGTTGTGTATGTTAGGACTGTAATGTAATTGTGTAAATAATTAACTCAGTACGTGTTGCTTCTGGTGTTTACTGAGCAAATCAAAGTATGGAATTGTAAAGCTGTACATAGACACACCTTAACAAGGATTAATGCACAATGTGCTATAATGTTCTCTCAGCAAACGAGTTTAACGTCCACCTCATGTGACTAACGTTGCTGGAGATAAAGAAGCAACCAAACCTTGAACAGGTAGTCCAATATCTGGCTTCTATACGGCTCTCCGTAATTTACAAGAAGTCGAGAAGTTGCCTATAAAGAAAAGATCACATTAATGTACTTTAGTTGCAAGCATGTAAACTGAACATAGCAGAATATTCAAGGAAGAACTAATCATACAAATGTAGTAAGCACTCACTCCACCGCCGCTTAGTCCACCGATGCCATCGAATTCTCTTCCCAATCCGATGTTATCGTCCAAGACATAGCTCTCGGCGTAACAACACCAGGAATACGACAATACCCACACAATTCTAGAGAAAAAACTACGATCGACCATTGCAATCGCTTTCACAGCACAACCACTACACTTGAGCACAACTGCAGCGTAAATTCGCTGTGGTCATATGAGCTACTCTGCCGTCATGTGATTTCTTTTTTTTTTCTCTCTCTTCTTCTTCTTTTCGGAAGCTTCATTTCAACTTTGTGGTGCATTACCGCCACCATCCGCTCCGGAGTATGGATCAGAGACTACATTAACTTGCCAGATACACTCAGTGAGCATTTTATTAGGTACTCATTAGACTTATTTTTTAGATTTCTACTGCTGTAGCCTATCACAGTTATGATATGTGTGTTCAGAGATGCTCTTCTGCATACCACTGTAATGTGCGGTTATTTGCTTTACTGTCACCTTCCTGTCAGCTTTGACAAGGCGTTTCTGACCTTTCAATTCTGTTGGTCTCACTGTCTACCCAGAAAAGTGTCCTCTGTAACGTGTCTACAGCTAGACCCTCAGGACTAGTCAATCCTGTAAAATACATTGCAGTATTTATTTGCCTGGTAGATGTCAAAGCATCTTACTTACATTTTATATATCACTCGATTATACTGCTTCACAAAAGCTGCTTAAATGAGGCATTATAAGGAGAGGGAGATCACATTACAGATCACTCATGTAGTGATCTATTGATGTGGTGTATTGGAAATCACACTGCCACTGGGAGGATTGTGGCCAGGGGGGATTTGTATGGGAAAGCTGCAATGAAGTTGTGGGTCTAGGCCCTGTGGAATTGGCTGGATAGGGATTCCAAGTGGCAAAACAGGTACACATATACTCCTTTGCAGTCTTAGATTGACCTGAGTCTCTGTCCGTCTGGTAAGAGGTATCACTTTTACTAAATCAACAATCACTGGTCGATGAGGTCAGGATCTTTCCTTTTGCTTATAATGAAATGTACAGATTGGTGCTGGAATGTCAAGGCTTTGGGCATGAAGTCACTGGTGCCTGGGCAGGGGGAGGGATTGGCTGGGCACTCTAGGAGTAATCATGCTTTCTCTTTGTCCATGAGAACCTAATTCCAAGGCAAATCCCCAATTTGCTGCCCCTGAGCATATAGGAGGATGGGGCCTGTAGGAACCACATTTCCCACAATCCCTCAGGACAATTCCGCAACGTCCACCCCGCATGACGTCTAGCTCGGTTCAGCCAATCCCGTAATGGAGGGAGCGATAAACTTCCCTGTATAAAAGCAAAGCATGCTCTCAGGATTGCCCCTTTCTATTCACTTGCTTTTTCGACGCTCGTTTCTTCACCTCATCTGCTCCGATACTCGGACAGAGGCTGAATTCTACACAGCGCACTACCAGGCCTACGGACACACCTAGTTACCTCGCGGTAATTTAGTGCCCTATAGTGAATGTAAACTGGCGTACGCGGAACGCTACATCAGTTCACTCCTGCAAACCACAGCAACGAACTTTTCCACCCGGAAAAAGGACCAGCGATCTTTTCAGCAACCGAACGGACCAGACGACAACGCGCAGCCCACGAGAACATCCCAGCTCTGCGCATCTGCCTTGGACAACGGTTCACATTATCATCGCCGCTTCTACAAGGACAGCACGTTTTTTGGATCCAGCAATGCTTATGGACTCAGTAAGACTAAACAAGCATTTGCAGGCATAGCCAGTGTTGGCTTAGTCTTAAATTTTATTGTGAATCTGTGTTTCTATATTTGCTTTGTATTATTGGAATGTATTCTGTTAGCCGTATATGTTCGTGAATTGATTCGTCGTCTTTCGCGCATATAGAGTAAACTACACAAGTAGTCGCTCTTCTCACAGCTAACACTAATACTCATTAACACACCAAGAACTCTAGCTTACCCAAGCTAGCTACTCCCACCTTTCCTTTGTCCAAGAGACAGGCGCGCGTGCGCACACCCACCCACACACACGCACACACCACACACACACACCACACACACACACCACACACACACACCCACACCACACATGCACACCTTTAGCTGTTTAAATTCCATGGGTTTTTTTTTGTTTATTTTCTCCTTTGATACACATTTGTTTTTTTACATTTGCGGCATATGAATCGTGTTCTATGTCTTACTCATTATGTGCTGATTGCTTAATTGGAAGTGATGTCATGTGGGTCAGGTTTCACACAGACAAAAAGGTCCTTATTTATCCTGGACTCATTTGGTATGCAGCCAGTGAGGTATGTTTGTGTATTTATGATGCTTTATTTCTTTGATTTATTTGCTCTTTTGATTATGTGATTGGATTGTCTATTGTGTTATCCTACTGCTTTAAACAGTTTGACGGTGGATTAAAGATGAATTAAAGAAAATAAATCCATCAGTAATAGAAGAACTTAGTAGGGTGTTATCACTCCCCTTCTAACTTTCTGTTGGTTCATATGTTCTGTAGTTGTACGTCTGGTTAATAAATGTATTTTACTAAACCTGCTGTCTGTCTTGGCGTCACATAGACATGAGAGCCGAGTTAAAGCAGTTCCAAAGAACTTCCAAACTTCAGGTTATCGGTATGTTTTAATCATTGATATTGGTTATTTTCATTAATTAAAATACTAAATTTGTGGTTAGATATTTCTGATAACGGTAACAATTTTGAGTGATTACTTTTTGCAGTTATACTGATGCACTACATTAATTGGTGCCCCGGTTTCAAAATCCCTAGGGTATAGCAACATTGGGACTTGGTTGCAGCTATATTGTGAAAGAAATGCCTGACAGTCACAGATAACCACTATGCCTGTGATTAATTCTAAAGTCGCTCAAGGGTGAAGCCAAATATGCAGTGGAAAAAACAAATTAAACAAATACTGTGCTTTTGGATGCATGGATGCACCTGGGAACTGACACAATGGCCAAATAGGGTGGATCTCCAGCATTTGCATACCGTCTCAGGGCGTAGCATGGGTTGGGCTAGAGGGTGTGTGCAGATATGAAGAGGTGGAGCGAGAAGTCACAATTAGGTTCTGAAACATCCGCAGCTGGTACTTTATTAGACAGACAACAGGCACTCACAGAATAAATGGAGGTCAATGGAGTTTATCAATACTAAGATCATAATGATAGCCAAGCAACATTAATGTTACTAATTGGCTTGATAGGCCAACATTCAGTCATGCTTGAGTATAATTTACATTACATTATTGGCATTTTGGCAGACACTCTTATCCAGAGCGACATACAGTTGATTAGACTAAGCAGGAGCTCAAGGGCCCAACAGCTGTGCAGATCTTATTGTGGCTGCACCAGGATTAGAACCACCGACCTTGCGGGTCCTAGTCATTTACCTTAACCACTACGCTACAGGCCGCCCATCTTCTAATCTTCTGTAGAATAGGAATTGATACCAAACTGCTTTGCTAGCTCAGTGGTAAAATAACTATGTTATTCAATATAAAACAAATGTTTGTCATCACAAATATTTCAGCTTTTGTGATCTCAAGTTTATATTAAATTGGCAGCAGCCAGCAAATTAATTTAGAAATGTGACTATACTGATAGCCTAGCAACATTTGCTAACTTAACATAGCCTTCTAATATAGGCCTCCTGATTCAGCGCAAAGGTGTGTTTTTAGTCTGCATCGAAATAGGGGGAGGGATTCTGCTGTCCTGACAGTGGTAGGCAAGTCATTCCACCACTGAGGAACCAGAACGGAAAACAGGAGTGAGCGTGCAGTTCGACCACCAGGTGCTCGTAGAGAGGGAACCATAATGCGACCAGAGCTGGCAGACCGGAGTGGTCTAGCTGGGGAGTAGGGAGTGATTAAGGATTGTATGTAAGGTGGGGCAGTCCCCTTAGCAGCCTGAAATGCCAACACTAGGGCCTTAAATCGGATGCGTGCGGCAATAGGAAGCCAGTGGAGGCCAATGAGGGGTGACATGAGCCAACCTGGGCTGACTGGTGATCAGGCGGGCTGCAGCATTCTGGACCAGCTGGAGGGGCTTGATGGCACAAGCTGCGAGACCGGCTAGGAGGGAGTTGCAGTAATCCAGGCGGGAAATGATGAGCACCTGGACAAGGAGCTGGGTGGCTTTCTCCGTTAGGAGATGACGGATACGGCGTATATTGTAGAGGAAGAACCTGCAGGTTCTGGCAGTGGAGGATATTTGTGGAGCCAGGGTGAGGCAGTTATCAAGAGTCACCTCAAGATTCTTTGCCGTATGGGAGGAGGAAACTACAAAGTCCTCAACAGTCCGTGAGAGGTCGATTGTCAAAGAGGACTTAGCAGGGATGTAGAGAAGCTCAGTTTTGGCAAGGTTAAGCTTCAGGTGGTGGGAAGTCATCCACGCAGAGATATCAGCCAAGCAGGCAGAGATCTGTGTGGTGACCTAGGTATCGGGGGGGAAGGAAATAAAGAGTTGGGTGTCATCGGCGTAAGAGTGGTAAGAAAAGCTATGGGAAGAGATAACAGAACCAAGAGACATGGTGTATAGCGAGAAGAGGAGAGGACCAAGAACTGAGCCCTGCAGGACTCCAGTTTGTAGGGGGTGAGGGTCAGAGACTGAGCCCCTCCAAGTCACCTGGTAGGAGCGACCAGAGTGGTGGGAGGAACCAAGCGAGTGCAGATCCTGTGACACCCATCCCAGACAGCGATGAGAGCAGAATCTCATGGTTGACTGTATCGAAGGCGGCCGACAGGTCGAGGAAGGCATCTACCTCTCCTCTAAAATACTTGGTGTGTATGATCTTAAAGCTGACTAACCGCATTGGCTTTATGCTGTAAGAATGCTTGTAAATATATGTGATGCATGTGGTTGTAACGTGGTTGTCCCTGCTCTTTTATTATAGAATTTCATAAGTTAGGGCTTTGGAATGACTGATTATCACCCCGATCTCTCTCACTGGACAATTATCTCAAATACAGCCAGTCTTGGCTGCACTTGCTTTATACAAATCAACATCAATATCCCTCAGTCCGAGTTCATACAAAATGTGAAAGGTATGGTTGAAAAAGGACAAAGGGATATGTACAGTGCTGTCCATATGTATTTGGACAATTTGGATGTGATTCCTGCATCACCCGATATGGATGTAACTCAAATTAAAGGAGAAAGTCTGCACTTTAACCTCACATTTATTGTTTCATTTCAAATTGAATGTGCTGGACTTACAGAGCCAAAGGAACAAAAATTGTACCAACAGTCCAAATACATAAGGACTGCACTCTATATGTGACTTCCATTGGTCTTCCAGTGGAATGTCTACGTTTGGGACAGTGATGTGTTTCTACCTTCTGGATCCAATTTGTAGGCAGGATTTCAGGTGATTTACCTGGCTGGTAATGGGTATGTGAAAATGTCCTGGTCCCAGCTTGCTCCCGTCCTCTGCTGTCCACACACCAGCTGTGTCCATAGCACTGCAGGGGTCTATAGCCATCATCCTCATCACACTTGGGCACAAAGGTCCCCTGCATTACGGATCACCCTCCACAGAGGTCTCCCTAGCACGGTGCCTCCATGCTGCTCGGACTGCATGAAAGTGTGCAGGGGATTTTCAGACCATGTGAACATTATGCAGAGGTACTATTCTCTTTGGAACTGGAGTTAATGGGATTTATCCGTCATAGCTTAGCTATTTTGTTTTAGACAACCATTCAAATAAACAAGATAGCAATCTGGGTAGCTGGCTTCCTAGCTACCTCTCAACATCATTGTTTTGCTTAATCTGCACACTTTAATATTCATGTAAATCAGTGGAGGCTGGTGACTTCCAGAATTGAGGAGGCCATTTTTTTCCGCTTGCTCACTTCACTCGCGATGGAATGTTCCCTGTTCTCTTATCTGTCTTTGTGCTGGCCAAAGGCATACTATTTGGAGTGTAAGCTACAGTCAGAAAGTTCTGGCTGATGAAATTCATTGTGCAGAGCTTAGCCTTGTGCCTTCCTGAAGAAATGACATTGCTGTAAGTCTATGAGCCTGCCTGATAATTAAGCTGAGAAATGACATTTGGATGTAATATAAATGCCAAGTGAACATGTGTAAAAGGCAGGAATTTTAATTATGTAGTTAAAAACAATTTTGTTTAGCTTACATTTTTCATTCTTCTACAGCTTCAACATGTAATCACCAATTTAATCAAGTTTAGCATATAAAAAAGATAAGATAACACTTTCTTTATCATATGTAGTTTTATTCAATATATTTAATATAAAATATGTAAAAATATGGTTCCAGTTGGCTTTATCTAACGTTAACGTTATCCACTAGAGGGCAGCACTCTATTCGTATTTAGAGTGAATTTCCTCACAGAGCAACAATTCGGTAATTTGATATGGAAGATTATTAAATTGACTTGTAATAAAACGAAATGGACTACATTAAAAATAAAACTGTTCAATAAATCCCAAATGGTGTCTAACATGACCTATTGAATGTCATTCTCACTCCCTAGTATCTGGAATCTGCATATCTCCAGCCCAAGATCTCAAATTGCGCTAGAATCTCGCCGACTTCCGAGGTAGTTTTAAGCAAAAGTGTTTGGCCAAATGAGCTATAAACTCCAGGGATGATAGTCAGGGGTGTTCTCTAAATTTCCTGAAAAGCACAAGCACGTAGCTACTATGGCGAGTGTTTGTTTGACTGAAGTGACTAGCGAATTCTCAAAATGGCTTCTGTGTTGAATAGGAAAGGAAAGGACAGTTGATTCCAAATGAACCAGTAGCATGTGATTGGACGAACAAAATGTCAATCTTTCAGCCCTGGACACAATGCATGGTGAGGCCAGGCCTCCGTTGCCCACCCATTTTCAGTGATCTGGCCAATCACATATTGGCATGAAAAAAAATGCATTACATTGACTTCTATGAAAAGCGAATTTCCTAGGGGAGGCCTGGCCTTGGGTTTTAGCCATGGGAAAATTTAGATTTATGAACAAAACTAAAATAATATGAATATAAAAAATAAAAAATATGTTTTTTGTTAAAATAAATAAATAAAATAAATATATTTATTGTTTTTTTTAAATCTCTCTCTTCTCTCAAATTATTGGGGAGGCCAGGCCTCCTCCACCTCTATGGAGGAGCCTCCACTGATGTAAATGCATGTCCAGTAAATTCTGCAACAGAAAAAAAATACTACAGCTTGCAGATACTATTCTCCATTGAATTGCCTTTTAGCATATGTTGGTGTATTCCTCCATCATCTTTGGCCGGCCATAAAAAAGGAGAAAACCAGTGAAAGTCATCCCTTCAAATAATTACATTTGTTTTATTACATTATGCCTGTGTCCAACATGATATTTAAATGGTATCGATCATGAAGCCTCACTGCAGTATGGTGCCTACTGCTAGGGGGCAGACACTGGAACCATCTCCCTGGAACCCGGGCCAGCATTGGGATTGGAAAGAACCTGGGAAATTTACTGGATAAAAATATTATATAATTCACCAATGGCCACAGTTTCTACTAATGGACTAACATCACAGAGTTTCACACTGTACAGAGGGACCAGGCAAGGATGCCCACTCTCACCAGCTTTATTCGCCTTGTTTATTGAACCACTAGCTGCTGCAATACGTCAAAACGATAAAATAAAGGGAATCCATACCCCCTCTACACACCACAGAATCAGCCTTTACGCAGACAACATATTTCTCTACCTACAAGACCCAGCAAACTCCCTGTATGAGGTCATCAGTCTCATTAATTAATTCTCTCAAATATCTGACTACGCTATAAATTGGACAAAATCAACCATTTTACCCATAAATAGTGCAGACTGGAATGCTACATCTCAGAACTCACCCCTCACCTCCACTAGCAATATCAAATATCTGGGTATAAATATTTCCACCAAGCTGTCAGAGTTGTTCCTCCTTAATTTCATTCCGTTAATAAATACAATTGAAGATGATTTAAACCGTTGGACAAACTTACCACTATCTCTAATTGGCAGAATAACAACTGTAAAAATGACCATACTACCAAAAATTAACTACCTCTTCAGAATGATTCCAACCCAGCCCACCACAAAATGGTTTAGTTCATTAAACACCATCACAACTAAATTCTATTAGAAAAATAAAATGCCCCGGATCAAACTTTCTACCTTACAGAAACTCAAAACTCAAACTTTTATCAATACAAACCAGCTAAACTACATCACAAACTGGATTCATCCCAACCAACAGGACAACCCATGGATAGAAATAGAACAATCAGAATGTAAAGAAATTTCCATCTCCAATCTACCATTCCTCAGTGCCGCTGTAAAACACCACAACTGCTTCAAATACACTGTCATTTCAACAACTCTGAATGCCTGGTGGAAAATTAACAAAATCTTTAAATTCACAATGATCCCATGCAAATACAGTCCAATATGGCACAATCCTGACTTATTGATTAACAAAACACCACTCTCCTTCACCTCACGGAAACAAAAAGGTATCACACATCTTCAACACATCTTTCAGGATGGCACCTTCATCACCTTCCAGGATTTGGTATAATATTGGGAAAGAGCAATACCTCCAGTACTTTCAATTAAAATCTGTTTTAAAATATAAAATTAAAATAATGAACAACTACTTACAACCACCTCCGCTAAGGGATGAAATTAATAAAATAATCAACACCAAAAAAATTATCTCCAAATTATACAAACTAATATCAACCACAGACCTAACAATATCCCTCCCAGCCAAGCCTTGGAAAAAGACTCAGCTACAATTCAGACTTCTGGACTCAAATCTGTAGGAACACCTTCACGATGACCACTAATACTAACCTGCAACTAATACAATACAAGGTAATTCACAGAACTCATATCACCGACCAAAAGATGTTTAAAATGGGATTTGTTGACTCAGACACTTGCACTCACTGCTCTTTGAATACCCCAGATAATTACTTCCACTCAACCTGGCTCTGTCCGCCAACTCACCATTTCTGGAAACAAGCCACAGACCAAATATCTCTCATTATGAGCTGTAGCATTCCACTCTGTCCATCCCTCTGTCTACCAGGAGACCTCTCAACAATCAACCCACCAAATCAAAATACCAAACCTATACTCATTGCCCTAGCTATCACCAAGAAAACCATCCTCTTAAACTGGAAAACAAGACACAAACTAAACATAACACAATGGTTTAATCTACTCAAAGAACACATATCCATGGAACACCAGCGCCAAAGCTCACACGTGGCAAACATTTGGGGTCCTTTCATAAAATCATTCAATTTGCCTGTGGACTAACCCCCCAACCCCACCCTAACCAACATATACTCACATACTCTAGAAACACTATCCATGCAATGCCTAATCCAACCCATCCATAATCATGCATATTTTCCTTTTAGTGTTCCTTTTATTCCGTTTAGCTTTTTTTTTCTTTTTTTTAAATATATATTTCTTTTCTTTTTCTTTTGTATTTAAGAAAGTGTTATTCATATTCACCAGGTTCTTTTTATTTTATTTCATTTTTTCCCCATCGTTACTTTTATTATTACTACTTTTTCTCCTCTTCTCTCCCTTTTTCCATACTATCCATTCAAGGCTCCAATCAACAACCACCCACTTGTCCACCTGTCTGTTTGTCTGTTCATCTTCTTGTCTATCTGCCCGTTGGTCTGCATGTTCATATGTGTACACAAGTCACTGTTTCCACACTTTATTATTCTTTATTATATTTTTAGTGACTCTGTCTGTTCTGTTTGATGCAAATATCTCTGGCATGTTTTGTATTTTGTATATTGCTTTATTCAGACAGGGAAAAAGATGGGTAACAGATGGAGATAGTGCTATTGTAGGGGATCCAAGGCCCAGCCATGTGTGGGGATAGCTTGACAATGGGGCCATATCATGCACCCCTTCCATCTCCACAGGTGAAGCCCACCTATGCAGGTCCACCCATCTAAGTCTGTCTCGTAGCTACTGTGACACAGGCAGTGATGACAGCCTGGGACTTTCACACACTGAGAGAGAGAACCACAGATACTGAGGCCTTTGGTACACTCATCAACATCTGAGCGAGAGGGAAAGGTGGCAGAGAGGAAGGGCAGAAGGTAAAAGGGTTTAGTGAAAACACTGTGTAAGGGTAATTTTCTTAATTAATTTTTAATTGACAATGTGTGTTAACATAAAGACAATCACGTAATTACAAATAACGTTTCAGTGATCCTTATTACTATTAGACCACTTTCTGAATTAAGTGCTTACTCTCTGTCTCTCTCCCAGCAGACAGACAGCCTTTGACTTTAATGTCTAATTTCTTTGCAAATAAATACGAAAGTTAAACTCAAGTATAGCTATCATTGTTTTTACTGGGATCTGTTTCATCAGACGATGCTCACCTGTGAAATGTTAAAAAGGGCATTTGCAAAAACTGAAAAATCAGTATATCTAAGCAATTGTTTTAGTATTCATATTGACATTTAAAATCAAGTCATTTTATTATTTGCCAATGGAATAAGAACATTTCACTTTTCAAGCAAACAGTTACTTAAAACAAGCTAATATCTTCTACTTGAGAAGAAACCAAATAACAATTCAACCCACTGCATCAATATTTATATACAGTAAATCCTCAAATTGTGTCCGGGATTCTATTTGAAGCTGGGCCTCGGATAATAGCCGGGGGCGTGGCCGATTCGGACAAATAAAGGCCGGCCCCCAAATACAAGCCGGGGTAATATTGCCTACCAGTAGGGCTATCAGTCCATGAGCACTAGAAGACATTGTTTCGATTTAACTCAATGAAATAAAAGAGCTCTTCTTAATATTTTATATTGTTGGTTGGTTTAATACTGTTGCCAATGAAAAGTCGTTGTCCTTCCACCATGGGTCTCCAACACGTTGCTCTCAAGCTACCAGTCGCTTGCCGCCCCCTTCTGAATGCTTCACTCAGAATGCATTATGGATGTAACACCCATGATAGCCGTACCAGGACATGCAAACAGGATCAATACTCTATGGGTCACAAATTTTATATTAGGTTAAGATCAACGTCAGGGCAAGGATAATCATAGATGCCTCACCAGTATGGACAGTGATCTCCATAGATACGGGCATCCACACAATTTTGGTAGTCCAGGCCCCTGGCTTCCTGAACGATGGACACATGCTGGTTTCCTGGGCTGAACATTATCTCTGTGTGGCATTTACTTCAACACCTGAGAGAGAGGTCACATGCAGGCAGAACCTAATCCACTAATATCAGAGCTAGTAGAACATGACCAAAGTGACCACTGTCAATTGCAACCCTTCCTCCTTGTTACATTATTGGGCACCACTCTGAATGGCAGCCAGCCACAGCTGACACAGGCAGCAAGGTCAAGATTCGATACCAGGGCAAATGAATAATACAGTGAAAAACCCAGGGTTCAATTAAGGACAAGCCATCCATCCCACCACTCTTTTTGCTCTTCAAATCAATCTGGAGTGTAAAACTATGAGCAATATCGAAAAGCTTTTCCAGCGATGGTGGAGCCATTTCAGTGCCTCCAATGGGGGCGTGGGGAATCAGCGCCAGTCCGGCATTCTCGGGACTCATCACCTGCCACCATGTATATTCACATCGGCCAGCTCCACCAGGCTGTTCTCCAGTGCCACTACACCCCACACTTTTCCACTCACACAGGGGGACACGTGGTGTATAGGGCTACACACCTGGGACACAAGAACCAGAACCCTCCAAACAACTGCTCCTCCACTTCCAACTTTACAGCACCCCAATTACAGGAGAAAGAAGCACTGGGTGCCATAAAGGCCACAATACAATCAAGGACAATGGACAAAGAGCTCATGGTGTCTGGGACTTCTAGATCTGGGGCCATCTCGTTGATGTTTCAACAAACTTGGACTGCATAACTGCGCACCAACTCTGATACAGTGATGCTCATATCCACTCAGACAATCACATCCAGTTTGGCTCAAAGACACATCGACTCTGATTGACTAACACTCACACTCACAATGATAGACTAACACACACATCCACTCTGATAGGCTAAATCTCACACACCCCAAAATAGGCTAAAACTCACAGCCACTCTAGCACACTCACATCCAGTCTGATACACGGCATCGATTGCAACCTTAATTTAACAAAGCAGCTAGTAAAACTAAACAACAACCTTCCATATTATCAGTTATCAACATCCTGAAGTGGAAGGTCCAGGAGCCAGACAATAAAAGTCCTGCCATGTGTTGCATTACATTACATTATTGGCATTTGGCAGACTCTCTTATCCAGAGCGACATACAGTTGATTAGACTAAGCAGGAGACAATCCTCCCCTGGAGCAATGCAGGGTTAAGGGCCTTGTTCAAGGGCCCAACGGCTGTGCCATGTGTCATTTACCTTAACCACTACGCTACAGGCCGCCCTGTAGTGTAGGCCGCCATGTGTTTCTTCCAGCCAAACTGATTATAGTTACTTACCTATTCTGACATGCTGATGATCTAGAACAGCATCACCAAAACTCAACTTCAGGCAGACATTGCCACCCATTTCCATAGTAGCCAGAGTGGCAGCAGAAGCCTGACAGGTAGTTTGTGCAGTAACTGTACTGGAAACACTCTTGATGAAACATGGCCCATGTCTCCTCCGAATTGCCACAGGACTGTACCACTACGGTGAACAGGGGGAGAAATTGGATGCATTATCCACACGGGACTGTATCACCACAAATAACAATGAGGGTAATAAAGGGAAATGGTCATACATGTACGACTGTGCCACTACAGAGAACATGGAGAGAGAAAAGGAAGTGGTGATCCACATTTGACTGTCTCACTACAAAGGAGAGGGGGAAAAAAGGCTATCCACATTGGATTATATCACTGTAATAGAGGGGGAATGGGGAGAGGCTTTGAGCATTAAGTTAAGTTATACGTTATTGAATCATTGGCACACATTGGGCCTCATTTATCAATATTTTCGGAAATCCGTGTGCAAATTTATGTGTGATCGGAAACATACAAAACATTTGGGTGAGATTTAAGAAACAGGAGTAAACATAGCCTTTTTTCGTATCCACATGTGTATGTTGATAAATACCAATCAATCGTAAACAAAAAGTATAATTACCATAAACTGACGCCCATAAAATACCTTATAAGGATCACAGAAATCAATTCCAGGCCACTTAACCTCCTAAGACCTGGCGTACACATGCGTGGACTCCACATTTTGGGCTGTACAACCATAATACTTAATTCTTAAGACCAAGAGTCCACATATGTGGACATCATTTTTCTCAAAAACTACATCATGTCAAAAGATGATGCTTAGTTTTTATACTTATCAGGTCCCAATAAGCCCAAATAGCAAAGAGAAATTAAAAATGCATACCAAAAAAGAGTGCGGGTCTTAGGAGGTTAAATAGATGCCAGAGAAAAGTTGTTTTTAAATACTGTTTAGCATGTGTCACATGATCTGATTTTTTTTTTTTTTTTTTTTTTTTTCATTATGACTGCACGTGCTACAGCTACTTTGTAACTTGTCTTTGCGAACATTAAAATATATATGAAAACGTATTTAGGACTTAACATCATCTATGCCATGATGTTTTCTTATAATAAACTTAAACTTAAACTTGAACTTGCTGCTATTGTCCGTTCTTTATTCTGATAAAGATAAACGAGAAAATTAAGCTGAATGTCCTCGTAGAGAAACATTACATCACATTACATTATTGGCATTTGGCAGACGCTCTTATCCAGAGCGACGTACAACAAAGTGCATACCCATAACCAGGGATAAGTTCGCTGAAAGACCCTAGAGGGAAGTACAATTTCAACTGCTACCTGTACAACAAAGATAAGGACGAGGGCCAATTTTTAATTTTTTTGAACAAAGAAACAAACAACAGAGCAAAAGTGACCAAAGTTAACTATCCAAACACTATAAAGCAACATAAAGCAATGTGTCAAAACTGACGAAGATCCACTGGGATCAAAAAGTTGTCTACAATAAAGGTGTTTAAGGAGCATATCAGTGTGCAGGCCTCGTTCTTTTCATCCAAACCAACATCGAGACATTAGTAATTTACCTACTTTTGTTTATATAGGCTACATAATCTACGTATGCGCCATATATGACTGGAATAATAACTGTGTGAAATGTGGAACAGGTAAAACAAACTTGGTTTGACATAAAACTGGAGGCAAAGTTATACAATTATAGGAGAGACGTTACTGTCTGGGATTATCAAGGAGCGATATATTTTCACTGTCCTGTGCCAGTCCGGAAGATGCTAAGGACGGAAAGCACCTGACCATTTTCTGTAAGTAAGCCATTCTTTAATCTTCTTTAATTTCAACCTCGGAAATTAAACGCCCACATGCCATGCCACGCCACTTCTATACCAAGATGATATTTGAATATGCGCTTTTTCCGAAGTAGGCTAAACCATGCCCCAAATCTTCTAATAGCCTAAAGTAATGTAAAGAGAGGCCAGACATATAAACGATGGTCTAAGCAGGCTACGCCCTATTCATAGCAAACCTTTCATGCGTTTTATGGAATTTATATTAAACCCCACTTAATCAGCATTAATTAATCAGGATTAGCGGACTGAAACGTTCCCCATTTTCATGTTGAATCCTGTAGCATTTTTATATGATATGAATAATTATAATATTCAATTGGCTTATTAGAATAAATGTGCCACTCAAAATCAAAAATATAAAAAATATAAATTAATGGAATAATAAACGCACAAAGCACGTTTTACAACCATGTGCTTTCATTTCCGCACACAATACAAAACAGCTGAGACCACTCGTGAAGTTCTTTAGGCTCCTATGAAAAAACTGTCATCCAAAAACTTTGATACATTATTTGTGCAAATGCATTTCCGATTTCTCACATTTGATAAATGAGGCCCATAGAGCACATTGTGATACTTCACAAAAGAGACAGGGAGAAGTAAAAGGGAAGAAGCGATCTACAATTATATAACTAGGGGGAAAGGTTCAGAACAGACTGACACAGCCATGGTTAAGTGGAAAGGTGGGAGAGAAAAACAGTGACAGAGTAAAGCCAAAATCAGTGCCAAAATCAAGGTTGCCCGTATTCCTCTTTTGAGGTGGTGGGGGCTCCTGTCTGTCCATCTGAAGTCTTGAACTTTGGTGATGATGGGGACACAGGGTCTGAGGGCTCAAGGGTCAGTGAGAGGAGAGATGGGCTAGAATGAGTCTCACTGATGGAGAATGAGTCTCACTGATGGAGAGAGGTACCTGAGGAGAACAAGGACACAGGTGAAAATGCTTGTCTGTGGGATATTTGCATTATTTGTCTCAGAATTGTTCCACTGCTCTTGGACAGCAGCAGAAACCTGAAATATTCCTCATCTTCTCACTCCTTATGTCTTCAGTTACTGTAGGGGAAAATTCACAGAAAAAAAGATCAGCCTCCTAAAAGCATGATAAACAATCACAAGTCAAAATCAGACTCCACCTTAGTGAGCAGGCTGGTTCCTCCAAAACTCTCGACAATAAAAGTTTATCAATATATCTGTATTAAAGTATGATATGTACCCTGTGTAGACCAAACAGTCAAGGACACGGGCAGAGCAAGATATGACTGTACAGCTGATTTCTCCGGGACTCTCGATGTTTTATGCCAGAAGTGTATCTATTTGACCAAGAACATTAATTATAGCTGAGCTTATGAAAACGCAAGAAACCACAGTGAAAACTGTTGAAATGAGAGTAAAGAATGCTACGTACATTTACTCCCTTAGAAGAGAATAATGAATCAAATGTTTAGTATGTCTGTATATTAGAAAAGTATATTAGAAGTGAATATTAATGAAATGTTTAGTTTGTCTGTATATTTTCAATGATTACTGCTGCTTAGTTCGTCTTATAAAAGTGAAAGATACAGAATGACGTGTATGGATGACGTGTTAAAGGGAGGGCATCCAGAACTTTATGAGGTCTGGTAGTTTGCCAAGAGCAGGTGCGGGGTGAAGTGAGGACACGTAGTTGGCAGAATGCCCTGAACTTTGTACAGAGTTGGCAGAGCATAAGGACCGTTGGCAATTTGCCACAATGATATTGTGGGAGGAGCGTTGGGAGGAGTTACGATAAGAAAAGTGTGGGTGATTTGCCAGAATGAGGTTTGAGGAGGAGTTGTAGGTGGAGTAACTGTGTATAAAATGGGTGTAAAAATGACAGTCGGGGTTCAGTTCTGGGGAGCTGATCCGGCTTTATGCACGTGTGCTAATAAAGTCTGATTTTCCTGAAGATCTTACTGCCTGGTGTCATCTTTTCCCTCGCGAAGATGTTTTTCGACAAATTGAAGATTTGGACTCTGTCGTTTCCTAGACACAACATTACTTCCTTAACAAAATTAGAAAAAATGTACCATTATAGGTAAATATACAATCCCCTCCAAAACTATTTGAACAGCAAGGCCAATTCCTTTGCAATACACTGAATAGATTTGGGGTTGAGATAAAAAGGTCAGAATATCAGCTTTTTCCTGGTATTTACATCTAGATCCGTTAACCTACCTAGAACATCGCATTTTTTGGTATCAGACCACCCAATTGTCAGGTGAGAAAAAGTATTGGAACAGAAAGTATTTAAGTAAATGAAAATAAGTAACACTGTCAGGTTCTGTGTTTTTCTGTATGTTTTTTGTTTAAGTTCTTAGTGTTTTCGTTCCTTGTAACCCCTGTGCTCACCGTAGTGTCGAGGACCCGGCCCTAGGCCCCCCTGATGAGAGATTGACGGGGGATGGGTTAGAAAGGAATGCATTGTTAACCCCTCGCAAACGCCATCGAGGTGGTAGTAAGAACGCCCGTAAGAAGAAAAATATGTGGTTCAGAGAATGAGCAGCCATACTTGTCAGTAGAGGAGTCTGAAGTCGGGGGACTTAGATTTAGGGTTTTAAGGAGCAAGGTTAAAGTTCTGACTGAGAATACCCCAACCCTACAGGGGAGGGGCACAATGCCTGGCTAAAGAAAAACAAAAATAAGGAAAACGGAAGGGATGTCAATACCGAAAGAAAATTAAGAGGCTTCACGGGCCTCTCTGAGGATAACACAAATAATTTATCGAATAGATTTAAAGGACTGACTATAGAGGAGTTGAATGATGAATTACACTCAGCTATTAGCTGGATGACCTTTGTAGACCCCTTAAGGCGCCACAAAAAGGGGCACCTGAAGAGGGTGTTGGGATGGTGGCAGGCTTTAACGTCTGGCTTGCATGAAATCAAAGTTTGGAGGAAGTCAAGGAGAGATTATGAAACTGACACAGACACCAGTGATGAATAGGTTCATTAAAAACAACATAAGGGCTAGTGTTTTTCCACTCATATATTAAGTTGGGGGAAATTCCCAAACCAGAGGGGCCCATGAAATAAAATATTGGGGACAGTTCTTTGGAGGTATGAGAAAATGACAATTGGAAAAACAGAAATAATTAATATGGTCATTAAAAAACAGGTTATATAAAAGATAAATGTCTTCCCGCTTGACATAATGGGGGCATTTCTTATCAAAAAAGGTACACTTTTGTATGCAAAAAAGATATATAAGGGATAAGTTTTTAGACCTTAGAGCAGGATCCCAGAATTTGGCTTCAGAAGATATCTACGAGCTGGTGAAGAAAGATCCACGCAGAACAATTATAACCAAGCTGGAGTGGTAATTATAATCTATATTACTTGTAGAAGTAGGAAAAGTAACATATTATAAGTTTACTTTTATATATCTTTTATTTCTTATTAGGATACTATATAAAGTAGAAAAATGTAGAGAAATTATCATATTTAGATAAATATAATATTATAGGAATAGTTTCTTTTTAAACGTCAAGAAGGGGGAGCTATAGGATAAGGCTAAGGCCAAAGAGGATGGATATAGGAAGGGTGTACCTTGATTTTTAAACATCGTGGTGGAAAGGTAATTTAGAAAGAGCTAAGAGGGGTATATGTAACTTGTGTAGGGACTACAACTTCCACATTCCCACAGGAAAATTCTGCGACGTCCACCACGAATGACGTCTAACTTGGTTCAGCCAATCCCGTAATGGCGGGAGCAATAAACGGTCCCGTATAAGAGCAAGACACGTTCTTGGGATCTCTCTTCTCTCTTCTGCTTCTTCTGTTCTTCTGCTTCTTCTCTTCGACGCACCCTTTTTGGCCAGTCGCTTCAGCTCATCTGCTCCGAGACTCGGACAGAGGCTGAATGCTGCACAGCGCACTACCAGGCCTACGGACACACCCAGTTACCTCGCGGTAACTACGTGGCCTATAGTGAGTGGAAATTGTTGTACGCGGAACGCTACATCAGTTTACCCCAATAAAGCTCAACAACGAAACAGCAACGAACTTTTACACCTGGAAAAGGACCAGCGGATCAGACGACAACGCGCTGCTAAGACGGGAACACCCCAGCCTGCGCATCTCTCCCGGACACCATTCACAGCACCATCGCCGCTTCTACAAGGACAGCATGTCTTTTGGATCCAGCAATGCGTATGGACTCAGTAAGAAAACAAACATTCAGGCATAGCCAGTGTTTAGTTTAGTCTTAACTGTTTTTGTGAATCTGTGTTTCAATATTTACCATCCAACCATTGTAATGTGTTTGGTTAGCTACATATATATGTACGTGAATTGATTCGCCGTCTTTTGCGCATATATAGAGTAAAACTACGCAAGTAGTCCCTTCTCACAGCTAACTCTAACTCATTACCACACCCAGAACTCTAGCGACACGCGCGCTTGCGCGCGCCACACACACGCACACACACATACCAAACTAAATTTCCTTACTAACTTCCCGTTAGTCTATCTGTTATGTGTTTGTATGTTTGTTTAATAAATATATTTTATTAAACCCCGGTGTCCGTTTTGGAATCGCATAGACATGAGAGCCGAGTTAAAGCAGTCTTTCGAAGAACTTCCAACCTTCAGGTTATCGGTATGTTTAATCATTAGTATTGGTTATTTTAATTATTAATTAAAATACTAAATTTGTGGTTAGATATTCCTGATAATAGTAATTTTATGAGACTGATTACTTTTTGCAGTTATACTGCTACACAACGTTTAACTGGCGCCCCGGTTTCGTAGAGAGTAAAATCCCTGCGTTATTTGGCGGCCCGTGCGAGGACCCTACATAATTTGGAGTCCCGTGCGAGGACCCCTACATATTCTGGTGCCCCGTGTGAGGAAGACTAGCTTTGGCTCAAATTTCATGTCTTGTGACTTCATAACGAATTCCCCATCCTAATTTGGAGCTCTGCGTGAGAAAGACGAGCTTTGGCTCATGTCACGTGCCTCCAGAACGAATTCTCGGCATTCTTTCTCAGCTAAATTGCCACCAGTGCAATTTTTTGAAAATACCGCTAGATGTCACCCTTGTACCATTTTTGAAAGCCTGCATGAGCCGCTTTCTCAATATACTGCCCCCTCGTGTAACATTGTGGCATTACATTCGTAATCTTACACGGTAGTTTGTTGATTGGCATTTACCTTCCGGTATAATACGTATTATCAATAATAGTATTATTAGCCGCACTGTATTATTAATTATAATTACTTGGTCAAAGTAATTTTAATAATTAATTGAATTTTACATTTAAATCCAAATTTAATTGTAATTTCAACCAATCACATTCTGGTATTTAGGATTAATGTGATCAGCATCACAGTTCCTATTTTACGGTCTGAATATCCGCCATATGTTTGTTCATTTTGCTGTTGTTGCATTGCAGTACCGCTAGTGCAACTCGAGTCCCTGTGTGATGCTATAGCTACCTTGTACTATAGTTATAGAGAATATTCAAAGAGCGTTTTAAATTCTTTATCCTTCATCACAACTTGTATGTTGGATTGTGATATTGGGAAACAATTCATTGCCAACTGTTAGGAGCTCAAGGCCCTTGTCAAATTGTTAACTTCAAGAGTACCCTCTTAAGTTACTGATTTTAGCTTTTAGCTTTATTTGGCTTGAGATATGGAACCCATATCTATTGATGAGTACCTTTCCTTTTTAGCCCAAGGTTTAGCACCTGGCTACATAGCTTTCCTGAATCAGATGAACCTCACTGATTGTAGGAAAGAAATGTTCTCCTTAATCAACGAGAAAGGTCACTCCCCCACCCAGTCAAAAGACCCAATTCTAAGTTGTCTGGTCTTGAATTTTGCCAGACAGATTAGTCTTGCTCTTCAGAGCAACAAAAACTTAGAATCAGAGATGGCATACCTCAAAGGACAACACACCAGTGTTTTACTTGAGTTTCAAACTGTTGGCAAGAAAGCAGTACAATACTTGCGTGATCTGCATTCAGCCGAATCAGATCTTTGTTCCTACAGAGAGGAATTATTTCAGTTGAAGAGTAGATGCCACAAGCTACTGCATCCACTCTCTTCTGTAAGCCTGCTTTCTCAGGCTTGCCCAACTCCAGCTTCTCCTGCTTCCTCCTTACACCACAAGGCAGGGGAAGGGGGGTCACAAATTGATTCGGGTTTGTCAGATCCCGGTTCCACAGCTTGCTCTGATGGAGACTCGTCAGTCTACCTCAGATTGCAGTGCTGTTGACCACCCATGCAATGGTTTGCCCACCTCTTCCCTGGAGAGGGAAAGGGGGGACTCCATCCCAACGGTGGTCCATCTCCGCAAGGGAGAAACAGTCAGGCAAGTACAGGATTGCACCTTCCATGCCCACCCCTCTCGTGAGGAGGTCAGGGAACCCTCCCGTGGACACGGTAGAGGAGATCTAACGTTATTAATTGGGCACACAAAAAGCAACGCTAATCCCGCTAGCTTTCCCTTTATAACTGAGAGGATAGGTGACAGCTCTGTACAGTACACTGACAGCGACAATTCATCTTCTGCCAACCATTGCGAGAATGACTGTTTTGTAGCTCCGCCCCCTAAACCAAACCGAGGACGTCGAGCTCCGCATGAAACGCATTCACATTCAAATGTGATTTCAGTCTCTCCTTCTCCAAACAGGCAGACTAGTGCAACTTCACATGGTCTTCGCTTTGAGGAGCTAGAGGCCATGGCGAAGTATGTCCACACATTTGACCCCAAGGACTCCAAATTTAACATTCAGAGTTACTTGAGAGAAGTTGACTACTGTCTCTCGGATCTGCCCAGGGCAACCGATCGAGAAAAGGTACGACTTGTATGGAAAACCTCTACCAGAGAGATCCATACATTTATGGAACAACTTCCACCACAGGTTCGTTCCAGCTATCCCAAGGTTTGTGAAGCGTTGGTAGCTGAGTACCTGCCACGGTTTGATCAGGCCACAGCCATGATCAAATCTGTGGAGGTTAAACATAGCCGTACAGAACGACCAAAAGACTTTTACCAACGACTTAAACATGCATTTTTCCAGGGCAGAAACGGACCAGGCTTAGATGAAGATCAAGCCTTCAAATCCCTTTTTGTGCACAACCTGCACCCCTGCGTCCGAACTCATGTTTCACTGTTTTCAAGGGGCCAACACTCAGCCCTTGAATTAAGAAATGAAGCCCAAATGGTCTGGGACACTTTAAGGATTGTGCCCAGGAACGAGGTATTGGAAACAGCTAAGCACGTTGTTCCAACCAAGCCCGCCGGCACTTCCCAAGTTGCCCCATTAAAGTCTAATGGCTCAAAACAACGGCATGTGAGTAAGTTCCCGGTTAAGAGCCACCGTGGTCGCTTCTCACACTCTGATTCCAGCCGGAATTGGAGAGAAGACCGACCCGGTAGGCCCAAGCCTCAGAGTCACCAGCATGACTCTGATAGGGAAGATACCTTGTCTGAAGAGAGCTTCTTCAGTTCCTCTGAGGACAACTAAAGCCTCTAACCTTTGTTCAGTAGTGTGTATGCCTTGAGTAACCACTCCAAAGAGCTATCTGGTCTTGTTCAACCTCCATCAAAAGACGTTGAATAAGACTGATCTATAGCCGTGGTCTCCTCACAGGCAGACTCCCAGCTGAAGCTTTGACCACTTTCTTTTGCACACCTTTCCTACCAAAGGGGGGTGGCAAAATAAACTGGTAGTTTATAGCAGCCACTTAGATTTGCATGTAGCAGCAGCAAACGCAGATCGTAAGTAGGTACTGTAGAGTTAAATCCGACACCTGTTATAACTCGTAAACGTTCATTGCTTCTTTCTACACCTACTGAACCATCGTAAAGTATTGCATGTAGAAACTACAGTGTAATCTTTACAAGTATATTGCCACACCCCAGTGTGCCTTACTCCACCTCTTCCCCAAGCAAGACAAGACCACTTGTGAGCTTACCACATCATTTAGAAATGAGACCACCTCTCCATTTCCTTCCTGATGACACAGCCATAAGGTTAAGCTTGGATACAGAAAGCTGCCCTGATTTGAAAATGTCCCCACATATTTCAGATGACAACCCTCGTCAGCAACCTGACTGTAGGGACTAGAACAAGGTCAGTCTGAACAAGACTTCCAAAAAGGCTACAGCCTCTCCATCCTAGACCCCTACATCATCTGAACATTTTCATGGCTGGGTCATTCCTGTTGGTGCTCCACCTTCTGGACACCATCCAATAACTAACAAAACACCTGAACTAACAAAACGACTAACCCTTTCACCAAGGTTTCTCATGTTTTGTGACAATGTATTCACTGTTCGACCTTAGTGTTTCACATTGTTTGTATCATGTGTTTTAGACCAGTTTAGTTAATTGTTGATAAATGCCTGGATGTTTGTCAGTCAATTGTGAACTGTGTTACTGACCCAATGTACTTGACCTGTGGACTGTGAACTGACTTTTGTGCTCTCGAGGAACACTGGCTTCAGCCGCATCCTGAGACCACAGGGGGGATGTAGGGACTACAACTTCCACATTCCCACAGGAAAATTCTGCGACGTCCACCACGAATGACGTCTAACTTGGTTCAGCCAATCCCGTAATGGCGGGAGCAATAAACGGTCCCGTATAAGAGCAAGACACGTTCTTGGGATCTCTCTTCTCTCTTCTGCTTCTTCTGTTCTTCTGCTTCTTCTCTTCGACGCACCCTTTTTGGCCAGTCGCTTCAGCTCATCTGCTCCGAGACTCGGACAGAGGCTGAATGCTGCACAGCGCACTACCAGGCCTACGGACACACCCAGTTACCTCGCGGTAACTACGTGGCCTATAGTGAGTGGAAATTGTTGTACGCGGAACGCTACATCAGTTTACCCCAATAAAGCTCAACAACGAAACAGCAACGAACTTTTACACCTGGAAAAGGACCAGCGGATCAGACGACAACGCGCTGCTAAGACGGGAACACCCCAGCCTGCGCATCTCTCCCGGACACCATTCACAGCACCATCGCCGCTTCTACAAGGACAGCATGTCTTTTGGATCCAGCAATGCGTATGGACTCAGTAAGAAAACAAACATTCAGGCATAGCCAGTGTTTAGTTTAGTCTTAACTGTTTTTGTGAATCTGTGTTTCAATATTTACCATCCAACCATTGTAATGTGTTTGGTTAGCTACATATATATGTACGTGAATTGATTCGCCGTCTTTTGCGCATATATAGAGTAAAACTACGCAAGTAGTCCCTTCTCACAGCTAACTCTAACTCATTACCACACCCAGAACTCTAGCGACACGCGCGCTTGCGCGCGCCACACACACGCACACACACATACCAAACTAAATTTCCTTACTAACTTCCCGTTAGTCTATCTGTTATGTGTTTCTATGTTTGTTTAATAAATATATTTTATTAAACCCCGGTGTCCGTTTTGGAATCGCATAGACATGAGAGCCGAGTTAAAGCAGTCTTTCGAAGAACTTCCAACCTTCAGGTTATCGGTATGTTTAATCATTAGTATTGGTTATTTTAATTATTAATTAAAATACTAAATTTGTGGTTAGATATTCCTGATAATAGTAATTTTATGAGACTGATTACTTTTTGCAGTTATACTGCTACACAACGTTTAACTGGCGCCCCGGTTTCGTAGAGAGTAAAATCCCTGCGTTATTTGGCGGCCCGTGCGAGGACCCTACATAATTTGGAGTCCCGTGCGAGGACCCCTACACTTGCATGTGATTAGCAAACTGCAAAAGATGATATGTACACTGTAATCTGTATAACTCTATTCTTTTGATTGATTATAATAAAGTATATCTTGCTATAATCATATGTGATAAAGAGTCTTTAGAGGAATACATTGAATACAGGACATCGATTACCAGATTTGCATCACACCCTTCACTTCGAGACTGGGCTGGAAGTTCAGTAGAACTTACCAGGGCTCCAGGACGTTCAGAGTACTTGAGTTCGTCCCCGAGACACCTCATTGTGAGGTACTGCTCGTGGGAACGTGAGGTCTGAGCTCGGCAAGGGGTCCGTGGCTCACGACAGTAGTCTGTCAGTCAGTTCTCTCACTTCATTCATTCATTTCACCTGTGCCCCAATTAATGTCTCTACCTCCCACACCTTCATTCCTGTCTTCTCCCAGCTGTTTCCCAATATCTGTTCCCCAGCACTTACACCTGTTTATCATTTAGTTAATTTGTTCGTGTACTTAAACCTGTCGTTTTCAGTTTCTTGCTGCTAGTTACTCTTTCTGTTACCTACCCTGGTTCTAGCTTTCTTTACCCTGCACCGTGTTATTTTGTCTAGTTCTGCTTTGCTCTGCTTTTGGATTTTATGGTTTTGATATCTCTGCCTGGTTTTTGGATTCTGTTTCGAATTTTTGTCTTTGACGCTCTGCTTGTTTGGACTTCCTGGCTTTTTAACTCTGCCTGCCATGTATGTACCTGTCCATTTGGACCATTGCCTGTTTTTTGCCTTATTCACGTTATCCCTGAGTCTGCGATTGGTTCCTCTGTCCTGAAACCTGACAAACACTTAATATTTGGTAGCATATCCCTTGCTTGCAATAACTGCATCAGGGCCATTGACATCACCAGCATTCTTCCTTTGCGATGCTTTTACTGCAGCCTCTTTCAGTTTGTTTCAGGTGGTTTTTCCCTTCAATCTCCTCTTCAGTAGGTAAAATGCATTGGTGATTGACTTGGCCAGTCTAGAACCTTCCACATTTTCTACCTAATTAAGTCCTTTGTTGTGTTGGCAGTGTGTTTTGGGTCATTGTCTTGCTGCATGATGAAGTTCCTCCCAATTAGTTTGGACACATTTCTCTGTAGGTTGGCAGACAGAATATTTTGTAGACTTATGAATTCATCCTGCTAAAGCCATCATGAGTTACATCATCGATAAAGATTAGTGGGCCCACTCCAGAAGCCGCCATGCAAGCCTAAGCCATGACACTTCCTCCACCATGCTGTACAGATGAACTTGTATGTTTTGGATCATGAGCTGATCCCTTCTTTCTCCATACTTTGGCCTTTCCATCACTTTGGTAGAGGTTAATCTTGATCTCATCATCCATAAAACATTTGTGGCTCATCTCTGCACTTGTTTGCAAATTGTCATCCCGCCTTATGATTCTTACTACTGATGAGTGGTTTGCATCTATATTGCTGCTCTCTAAGTGTAGTGACTAATTAGCCCTTTGCCAAAAAGCCACGGTGGTGAATGAAATGCTAAAATGTGTCCTTGACGCGCATACCTTTAGTTATTGTTGTCACTTGCTTCCTTCGTCTTGCTGTCGCTGAATGTAGTTTCTTGAAGTGTTAGTATTTGTGCATTCTTAATTCTATATTTTTTGTGCCATTCGGTTAATTCTGTTCTATCACCCAGTGATTGCGGTAAGAACCATTTCATCTCTGCCTTCCAAACACACTGAGCCTACACACCTGTGCCTATTTGTTACCTGATTGTAGGTGATGTAACCCATCACCAATATCTTACTGCCCTCTAGTGGCATGGTATAATAATAACACCCAAGTAAAACCCAAATCAAAAAGCACCGATATTGGCTCCAACGCACCGGCCCCTTAATTGTGATAAACAATTACCAAAACAAAAACAAAATTTTAAGGAGCCAATACTAAAGTGATTTCTTTAGTCTTTGTTTCTTTATTAAGCAGAGGTGCCATCTGGGCACTCTGCAGCTTCTTGCAGCAGACAGATCTTGGTGATTGGTCTGTCTAGCTGTCCAGTCTTGGTCTTCAGCCTCACTGACCGCACCAAACCTCTCTTGTCAGGGTGAGTATTAATGATCTTCCCCATTAGCCATGATCCTCTTGGTGCAGTGGGATCCATAATGATGACCAAGTCTCCAACTTGGTCCACTTTTGTTTCTCTTGTAGTAGTGGGAGGTACTCCTTCAACCACCTTTTCCAAAATAGGTCTGCCATATATTGAACTTGTCTCCATCTTTTTCTGGTGTACAGATCATTATCTTTAAAAAGTCCAGGTGGCAGTAATGGTTTCTTCTTCAAAAGCAGAAGATGGTTAGGCGTGAGCGCCTCTAAGTCATTTGGATCATCTGAGACCTTTGTGATAGGTCGATCATTCAAAATGGCTTCAATTTCACACATGATGGTATGCAAACCCTCATCATCTACATGTTGTTGTTGGAGAACAGAGTAGAGCACTTTCTTAACAAGACGAATAAGACGCTCCCATGCTCCTCCATGATGAGACCCTGCAGGTGAAGCTCCATTTTAATCCATCTGATAGCAAAGCTCTCTGTATTTTGCTGTGGTCCACGCAGGCTAACGCTTCTCTGAGCTCTCTTTCTGCACCGATAAAGTTTGTGCCGTTGTCAGATCGTATGTGAACAACTTGGCCTCTGCGACACATGAATCTTCTCACAGCATTAATACACGAGTCTGTATCCAACGAATATGCAATTTCAAGGTGGATAGCTCTAGTTGCCATACAAGTAAATATGACACCATAGCGCTTGACCATGCTGCGACCTTTCTTGACCTCAATGGGTCCAAAGTAGTCCACTCCTGTATTCGTGAAAGGAGGTAGGTTTGGCATAAGTCTTTCTGGTGGTAAATCCGCCATTTTTTGTTCTCCAAGCTTTCCTTGGTAATGTCGGCATACAACACAATCGGCTATTATTTTTCGGCATGCCGAGTTTGCATTTGTGATCCAATATTTATTTCAAAGGGTTGATATCATATGGTTCCTTCCAGCGTGTCCCATGATTTTATGAATATGTTGTAGAATGAGTTTGGAAACATGTTGATCCTTGGCTAGAATTATAGGGTGTTTAACCTCTTCAGGCATGGCTGCTTTACTGAGTCTGCCTCCTACTTTCAACATGCCATCCTCAAGCACTGGGTCCAATTTGGAAATATCACTGTTACTTTTGATATTTGTCCCTTTCTTCAGGTTCGAAATTTCCATTGGCAATCTTTCTTTTTGGCTAAAACAAATTATTTCAGCCTCAGCCTTTGAAACATCTTCCATACTTACAGACTGACCACCAAGAGCAAGTTTGAACTTAATCATATCTGCTTTCACCTTTTCTGACCCAATTTTTGAATCACTCTGTTCAGCAGAGATCTTTATTTCTCTTCTGTGTCTTGCAAGCTTTAGAAGAGCATCTTTGAGCTTGAGAAACCAAGCTACTGAAATTCTTAGTCGGTTCCACTCTGAAAAGTAGCTCAATAACTGTTGTGTTGCATTCTTGGGATCAGTCGCAGTAATGACATTCACACAAATATCCCTTTTGACATCTGGGTCAATGCTGGAAATTGGATTTTGATCCAAGATGAGCTTTGGCCATTCCTCTTCTGTCTTCAGAAGAAAGTCTGGACCATTGATCCATCTCTTGCAAATCAGAAAGTGGTCTGAGGACAATCCTCTGGAAGCATCATCAGCAGGGTTGTTCTTTGAACTGACATATCTCCACTGTGAGATGTCTGTCGCTTCCCTTATGATGGCCACTCGATTTGCTACAAAGGTGTGAAACCTTGTAGTTTCACTGGTGATGTACTTAAGTACCGTCGTACTGTCCGTCCAGAAGAATGATTTCTCCAATTGAAATGAAAGCTCCCTTTTTAGCATTTTGTCCACACGAACCGCTAGCACAGCGGCCGTGAGTTCAAGCCTGGGAATAGTAGTCTGTTTCATTGGAGCAACTCTTGACTTTCCCAACATAAACGTGACTTGTGTTCCTGTTTCAAAAGTCAGTTTAAGGTAAGATATAGTACCGTATCCGTACTCACTTGCATCTGCAAAATGATGCAATTCTGCATTTTCTGGCCTTTCAGAGTGTTTGCCTTTGATGCATCGTTGAACTTTGAACTCTGAAATCTTTTTTTGGTCCGCCATCCATTCTTGCCATTGACGAGAGAAACTCTGAGGTATTTCTTCATCCCAGCTCAAGTTTCTTCTACACATATCCTGTAGCAACAGTTTAGGTGGGAGAATGAAAGGAGATAAGAAGCCCAAGGGGTCATAGATGGAACTGATCACAGACAAGATGCCACGTCTTGTGTATGGGCGTGTTTCCACAGACGTCCTAAACTGAAATGTGTCAGACTCCACACACCAGTACAGTCCAAGAGCTCGCTCCATGGGCAAATTATCCCTATCCAAGTCCAAGTCCTTCGTTGTTTTAGATCTTTTCTCCCCTGGAATAGATGTCAACACTGTCCGACTGTTAGTAATCCATTTTGACAGATGAAATCCTCCATTTTGAAGCATAGCAGTCAGGTCCTGTACCATTTGCATTGCTTCTTCCTTTGATGGCAGTGATTTCAAACAATCATCCACATAAAAATTATGTTGGACAGTGTCACATACTATTGGCAGGAAGAAATCCTTGTTATCCTCAGCAGTTTTCTTCAGTGCGTAATTAGCACAACTGGGTGATGAAGTGGCACCAAACAGATGTACTAGCATTCGATGTTCTACTGGATCCTTAGTCCAGTCTCCTTCAGGCCACCACAAAAACCTAAGAAAATCGATGTCCTTCTCTGACACTCTGACCTGGTGGAACATTGCTTGTATATCCGCCATTAAGGCCACATGTTCTTCTCTGAAGCGTAAAAGAACTCCAAGCAGAGTGTTTGTGAGATCCGGCCCTTGCAGTAGCTGGCTGTTAAGAGACACACCTTGAAAATCTGCTGCACAGTCAAAAACTACTCGCAAAGATTTATTTTGGGGGTGGTACACACCATGATGAGGGAGGTACCACACCTTGTTGTCATTACGCTGTATTTGATTTGGTGGCACAATCTCAGCATATCCTTTGTTGATAACTTCACTTAAAAAAGCGGTGTAATCTTTCTGATATTTCAAGTCTCTTTTGAATATTTTCTTTAAACTCTGCAGACGTTGCTCAGCAATGTTGTGGTTGTTAGGCATAGTGATATTCTCATTTCTGAATGGCAGATCCAAGCTGTAATGGCCTTCCTTAAGTATGACTGAATTATCCATAATTTGCATGAACTTCAGGTCCTCTCTTGACATTTCAAGTTTTTCTTCTGTAATCTTTTCATTGAAGTCTTGATTATACTGTGACACCAAGAGCTCCTCTATCCTGGCAACAGAGATTCTATTTGATGTCACAATGTCACTGTTGTCGTTTCTACTTCTCAAAGGTCCATTAACGACCCATCCTAATTGTGTTCGTACTGCATATGGCCCACTGTCACGACTATTGATAACCTCCAGAGGTTCCATGAGATGTGGAGCATTGGTACCTATCAATAGATCCACGTCTGCGTTGATTTCCTTTATTTGGATTTTGTCCAAGTACCGCCATTTCCATATTTCATCCTGTTTAGGAATGTTGCTCTTAGACACAGGCATTGTCCTTTGTGTTATGACTTCTGGGAGATGAAGAAATTGATCACCATCAAGCTTACATATTTCCAATCCTTTTAATGCATTACAAGTCACAACTTTGGTTTGCCCCATTGTGCGAAGTAATATCTCCTTACGGGTTCCTGTCAAGTTCAACTGTTTCAACAAATTATCAGTACAAAAGGTAGCTGTACTTCCTGGGTCCAGGAAAGCATATGTTTGCACCATGTTATCACCTTTTTGTGATTTTACCTGTACAGGCACAATGGAAAGGACACTGTTATCCTCTTCTCCGGCCCCTGTATGACCACACGATTCCATAGTAATAAGAGCACTGCTCACCGTCACTTCCTGGTCCTGACCCGTTTTCCTTTCCTTTTCTTTAAACTGAATATGAAGGATGCTTGGGTGCTTTGAATTGCACACATTGCAAATGAGCCGTCCTTTACAGTCTTTGCTCATGTGTCCTACCTTCAAACATCCAAAGCAGGCGCCTTTCTCCTTTAGAAAGGCTATCTTCTCATTGTGCATCTTCTTCTTTAATTTGTTGCACTCCCCCAGTGGGTGTGCTCCTTGACACCATAAACAGAGTTCCTTGGAATTGCCAGGTGTAACACTACATTCTTGCAGTTGTTCTGATTCCATTGCAGTATTAATAGCTGCTACAGTAGCAAAACTGCCTCCCTTATACTTCAGACTTTTACATTTTAAATTCCTTTTGACAGTATCAACTCTTGAGTCCTGAATATCTCCAAACAAAGGATCTGACAATATTTGCACTTGCTTTTCAATTAAATTAACCAGGTCTGGAAATTTAACTCTGTAGTCTCTTTGTTCATGTAGCTTGCAGGCTGTAGCTCTCCACCGTTCTCGAAGCCTGTACAGCAGCTTCATCATTATTTGCCGCATGTTGGATGTGGTGTTCATTTCATCCATAATGGTTATATCCTCAAGGGCAGTACAGCATTCTCTCAAAAAGAAAGCGTAAGACTGTAAAGCATTCTTCTGGCTTAATTACAGGCCAAGCATAAGCCTTTTCCATGTAGGCTGTAGCTATTTTACTTTCATTGCCAAAATGTTTCTTTAACAGTAATTTGGCCCTTTGGTAACCTTGATTTGGACTCAGGTATTGACAACTTTTCACAAGCACCTTGGGTTGTCCTGTAGTGAATTGTTCCAGGAAGTATAGACAGTCCTGGCTGTTGTTCGTTTTCCTTTCAATAGAGTGTTCAAAGGCTTTAATAAATGTTCCATACTCCAGGGGATTACCATTAAACACTGGGATATCTCTTTGTGGTAATAAGGCAGCTGTCTGTTGTTGAACTAATAATGATGTGATTTCATTCGGCTTATTTAATAAGCTGTGGATTTTGGGGTTATCTTGAGTAGATGGCAAAACTAAATCATTACGCCCTTGATCTTGAAATCTATTTTGATGTTGGTCCGTTGTGGCCCTTGATTGCAAAGTTGGCCTATTGGGAGGATGAAACACGACATCGCTTGCTCCAAGTGAATAAACTGGTCGTCTATGAGACCTGTCAATATTTCTTAGTTCATATTCGCCTTGCTCCTGGTTTGGTCTTGGTTCCTTTGGTCGCACAACCTGTGTATGTGACACTGCTTTTGTAGGTTGAGTCGTTTTCGTCTCTTCCAGGGCTTGCAATGGTGTAGCCTTGATTTCTTTCAATTCAGCATTTGGCGCAGCCTCAGATTGCATTTTATACACGTCAAGATATGAGCTCATGCCATCACTCTTGCTTTTAGCATGACTAGACACAACACTTCCTTCCAAAACCTCCAACATTGCATTGGTAGCTGCTATTTCGGTGTCCAGCTGTAACCTCTCCTTTCTTCTTTTTATGTTTTCCTCTTCAACCTCCAATGCATGTTTAGCATCGAGTGCGGCAGCTCGTTCAAGCAAAGCAGCCTTTTCTGCTTGAGCTTTACGACAGGCTGAGGAAGTAGTTGAAGATGTTTTTGAAACCTTGGTTTTCACTGAAATATTTGAAATACTATTTTCTGGTTGCACAATAATATCAGACCCATGCGGATTGCCATTATCAAACAGCCATTGTTTCACATTGCGAACAAACTCCGCATTTACACCCATTTTTGCTTTAAACCAGTCCTCTTGATTTATGCACTCATCTTCAGGAAGTGGCAAATCAATCAATTGATTGTGTTTTTCAACAGCATCATCGCAAAGTGTCATAAAATGTTTCAAATTCTTTTGTATTTCAGACACTTTGTCATTTGTTTGCATAAGAGTCTCGATTTGTTTTCTCATTGGTTTGCTTTATTTAAGCTTGCTTTTCTTTTTCTTTGAACATCTTCAACAAACATTTCCAAACCCTTAGGAGTCAGTTTAGTTACCCTTTTTTCTTTAACATCAGCGTCATGGACTTGCTCGCTGATATTAGGGAGTCCATTGTTTTTATCAGTCATTTTGATTAGAAATTGGGATTCCTCCATATGCAAATTTAAGCATTTAAACGCAAAAACAAAAGCTTGCACCGACTCGCCAATCAAACGTTATCATCATCAGTCTATATTATCGCATCCCCTCAGTTCAATCTTACAACACAGCCCAATACTGTTCCAACTATGGGTAGCGTTATGGAAAAGATACACCCACCGGTATGAATGTCTTCTCTCTGCTTTCATCCATGCGCTGATGATCCCCAGTGAAATTGTCCCATTTGAAACAATCCCACGATGTCCTCAACGTATTAAACAAAAAACAATCCCACGATGTCCTCAACGTAAACAAAAAAAAAAGCCCTTTGCCAAAAAGCCACGGTGGTGAATGAAACGCTAAAATGTGTCCTTGACGCGCATACCTTTAGTTATTGTTGTCACTTGCTTCCTCCGTCTTGCTGTCGCCAAATGTAGTTTCTTGAAGTGTTAGTATTTGTGCATTGTTAATTCTATATTTTTTGTGCAATTTAATTCGGTTAATTCTGTTCTATCACCCAGTGATTGCGGTAAGAACCATTTCATCTCTGCCTTCCAAACACACTGAGCTTATTTGTTACCTGATTGTAGGTGATGTAACCCATCACCAATATCTTACTGCCCTCTAGTGGCATGGTATAATAATAACACCCAAGTAAAACCCAAATCGAAAAGCACCCATATTGGCTCCAACACTAAGTATTCTTTGAACGGTTGATTGAGCTACCTGTTTGTGATGTCACTGACTGATGTTTTGGAGGTCCCATTTTAGGGGACGAAAAGGACTTGAACAGTTGGGTTCTCAACTGTTTCTGATTAGATGGATGTATTCTATTGCTACCATAGTACAGGTATAAGAAAGATTTGGGTTTTGTTAGCATTTGCTTGTTATTGGCATTTGTCAACATGAGGACCAGAGTTGTGCCAATGACAGGAAGCTATTATGAGGCTCAGAAAAAAAACCCCCCAAAAAAACAAAACAGTCAGAGGCCTAAGCCAAACAATATGCTTACAAAAATAAAAGGAACATCATTCAGAAGAAAGAAAGCACACCTGCTCTTCTTTTCTCCCCTCATTGTGTCATGACATTTTCTTGCTTGCACTGACTGTCATAATCTGGTTGGACCAATTTTCTTAAATTTTTTGGAACTAAAAATTGGTAGTCATTTTAGCTTATAACAGTAATTTGTGCTAAATGAACATGGTACCATGTTTCCTTTTTCTTTAAGCTGCTATGGTCTAAAGGTGATCATTATTGTTAGGCATTTCTCAACCTTTCACTCTATATGAGAGTTCATGTCAAGAAACATCTATAACATTAATCAATTTTCTTTGTATCTTGAAAGCGGCCATCTAGAAAGTGTCGGGGCAGCAGTGATGCTTCATGACACTACTGGCGCCCATAGAAAACTGCAGGTTCTGTTTCATTCCTTCTTACTGTCAGAGAGATGGTGCTTTGGATTCTATCCGTCTCATGCAAGCACAGGTGGAGACCTAATAATAATATCAGTCACCTGTGACACGTAAGGCAGCCCCCATAAGTACCCATACCATATAAAGTCATTACCCTTTCTTTCCACACGATGGCATACTCTTCAAGCGTATTCCTCTAAAAGCCCATGCAAATATGGGCATTGACAGGAAACAAGCTTAGACCAAGATTAACTAAATGAAGTAAAATGGCCTTTTCCCTTTTTTTTATTATTAAAGTGGGCTATTAAAGTCATATGAAATTTAAATCTGTTACATCATGCTATGTTAGCATGACTATCAGGAGTGCTGGCAACCCCTTAAGATCTGCCAAAATCATGATATGTCACAGGTTGAAATTACATACTTTATCTGCAGATATCCTTGTTTACTGAGAAAAGTAGGACATTAACATTTTAAGCAGAATATTTTAATAGTCACTAAGAATTTTTTCAGCATTCAGTTTTTCAGCTTAGTAACAGTTATGTTCTTCTCCGCACACCACTAAGTAAAACATTGAAGCTAAGTTTGAGGTTCTGGACATTGAGCCAGGGGGTTGAAAAACACAGGGTCTCAAACTCAGTCCTGAGGCCCCCCTATGTGTGCTGGATCTGGATCTATGTTGCAACCAATTGACCAAAAAAGATTAAAAACATGTGCTTAAGCTCTTTCTTATTATTTTCCCATGGGAAAAAAACACAATGACACAATACACGTTTGGGGGGCATTTGCTTAGCATTTTCTTGTCAGTCTGCAATTCACTCTATTAAAAACTTCTATATGAACACTATATGAAAGCTTAGTTTATCTGACTGAATAATCTTGATATGCAAATTATGAGGTGCTTTTCATAGCGCAGCCTACATAGCTATGGCCTTGAATGATTTCTAGCTCCCTGCAAGTCCTTCAATCTTGTTGAGTTGTCCCCACAATGGAGTATGAGGCTGATAGCACTGAATCTGACTCATTAACAAGCCTATTAATTAACATTCAATGCAGTAACAACAAACTAGCAAATAGTGTACTATGCCTTGCTTGCTACCCCTGGGTGCATCCAATTATTTTTCACTCCACCCTCCTTTACTCCACTCCCCAACTATCACTCCTCCACTCCACCAGAATTAAGCGGAGCGGAGGAGAGTTAATGAGCAGAGCAAAGGAGCAAACGAGGGGGACTGAAGAAAATCAGGACAAGCTTAACTACGCCATCATCAAAGTTGACATCCAGTGTTGAAGAAATAGCCATACCATATAAGCCTTCTTTTTTGGCGAGCCCACAAATATTCCCATAGCCAATTACAGATCTTACATGTGGTCAGCCAATTTAAAGCTACAAAATCGCTTATAAGTTTCAAGCAAAAGTTGCTTAGTAGAATACAGAAGCCTGTAAAAACACAAACCGACACACTAACTAATATGCAATCAGCAACACTGGATCAAAGAACAAATCTGTACAAACATAACTATTTACTGTAATCCCAGAATCCTGATTTGTCCGATCTGAACACCTCGTACTGTAACAGCTTATGTTCGGCTATATGTCAGTTGCATACTCTTAATTCAGAAACATATTTGTTGTTTTCCAATGTTCAGTGTGCACATTGAAAAACTATTATTTACCACTGTAACATCTGTACCAAATGTATTGGTAATAAACACGTTAGAAAGTCGGAAATGGTTGGTTGAATAAATTCATACATGCATGTTCACGTACTGAAATAACGGTAGCTGCCTATTTAGAGTCATGCTGGTTTTATGTACAAGCAAATATAAACCCGCTTCCTCATTTTAAATTGCCAAATTTGTTTGTTGGGTATGAGCAACAAAAACAAATTGACATTTCACAATCCGGGTAGGATGCTATGCGTGATAATAACAACACATAAATTAGGCAAAAAATTGGGAGAATTCAAATCTCTGCTTTCTGGATCTGGATCAAGATTTTGTGGGTTATAGTATGTTGGTATGAACATGAAGTCACCCAGAAATGTGGAAAAACTTCTGCTGAAATATACATCATTGTACACTCTGCCAGGGGAGTGGATATGTGTTTAACAAGATGAAAATGTTTAAATGATTCAGAAGCAATAGTGCCACTGCTGGAATAGATGACGGATTATCTGGGATTAGGCCTAGAGAGTTTGAAGTAGGTCAGGTACCTTCCTCTAGGGTCTTCAATGCACTTTTCCCTGGTTCTGATTTGCACTTTATTGTGTGTCGCTCTCAATAAGAGCATCTGCTAAATGACTAATATAATGTAATGTAATGTTGGTAACCAGAGAATGATTTCAGACTAGCTTGCATCTTTAATTATTGAAATAAGAAATAAGAATTTATCAATATGAGTAGCAACCATCACAAAAATGACAAACAATATATTACATTTTCAGTGAACATATACACACACTGAGCACTTTACTCTGAACACTATACTAATACTGGGTAGGGCCTCCCTTTTCTCTGAAAACATCCCTTTGAGATTCTGCTCCATGTTGACATGATTGCATCACAACATTTCTGCAGATTTGTCAGCTGCACATTTATGCTGTGAATCACCCATTCTACCACATCCCAAAGTTGTTCTATTGGATTCAGATCCAGTCACTGGGAAGGCCACTGAAGAACACTGAACTCATTGTCAGGTTCATTAAGATTAGTATGAGATTACTTTTGCTTTTTGACATGGTGCATTATCTTGCTGGAAGTAACCATTAGAAGATGGGTACATTGTGGCCATGACATGGTCAGCAACTGACTGAATGGTATTAGCGGGCCCAATGTGTGCCAAGAAAACATTCCCCACACCATTACACCGCCGCCACAAGCCAGGACTGTTGACACAAGGCAGGTTGGGTCCATGGATTCATGCTGTTGGCGGCAAATTCTGGCCCTACCATCTGTATGCCTCAGCAAAAATACAGATTTATCAGACCAGGCTGATGACCATGGTTGATGTGAACATTAACTGAAACTCCTGACCCATATCTGCATGATTTTATGCATTGCATTGCTGCCACACAATCGGCTGATTAGATAATCATATGAATAAGTAGGTGTACAGGTGTTCCTAATAAAGTGCTCAGTGAGTGTATTTTAAGATTATTCATTATTCATAATATTTTGCTGCATTACAAATTATTTTATACAATTCCTTGGCCAGGTTTACATGTTAGTTTTACTCTCAAAAAAAAAAAAATATATATATATATATATATACACTGGGTTCCAATACCCAGTGATTCCATAGAAGAACCATAGTTCTTTGTTGGGCAAAATGGTTCTTCACTCTACATACATTTGATAGAGGATTCAAAAAAGAACTAAAAATGGTTCCTCTGTGGAAACAAAGAATAATTTCAGAACTGTTCTTCCTAAGTGTATGGACTGGAGAATTGGTTTATGTGGTTTAAGTTATCGAGGCAATGTTAAAGGTGCAATAGGTAAGATTTTGTTAAATCAATCAATGTTAAAACATTGTTACAAGACTATTGTACATCCTTTCCGATCATTGAAAAAGGGTCACTGACATGTTGACTCACCCTCTGCCTGTGTTTATAGTCCATAAATTCGGGTTTCAAAATATATCGTTGATGGCCCGACACTCTGTACCAAAATATTGTATAACTGTACAATAATTCAACTTGTTGATTGAAAATTGGTTCTAATTGCCACAGGCGATGGTATTTCAATGTCAGCAGTTTTGTGGTTTGAAGGTGTTTGTTCCTCTCTTGACCATTAGAAGTCCGAAATTACCTATTGTACCTTCAATTTTTGTGTCAGAATATGACTATATGCAAGGCTAACAGCTAATTTAAGTGTCAGTGCAATAGTTCTGCAATTGGCTTAAGACTTAACTTCTCTTGTACATTTTGCAACCATCTTAGTCGTGTGCACAAGCATACAAACAGTTATCATATTGAGCCTACTCTCATGAAGCAATGTGGAGATGGTCAGACTATCCTCCAAGTTCATACTGAAGTTCATGCAATCTTACAATACACAATAATAAAAAACAGGAAAGATTATGTAAACAAGCAATGATAATAAAAATCCAAACAATAACACAGGCTTCCTGATCCTAGGGATTGGCTATAATAATAATGTTTTTAATAAGAAAAACATTCTTGATTTCTTCTTCTTCTTCTATGGGTAGCTGAACATGTCCGGACTGGAGCACTGACAACATTTTGTCACATCTTTAAACGTAGGTTTGTGAAATAGCATCCATTCCCCTTTGCCAACCGACTTTTACTAGTTTAAACACAATAATATTGTTGTTTCAGAAGAATGTGAACATATCAAGTCCTGCGTATAAAAATAACTCAACAGGAAATAGCCAGGATATCTCCCAAAACTACAGTTTGAATCCTGGTGGAATATAGAGCCATCTGACCTCACTTAACTTGTTTTAAACATTTAGACAGCGTGCTATATCTTCCCAGCAAAAGAGGTTGTATCATCAGCTCGGTGACGTGATAACGCCCACCAGCAAAAGAAGTCTAGTCTTCATGTGGCTCTCTTCGTCAATCGGGAAACGGACTGCTCATGAGACCTTCCACGGGAAAATGCAACGTTCTCAAATCCTGGCAGGGCGACTATTCCATTCAGTATACGAGTAATTTAAATTGGTTAAATAAGTTTTATGAGTGATTAACTTTAATACTTATTCAGTGATAGCGCTTTCCAACCTTCAGCCATTGCTCCATCCTGTAGTGTGCGGTAGCTACTTTTTGGACACCAATTCAAATATCAGTAATCACTGAACTAAGAATCTAGCTTTTTCAACTTTTTCATGGAATCAAATGACACAGAATTAAAGGGGCACGCATGTCATTACCGTGAATTCAACGAGCCAGCAAACCCAACCAGTTCATTGCTGATGTTCTTAGCGGGCGTAATTGGGAATGTGATTGCTTTAGTGCTGTTGGAGACCCGTCGAAGGAAGAAACGCTGTAGCGATCGTCAGTCTCTCTTCCGTGTTTTGGTAACAGCGCTTGTGGTCACAGATCTTATGGGAACATGCGCCGTCAGCCCCGTCGTTCTCGCCTCGTATGCGAGTAATACAACAGTGATTGCCCTGGGTAACAATGGAGTCCTATGCAAGTACTTTGGATTCAGTATGACCTTCTTCAGTCTGGCAACTTTGTCCATCCTTTTAGTAATGGCTTTGGAGCGCTGCTTCTCAATAGGTTACCCGTACGTTTACGAGAGACATTTCGGCAGGCGATGTGGGTACATCTCCGTGCCATCAATTTATGTTATTTGTATCATGTTCAGCGTCTTGCCTTTTCTGGGTATTGGGAATTACGTTCAGTACTGCCCAGGCACGTGGTGTTTCATTGATATGAAACCAGTGGAGCTGGCGGATATGGTTTACTCCAATTTGTACGCAACTGTAATGCTCCTACTCATCTGCTCTATAGTTGTTTGCAACGTATTTGTCATCTGTCAGCTTGTCCTCATGTACCGACGGCACAAAGGCACCGAGAGGTCCTCAGTGAGAGGAAGCAGGAATTATCGGGTATTCTCCATGACAGAAGAAGTTGAACACCTTCTCTTCCTTGTTTTCATGACCGCAGCATTCGTAATTTGCTCTCTTCCACTAATGGTAAGACTTTTTGCAGCTACGCCTCATTCATTATTAATCACAAATAAATCTATAAATTTAACGTACTTAACGGTTTCTTCTTTCAGAAATGTAAAGGCTGTCTACTCATTTTCAATCTTCAAGACTGCAATTGGCTAATTGACACTTTTAAGGGAATCCCTAAAATGCAAGGATGAAATATGGATGCCACGCCAAGTGTGGTTTGGCTCCGAATTATATCACCCGAATTATATCCCCCCCGCCCACCGCGATGGCGGTTCAGTTCCGTTTTGGTTTTTCATTGATTATCCTCCCTTGAAGAGCACCTGTTAAGTTTACTTGTTGCACAACATTCAGTCAGGAAGTGCTTTCATCGAGGGGAGACAGCAAGGGAAAGGAATGTGTTAAAGTGGAATCGAACTGAGCCATGGTAGGCCATGTAAAAGCATCACAGACTGAAATTCTCATTATTTACTTGGGTAAATTTACTGACTTAGAAATCATCAGGATTAATATTGAGCTTCTTTGCAGACTTCTGGGCCACAGAGCAACATTCAAGTTTGTCTCTTCACATGATGTGTGTGACTGTGTGCTCTCTCAATCTCTGCAGATCAATGTGTACATCCATACCATCGGCCAGATGAATGAGAGTCTGAAGATTGACCTCGTCACCCTGCGCTTACTGTCTGTCAACCCCATCATTGATCCCTGGGTCTTCATTATCCTCGGCCCTTCAGGACTGCGCTTCCTGAGGGGGGCACTTTGCACATCGCACCCCACTCCCTCGCAAACAGTTGCACCTGCCCAACTTGAGCTCTGCCAGAGGAGTCTCCCCACAGAGCTGAGAAAACCTCGGAGTCCAGACAAAAACTGAGCATAAGGACAGGAAATAAGGCGGGGTCACTTGGGAAGTTCCCAAGCTGATGTGTCTACTTTTCTTGTTGCTTTTTTCTTGAACTAAATTTTATTCTCCATTTGTCTTTCTGTCTCCCAATTTGTAATTGTAATTGTAAGCCTGTCCCATTGATGCAGAATCTTTGTCAATATGGCATAATTGCACATTATAATGCACATGCTCTGAAAATTAGAGCATCGAGCCCCAACTCTGTAATCCACCAATCTACGCATGATGAACTGAGAGACCCTACGCAGTAACTGTGAGCATATGTCTGTAGTAGAAGTGGCTATGTTAATGTTAGTCCTGAAAACAAATCATATTGCTCATTAAATGACTGCCAAATTTAACCTGGAGGTTCAACAGCTCTGTTGTTGTCTTACATGTTAATGTTGCATTGAACATGGTTTAATTGACAGGTTACGGGCACTTCATACACGAACAGATAGTGTTGCTTATGAATGAATGTGGCCACCTTTGCAAAATAAAAAACTAAATGATATCCACTTGGCTCCTGGAATCTAATTTACGACTGTGAAAAAAACCTGTATTTTAATTCCCATTAAAATGACTTGTATCTACTGTGTATCTACTTCTACAGTAGTTACTAAAAACATTTTTGTAACATAAAAACATCACTAGTTGTGATCTCACACAAATCACCTTTCAAATTGGTTCCCAATATTATTTCCCCACACTGTAATGATATATTCCCACTCTTACCTCCCTTTCCTATCAAAACAGCCACAATTCTTCATGGCATGGATTCCGCAAGATGTTGAAAAGATTCTGTTCCATGTTGATATGATTGCATTACACAATTTCTGCAGATTTGTCAGCTGCACATTCATACTGTGAGAATCTCCGGTTCTACTATACCCCAAACGTGTTCTACTGGATTCAAATCCGGTGACTGAGAAGGGCAGGAACATTGACCTCATTGTTCATGAAAAGATTACTTTTGCTTTCGTAGGTGGTGCATTATCATGCTGGAAGTAGCCATTAGAAGATGGGTACACTGTGACCATGAAAGGATACACATGGTCAGAAACAATACTCAAATAGACTGTGGTATTCAAGCAATGATTGATTGGTATTAATGGGTCAAAAGTGTGCCAAGAAAACATTCCCCACACCATTACACCACAGCCTGGATTGTTGACACAAGGTAGGTTGGGTCCATGGATTTATGCTGTTGGCGGAAAATTCTGACCCTACCCTCTGTATGCCTTAGCAAAAATTAAGATTCATCAGACCATGTTTTACCAGTCTTCAACTGGTGAGCCTGTGCCCACTGCAGCTCTGTTCTTGGCTGATAGAAGTGGAACCCAACGGTCCCAACTGCCTCAAGGTTTGATGTGTTGTGCATTCTAAGATGCTTTTCTGCTCACCACAATTGTGCAGTGTGGTTATCTGAGTTACCGTAGCCTTTCTGTCAGCTCAAAGTGATCTGGGTCAGGAGCTTCAGTTAATGTTCACATCAACCATCAGAATGGGGAAAAAATGTGATCTAAGTGACTTTGACCGTAGAATGATGGTGGGAGACAGGGTGGTTTGAGTATCACAGAAACTGCTGATTTCCTGAGATTTTCATACACACAAGTCTCTAGAGTTAGAGCAAAGAATGATGCAAAAAAATCAAATAAATCCAGTGAGCAGCAGTTCTGCAGACAGAAACTCCTTGTTAATGAGAGATGTCAGAGGAGAATGGCCAGATTGGTCAATGCTGACAGGAAGGTGTAATGCAAATAACCACACCTTACAACAATGGTATGCAGAAGACCATCTCTGAACACACAATGCATCATAAGTGGATCTAAGTGGATAGGCTACAGCAGTAGAAGAATAAATAGCTAATAAAGTACTCACTTATTGTATATTACGGAGGGGAACTGCCTCTGGATACCGCGTGGCATAGTCTACTAGGAGTAATACAAAGCAATATCCTATTGTGCTCCACTCTGGTGGTCCGAAGAGGTCCATGCCAATTCTTTCGAAGGGGACCTCTATTAAGGGTAACGGATAGGTGGTTTTGGAATGGCTGCAGGATTTGTGACACGACGGGGACTGCCGTACACCACCAACGGACATCACCTGTATACCTGGACAATAAAATCGGACCATTATACTGTCTCATCCCGAGACTGTTCAAGGCAAAGTCAGTCACTCAAGAGAAGGTCACTCATTTCTGTCTCACCCTGAACCGGGACGCCAGACAATCCCTCCTCTGGATCTCCATCATCAGTGACCACCTCACCCCGGCTGCAGTAAAAGGACAATGAACACACCCCCCTTGTCAAGGCCACTTCTACCAACTTCACCCTCGCCATCTCTCAAAACCCCGGCCAATCATGTCCCAGAATCAATGTCCCAGAATCAGCGGAATGGGGGAGCGGGCACTCACCCAAAAATTCTATTTGTGCAGTTCGATAACAATGAATATCCTTGTGTGTCTATCAATCACCTCTGGTAGAACCAGGGGCTGGTGCACAAGGGTACGGTAGTAAACCAAATCCAACAACGCCGCAATTGTATCCCCTTTCACGACTCTGCTGGAGTGGGGGAGGGAGGCGCCATGGAACACTGCCCTGACCTCTCTGGCACACTCACCTGACCTGAGACCGGGAACTGGGGGGAGTTAAACGGTGGGGCCAAAGGAGTGGGTGTGACAGGATTGACTTTTAGGGGAATAGGGAACTGGGGTTGGGGCAGGATTAAAATGGGGACCTGGGGCTGGGGCGAGGTAACAAAAGGGAACTGGGGCGGGAGTGGCACGTGATTGTCTCCGGGTCTAAACTGTAGCTTTCGCTCTGTCAATTGACAGTCCCGTCTCTCTCGCACAACAGCTCTCTCATCGTCCCTAGTTCCCTGGCCTCAGACGCCTGCTGCGGAAAAGCACACAGCCTGGACTAATTCAAAATGTCGGCCAGATATGTGCCTACTTAACCTGTATGCGTGGTTCTCAGATTGCCCTGCTTTCTTCCCACAAACAGTGCCTTTGCCACAGATGACTTCATTTCAGTTTGTGTTAATTTGTCCAAATACTTTTGGTCCCCTAAAATTGGTGGGACTATGTATAGAAAGAGCTGTAACTCCAACATGGCTCACCCAATATGGATGTAAAAACCAAATCAAATCAAAGCTGAATGTCTGCACACAGCAGATATTTCCCAGAATGCATCTCCCAGTCTTTTTTTCGTATAGCATCATTTACAGGTTGTCACAGAAAGCTTCACCATGGATATTTCCCAAAGGGAATGAAGAAACAAAAAAATATTCTGTGACGATTTACTTTTATTTCCTGTTTACAGGAGGTTGGTGATCCTTAAAACATTAATAAAAACTGGCCGTCTCCGTAATGGATACCAGCTGAGCCAAAGTCTTGAGATCTCACTTTTCCCCAGGGCTAAAGGATGCATCTCCAGTAATGGAAGCAACATTTGTAGCATGTGGCGGATGAGTGCTCTCTGGCTACAAGGGGAAAGGTTTACAACAGGCTCTGTCAGAGAAGTTTACACTTTGCTGTGATCCCACACAGCCTGTTCGCTGCACCAAGCTTCGTCAAGCCAGCGCTAAAAGCCTGTTCACTTCTGAGGGCTTCTTCCACCACTTTCAAGCACAAACCAAATGTAAGGATTTCATTTATTAAATTGTTACAGCCCAAAGGAGACTTGATACTCCAAAAAGTAAACTAAAGTAAAAATTATCCTGCAAATCCCTAAGAATAAACTACCTCAGATATAAACAATCCAGAATAAACATTCTGTCTAAACTACCCAGTAGGGGCATCTGTATCTGTTCAACCAATAAAATCTGTTTCTGTTTGGATAGAAACACGTAACTGGTCATAGCCTACCCAAAGTTGTGTAAACATAAGAAATGTTGTTGTATGTACCTAATGTACTGTACCTAAAACTAGCTTTTTTTCTTTTCTTTTTTTACTTCCAGTGCCACCCCGCAAACAGTTATTCTGCTTTTACCAAGGCACCGTCTTTCCCGTTTTGCTGCCTTCCAAATGTGCATCAAAATCGAAACTATTGTTCCTTTAAAATAAATGCGCCTGGCTTATTATTGCGGTTTAAGCAATATTGCAATACCCGGTTTAGATTCTAAACTAGCAATCAATCTGTGGCCATTTCAGGGAGTTAAGAATGCAAACACCGTAGGGAATTGAATGCTACAGTACCATAGTTATCAAAGAATTCCTGTGTTTTAAATCTGTAGCTGTTGGTCCACTTATGGCTTATTGTATTGGGTTTTTTTCATCCGTGCGGTATCTATATAAAAATAAATAAAGCAATACATTATCATTAGGCTATTTATCCATTGGATAATGAAAATGAAAATTCCCTGCTTTCAGCGAAAAATGTACCTTGTTAATCTCGCTCCATATAAAATGCATTGGCAAAAGTTTACGGTTACATAAAAATATATCAACTTGTATAGAGACCTGTATTGGCATAAATGTGAAGTCATTAGACCAGTCGCCTATGGTAAAATAGACCCAGTGTTATCATATTATATTAGGCAAATATTGCACTCCCAACGGAGTGCACAACCAGGAGCAGAGCCAGACTATTTTCAGGGGGGTGGTACAGGCGTGGCGTCCAAATTTTTGTTTTGTTTTGGTTTCAACCATGTCATGCCGGGAGGTGTCTGCTGGCGCCAGAAGGGATCTTGAGGTCTAAGTACATTTTAACTACTAAGTAGAAACAATTACATTGTACAGTTACAGTGTATTCATGTCTTCTTTGTTTTTTTGTGTTTTTCTTTCACTTTGCAAGGAAGGTGCATATGGTCTTCATTTTGCACTGTCAACATTAAAAGTCAAAGTCCCCTTGTTTATAATATTCTCATCAACAACATCTCACTCTAATGTGCAATTAGTAAACTCAGCAACAGTAGCCTTAGTCAGATTAAGTGGGTGTGATATATTGTGCAAGAATAACACTATTTACAGCACTGTCAATTTTCACATATTACAAGGTTTATTGCTATTGAGAGGAATTCTATAATCAGCTGTGAGAGCTATAACATTACATTTGACATTACATTACATTATAACATTTCTGGGCGTGAAATGGTTTGTCATACACATGCAGTCACTAAAAAAAGAGGCGCACAAGAAAATGTTCAAACAATATTATTGTAACCGTATCTTACCATGTGTATCTTGTATAAACATACTGATGTGCTCTGGAGCAGGTTTTTATCCAGGATGTCTCTGTACATTGCTGCATTCATCTTTCCCTCAATCCTGACTAGTCTCCCAGTTCCTGCCTCTGAAAAACATCCCCACAGCATGATGCTGCCACCACCATGCTTCACTGTAGGGATGGTATTGGCCAGGTGATGAGTGGTGCCTGGTTTCCTCCAAACATGACGCCTGGCATTCACGCCAAAGAGTTCAATCTTTGTCTCATCAGACCAGAGAATTTTGTTTTGGGCGCCTTTTGGAAACCCACTAATGTTGCACTGCTGAGCAATGTACAGCACTTCTGTCCACAGCTCCCCAAAAAATGCTTAATCTCTGTAGTGCACTAATGTGTTCTGTAGTGCCTAAATGAGGTCAACTGCTCCGACGACGAGGATTGTAGCATATCAGACAGAAGCTTGGTGTCACCCAGTATCCTCCTAAAAGTTACCAGAAGGCCAATGAACTTTAGGTCTATTTTGTAAAAATGCAATGATTGTCCACAGGTTGGATTTGTAGAGGGGAGCTAGGAGCTTTCACCTAGCTAGCTAGCTAATGTTAGTTAATATGAGCCGCAGGGCTAACCATATGAACACTATCAAAAGTAGGCTACAAACTAAATAAAAAGCAACAAATTACTTGTACTGTTCATTTATGTTGCAAAACAGTGCGCAGAAACAGAGACTTGTGCCTGTACGCTGCTAGCTAGCTATCTAACTAACTAGTTAGCGGTACTAACAGTGAACAACATAGCTAGTCTAAAAGTGTTGTTTTAAGAACATGAACCAAATTAATTGTAACAGTAGTTTGCAAATATGCACAGAAGACTCTTCTTCACATCATGCAGGAGTTTTCTTGAGCGTTCAAAGCACACAATGATTGACATCACTAAGAGCCCGTGGGGTGGCACATGGGGTGGCCAATCAGATCACAGGAGTGGCGGGTGCCACCATATATATATGGGTGTCACCCAGTGGAGGCTGGTGACTTCCAGAATTGAGGAGGCCATTTTTTTCCGCTTGCTCACTTCACTCGCGATGGAATGTTCCCTGTTCTCTTATCTGTCTTTGTGCTGGCCAAAGGCATACTATTTGGAGTGTAAGCTACAGTCAGAAAGTTCTGGCTGATGAAATTCATTGTGCAGAGCTTAGCCTTGTGCCTTCCTGAAGAAATGACATTGCTGTAAGTCTATGAGCCTGCCTGATAATTAAGCTGAGAAATGACATTTGGATGTAATATAAATGCCAAGTGAACATGTGTAAAAGGCAGGAATTTTAATTATGTAGTTAAAAACAATTTTGTTTAGCTTACATTTTTCATTCTTCTACAGCTTCAACATGTAATCACCAATTTAATCAAGTTTAGCATATAAAAAAGATAAGAACACTTTCTTTATCATATGTAGTTTTATTCAATATATTTAATATAAAATATGTAAAAATATGGTTCCAGTTGGCTTTATCTAACGTTAACGTTATCCACTAGAGGGCAGCACTCTATTCGTATTTAGAGTGAATTTCCTCACAGAGCAACAATTCAGTAATTTGATATGGAAGATTATTAAATTGACTTGTAATAAAACGAAATGGACTACATTAAAAATAAAACTGAGACGGGTGCGTGGGGGTTGGACCCAAAATGCACGAATCAGAAACAATAGTAATATAAAGACCCCTCAGGGCTTTATTCGGGACGAATCCCAGGAGAGTAGTCAACACCAGCAAAGTCCATACACGTAGATCCAGCCAAACAAAAAGTAAACAAACAAAAAGCACGGTGCCGAGGGAAGAGGCAAACTCGTAGTCGGTAGCAGGAGAGCTGTCAGCGGGGCAGATGAACAGGCGGACGGCAGGCAGAGGCGTAGTCGTGGGCGAAGCGGGAGTCGAAACCATGAAACAATCAGCGGGGCAAAAGTACAAAAATGGTAGGCGGGGACGTAGTCAAGAAACAAACGAAGGTCACAAAACAGAAATCAATAATCAATAGTCGATGACAGGCTTGGATCGTAACGTGTAATCAAAACAGTAAATGCTCAAGAGTTGCGTGGAAACCAGAGGCAGACAATTTCGCAGTGAACAGTTGCGCGACTGGGCTATAAATGCAGGTGTAGACAGGTGTAGACAATTAGTTAGAGCGTAGCAAGGAAATGGAAAACAGGTGCGATGGATGACAAGTTTAACAAGGAGATTAGTAATCGTTAGTAATAAACCTATCCTGCCCTAGCATTAGTAAATTAGTAAATGACATGCACGAGAAACGTAAGGTAACATGAACACATGATTAGTTTGTTAGTCTCTACCCAATCCTGATGTAGCGTTAGTAGTTTTAGTAAATAGACAAATAGAAACAATTAGGAAGTGAATGACAGAAGGAGAGGGAGAGAAAAGGCGGAACGCAAGGTTTGCGGAAAAACATGTAAAAGTGTATGCATAAACCGTGACCAGTTAACGTAACAATAAACATAAATCAAAACATGACACAACGCGAAACTAAGACGATAACCACTAAACATAACCAGGAATATAATCGTACGAAAACATAACTAGACATGACAAGAAAATAAATCGTAACGAGACATAACTAAACATGACAAGAAAATAAATCGTAACGAAACATAACTAAACAACATGACGAACCTAGACAACATAATACATGATAAGACACTACGTGACTAAGACAACATAAATAAACATAAATCAACATAAAACATGGCGAGACAGACCTGAAACGTGACAAAAACTGTTCAATAAATCCCAAATGGTGTCTAACATGACCTATTGAATGTCATTCTCACTCCCTAGTATCTGGAATCTGCATATCTCCAGCCCAAGATCTCAAATTGCGCTAGAATCTCGCCGACTTCCGAGGTAGTTTTAAGCAAAAGTGTTTGGCCAAATGGGCTATAATATGATAGCCAGGGGTGTTCTCTAAATTTCCTGAAAAGCACAAGTTGATAGGACACTTGTAGCCACTATGGCGAGTGTTTGTTTGACTGAAGTGACTAGCGAATTCTCAAAATGGCTTCTGTGTTGAATAGGAAAGGAAAGGATAGTTGATTCCAAATGAACCAGTAGCATGTGATTGGACGAACAAAATGTCAATCTTTCAGCCCTGGACACAATGCATGGTGAGGCCAGGCCTCCGTTGCCCACCCATTTTCAGTGATCTGGCCAATCACATATTGGCATGAAAAAAAATGCATTACATTGACTTCTATGAGAATCTCATTTCCTAGGGGAGGCCTGGCCTGGCCTGGCCTCCCTTAATACAAACTGATAGGGAAATCTGGCCTGTTGCTTTACAATTGCAATATTGGGTTTTAGCCATGGGAAAATTTAGATTTATGAACAAAACTAAAATAATATGAATATAAAAAATAAAAAATATGTTTTTTGTTAAAATAAATAAATAAAATAAATATATTTATTGTTTTTTTTAAATCTCTCTCTTCTCTCAAATTATTGGGGAGGCCAGGCCTCCTCCACCTCTATGGAGGAGCCTCCACTGGTGTCACCCCATTCCACCCCTCTAGCTCCGACCCTGTGCGCAACCCCGTCTGTTAGTTCTTAACAGCGGCATATTTATAGGCACATGCTAATCAAGTCTGTCAGGCAGAATCAATACAGAAGAAGGATAAAAACATGCAGAATTCTTACTTTAACCGATACATTTTAAAAAATGACACGCGAACGAACAGCATGCCTGTAAACTACAGGGATTTAACTAGCCTACGGACTGCTGGAACTGTGAGGTTACACTGCACGATGTCAATGTAAATCTTTAATTTGCCAATTAGACTATTGTCTGACTTACAATGTTAACATTTAACTCTTAAGATTCCCCAAAGTTTGAAAATACAATTAAATTCGTCAGTAGCTACAGTTTAAATCATAAAAAAGGAATGTATCTGTTTTCAAAAACTGATAATTTATCACATCCCTACCTCGTGTGGTGCCCTTATTTCAATATGAGTGCAGTCGACCGCACCTATTACATTTGGGAACACGCAGCAAATTGCAGAGAAGTTTAGCTTGCGTTCAGTTTCAGTGCAAACTTTATTCTGACATAACATGACAGAAAACCAGTTGTTCAATGTAACAAATGACAATAGCATATAACTCTCAGAGGTAAGTAACAAAAGCTCATTGTTGCTCCAGGTAAGTATCAAGCGTATCCAGTATAAAGCAGATATGTCACTATTTCCATAAAATAAAGTATTAATTCTAGCATATGAAAATACATTGAAAACTGCAGCACGGTGAAATAATGCAAATGTCCATAAGTACCCTTGCATTTACAGTACATATTACATATTTACCAATAAAACAACAGAAACCCATATTATGTTCTCATTTAGTTGCTGTAACATTTCAATTAGTTCAATTATTTCATTACATTGCTAATAAAACAATAATACCGTAAATCTCAAATTGTGGCCGGGGTCTTTTATTTACTTAGGCTGCACAAAGCACGGGCCTTTATTTGGGGCAGGCTTGTATTCGAGGCAGGCCTTTATTTCTTATTAGGCTTCTGTTGTAGAATTTTATTCTTAGAATTAAAGTAAAAGACTACACTTAAAGTGGGCCAACACTGTTCAACACTTCCTGTAACCGTTCAGAAACGCAACTTGAGTAGTTAAACCATTAATGAAAGCCAAAACAGATGCGTCTTCATAAATACCAGACACGCCTTCATGAACAATAACAAATTAGCGTAGATAACAGCAAGTTAAGGATCTTTTTTTCCTAAAGTGCGTTTTATTGTGAGACATGCGTTTCGTTTGGAGCAGCATACCGCTATCAAAGGATTTTCGCTTTGGTTTGGGATTTAATTTACTTTTGGACTGTTTGATTCTATTGCTAAATGTTGGGACTGATGGGCACTGAAATCTGGGGGGTATTTGATGGTTCACTGTTAAGTTTTATGTAGTTGAAAGAGTGTCGGGATTTCCACCCGTCTGTTTATTGCGAGTCAAGGCAGCCGCTTTCATTCATTCATTGAACGTGCGCTGTGCTGTAAATACATGGAAACCTTATTGCGTAACCAAGTTGCCTAGATTGAGTTAATTTTTAATTTTGCCTGATTTACTTTTTATTAAATTCGTAGGCTGGAATGGCTCGCGGCAACAATTGTGTTTAAATGTATACTGCTTCAGCTTTTGGCAAGCTACTCAGAAGGGGGCGGCAAGCGACTGGTAGCTTGAGAGCAACGTGTTGGAGACCCATGGTGGAAGGACAACGACTTTTCATTGGCAACAGTATTAAACCAACCAACAATATAAAATATTAAGAAGAGCTCTTTCATTTCATCGAGTTAAGTCGAAATAATGGCTATTATCCGAGGCCCGGATTCAAATAGAATCCCGGACACAATTTAAGGATTTACTGTATGCTACTTTACAGTGAATCTACTAAGTTCAACTCTCATATTACCCCTGCTGCACTGCTACACATTCACAAATAAAGTCTTTACATTGCTTCTACAGTTAACACGTACAGCATAAAGGAAAACAGTTCAACATACAGTGAAATCGACCAATTAGCCCTTTATGTCTCTTCAGCTCAGTTAACATAGCAAAATAACCCCTCGTGTCTCCTTAGCATTTCGATTGTACTGTGTATGTTACCTTAGCAGTTAGCAACAGACCCACTAGCTTAGCATTGCAGTCGACACCATTACTGCAAAACTACACAACTCTAACTCACTAAGTTTTCACCACAGATTCCTGACACTCATGTCCCTTATTTTGGGATACATGCATGTGATTTAGAGAAATATTAACCCACCTGTATGTGTGAACAAAGAGGCAGAGAAGTTTAGCTTGCGTTCAATTTTAATGCAAACTTTATTGTGAAGCTACTGCCTCTACGTGGTTTTAAGTTCCTCACAAGCGCAATGCGCCCTCTGCTGACATGAGTATCGCGCTAACAACTGTAACCAGTCAGGTACAATGAAATTGGGATTTTAATCACTATTTAAGACACAATTAAATTAAAAAAAATATATAGGGGTGTGTGTTTTTATAGGGGTGTGTGTTTTTAACCACATTTAACTTATTCTTTTAGCAATCTACTTATAATGACCTGTGATATTGTTGCAATTACTTTTTTACATATTTTTATATGTTTTATCCTTTTACTCTGTATGACTATCTCTTTTTAAACACATCTTTTTAACCCTTTACATTGGCCTGTTTACCAGCAGTGTAAAGAAATTGTCTGTATCGCTGGGTCATTCAGGGATAGCATGACGAGGCTCAATGAGGGTTGTGAAATCCCGACCTGTCCACCAATTCCCTCTAGAACGTGCCAGTTCTGTAAATCTGTAAAGGGACTGGTATCGGCCACTTTCTGGAGGTTTGTCGCTCTAATGTTGGGCCAAATTCAGCACACAATTCCAAGAGAATTGCTCTCGGGAATCGAAATAGGCTCATAAGCCAGTCATCGTCTTGGGCCGGAAAATCCTAAACCTAAGCCTGCCACTGGCAAAGTCCTCGAGCAGTGCTAAAGCAGCCATTGCGCATCGTTTATAACCCTTTCACAATTACTGGAATTGCTTAACACTTTGAATCAATCAGTGTGGATGAGGTCCATTATGAAAATTAATTGAAAAAAGAGATACATTATTTGGTAACAAAACAATTAAGGCATGGATTTTCCGCTGACAAGTTACAGTCAGGACCATAAATATTGGGACATCGACACAATTCTCATCTTTTTGGCTCTATACACAACCACAATGGATTTGAAATGTGCTTTAACTGCAGACTTTCAGCTTTAATTTGAGGGTATTTACATCCAAATCAGGTGAACGGTGTAGGAAGTACAAGTTTGTATATGTGCCTCCCACTTTTTAAGGGACCAAAAATAATGGGACAAACTAACAATCATAAATCAAACTTTCACTTTTTAATACTTGGTTGCAAATCCTTTGCAGTCAATTACAGCCTGAAGTCTGGAACACAAAGACATCACCAGACGCTGGGTTTCATCCCTGGTGATGCTCTGCCAGGCCTCTACTACAGCTGTCTTCAGTTCCTGCTTGTTCTTGGGGCATTTTCCGTTCAGTTTTGTCTTCAGCAAGTGAAATGCATGTTCAATCGGATTCAGGTCAGGTGATTGACTTGGCCATTGCATAACATTCCACTTCTTTGCCTTAAAAAACTCTTTGGTTGCTTTCACAGTATGCTTCGGGTCATTGTCCATCTGCACTGTGAAGCGCTGTCCAAGAGTTTTGAAGCATTTGGCTGAATAAATACAAGGGAACCAGTTCCATTGGCAGCCATACATGCCCACGCCATGACACTACCACCACCATGCTTCACTGATGAGGTGGTATGTTTTGGATCATGAGTAGTTCCTTTCCTTCTCCATAGCCTTCTCTTCCCATCATTCTGGTACAAGTTCATCTTTGTCTCATCTGTCCATAGGATGTTGTTCCAGAACTGTAAAGGCTTTTTTAGATGTTGTTTGGCAAACTCTAATCTGGTCTTCCTGTTTTTGAGGCTCACCAATGGTTTACATCTTGTGCTGAACCCTCTGTATTCACTCTGGTGAGGTCTTCTCTTGATTGTTGACTTTGACACACATACACCTACCTCCTGAAGAGTGTTCTTGATCTGGCCAACTGTTGTGAAGGGGTTTTTCTTCACCAGGGGGTTTTGTCATCCACCACAGTTGTTTTCCGTGGTCTTCCGGGTCTTTTGGTGTTGCTGAGCTCACTGGTGCTTTCTTTCTTTTTAAGAATGTTCCAAACAGTTGATTTGGCCACACCTAATGTTTTTGCTATCTCTCTGATGGGTTTGTTTTGATTTTTCAGCCTAATGATGGCTTGCTTCACTGATAGTGACAGCTCTTTGGATCTCATATTGAGAGTTGACAGCAACAGATTCCAAATGCAAATAGCACACTTGAAATGAACTCTAGACCTTTTATCTGCTCTTTGTAAATGAGATAATGAGGGAATAACACACACCTGGCCATGGAACAGCTGAGCAGCCAATTGTCCCATTACTTTTGGTCCCTTAAAAAGTGGGAGGCACATATAGAAACTGTTGTAATTCCTACACCATTCACCTGATTTGGATGTAAATACCCTCAAATTAAAGCTGAAGGTCTGCAGTTAAAGCATATCTTGTTTGTTTCATTTTTCAAATCCATTGTGGTGGTGTAGAGCCAAAAAGAGAATTGTGTCGATGTCCCAATATTCATGGATCTGACTGTATATTATTAGCAGGATTCTAATTTTTATATGGAGTCCAAATAATTGAGTGAAATTGTCATTAGAACATATTTTATTTCACAACTTTGCCTGCAGAGTCACTATTTCCCTCTGCCTCCATAATGTGCGTACACATGGGTCAAAGTTTCCGTACATGTACTCACATTTCCTCATCAATTGTTTTTCTATAAATCAATAATATAAATCTTGTCAGTGTGACAGGTTGAAATATTGAATATGTTGAATGGTAACATTATGGTTGAAATATTTAAATGTCATCATTAAATAATGTTGACATTAGCTCACAAAATTGAAGACTAGTGACTAGCTAGCTGACGAATGTTAGTTTCAACAAGAAATAAATTACTTGAATGCTGTTTCTTTAATATAATATGGCCCCCTTTTGTTCTACTAGCTAAGTCAGCTAAATCCATGTAGCCATGTAGTTTTGTATGAGATTCCAGAGACACGCCTTTGCCCCTTTGTTTTGTTGTTTTTGTACTTTTCGACTTGCCGCCTGCCATATCCTATTGTTGTCCTATTGCTTTTTGAATTTTGACCTTGGACTGTTTATTTACTACTCTTGGCTACTCGTTGTGTATTGGATCTACTGGCTTTGACTTCTGAACTGAATAAACCACGTTTCTGATTGTCCCGTGGTCTGCGCTTGGGTCTCTGACTGAACGTAACACTAGTGTTGTAATGCATGTTTTTTTGCACGTCAAACAATAAAAAAACATATGCTGGCTACCCCCCCCCCCAGACACCCCGGTAAAAAGAAAACCTACAACCACCCCTGCTGGATGCTATATTGATTTATGCAACTTCGACAGTCGAAACAAATACTGACATTTGTTCAGTGCAGATAAAGACTTATGATTAATGAAAATGATGATTCCCTGATGAGAGTAGTCCACAGGGCATGAGGGGTCACTGAATAGTTGAAAGTATGAAAATGTGATATAGCTTCACAGTCACCAAATCTCAACCCAATTAAACACCTATTGGAGATTAGCCAGCCATGTTACACACATTACACCACCAACATCAACATACCAAATGAGGGAATATCTTTTGGAGTAGTGCTCCATCCCCCCAGTAGAGATCTGAACAGTTGCAGAATCTATGCCAAGGTGCAATGAAGCTTGTGGTGGCCCAACATCTTTACCAAGACACTTTATGTTGACATTTCCTGTCCATCTGTGCAAGTTCACTGCTATTCAGCAAACGGCTCACACATGTAGACACAGCTTGCAGTCAGCTACACCGTGGCAAAATAATCAGCAGCACAAAATATTGCATTGAAAATGTATGTGATGCAATGGTTCCATGGAACAATGATAACCTTCCTTTTAAATTGTATCTTTTTTCTTGTTTACAATTGTGTGACTCATCTTGATTTATTAATTTTACACAGCATTACTGGGAAAACTAGCTGCAAAGTTAAAGGAAGACTTTTCCTTCTTAAGGAAATTCCCAATAAGACATTCTTAACACAAGACCTGGTTCGCTACTGTATTAAGCAATATGCACAAACAATTACAGGTTGATTGTTGGATTGTATATCTGTACATCGAAAGCAAATAAATCATCTATTGTTCTGTCACCTAAAATATTTTACAGACTAATGGATAGTTTTCCATCCAAAGTTATTAAAACTATTCACAACATATACTACAGAACTATGCGAGACAGAATTTATACATACAGTATGTGAAAATTGGTTTATGCAGAGCAATGTATGCGAAAGTTCAAGTTACCATTCCTACCTGCAGAAAACTGTTTTTCTAAATGTGACCACTGTCTGTGTTAGTTTGAGTTATGTATAGTGCCCTCCATAATGTTTGGGACAATTATGTCTTGATTTATCCGTTATGTCTTTATTTGCCACTAACTTGCCACAATTTCAGATTTGGAATCACACAATTAACATGTGGTTAAAGTACACATTCTCAGATTTTATTAAAGGGTATTTTTTTGGTTTCAACATGTAGAAATGACAGCGGTGTTTATACATAGTACCCCCTTTATTAAAATCTGAAAATGTGCAATTTAACCGCATGATTTTTAAAATTACAAATCTCAAATTGTGGAGTAGAGGGAAATACATAAATGATGGGTCTTTGTCCCAAACATTAGGGCACTGTATGTACATGTGACATTGAGATTTTAGGTATTTTGCCAATGATGTTCTGTAGGAAATTCTATTCCAGATTTCACATGCCTTTTTCAAATGCCTATGATCATCAGGACAACCTGAAATGTGCATATTGTGGCTGCACTGGGATGAAAGAGGGTTTCACATGTAAATATGCAGGACGAATGACTTACTGAATTCACTCGAGATGTCACATACTCTTACAGTGCATAAGCAACAAACAGACTGATTAGTTCGCTAGCTTTCAAGCTGGCTCTGAAAATGAATTTACCTTGCACCTGCATGCTTTTTGAATATGCAAATATTCATATTTTAAAATTGGTTGATCTCAATACATGTTCAGTAAGTTTGTTCTCCAACAAACTAAAATATGACTATAACTTGCTGAGTCCATTCTTCATTGACTTGCAAGCTAATATTTCACCCTTGCCAAATGTCCCACAATCTTTGTGCTAAACTGTTAAAATGGTAAGACGTTATATATTAGCAGTGTTACTTCCATCTCTGCACAGGCTTTGTGAGTGAACCTCACTGTGGGCTTAAACTGTGTCTCTGGTCCGGCTTCACAGTCAAATCCTGACAGCAGCCTTTATTCATCCTCATCCTCATCCTCCTCCTCCTCCTCCTCCTCACCAGCAGGGGGTGGCTGAGACAGGGCAAAGGACTCGAGGACGAAGGCCCGGCACATGGGGCAGTGCTGGACTCGGGCCACACAGTCGTTGCACAGGCAAGTGTGCCTGCAGGGCAGGAGGACATGGTTCACCGAGGCGTTCTGGCACACCACACAGTCCCTGCCCACCCCTGGGGTGCCCTCCCTCTCCCCCACCTCCTCAGACTCTGCACTAGGCTCCATCCCTTCAGTGCCATGCTCCTCCTCCAGGGCAGGGGTGGATTCTGAGAAATCGACGTGTCCCCTGTCTTCTGTGGACATGAATAGCGGCTGTAGGGGAAACAACATTGAGCTCTGAAATATTGATGACTGATGGATAGCAGACCATGAGCACAGGCACAAGCAGCATTTTGACAAGACAGCACACGGCAGACACTCAGCACAAGTCAGAGATGTCCCCTCAGATAAAGCCCTGGTCCGTGTTTCCCGCGTCTCTTAGCGTTTTACGAAGTCTCGAAAGGTATACCTTACTAAAGTTGTTTACTTTTCTAGGTGTGTTCCCTGAACTATCCCTTAGGAGGTTGCTTATGTGCAACGTTACTAGGCCCATTGACCTTTCTAAGATCCATTATTCACTCTACTCAGCAACTGCTTGACTGCGTTATGAGAAAAAATAGTGTTCTTTATGAATAAAACATGGCAGGAATACTTAAGAATATTGCATTCATCACGACTGGTGGCAACTTATTAATAGAATTAAAAACTTACAAACTAAATTATCCAACCGTATATATATAATTTTTGCCTTTATATTATATATATGGTTTGTGGTATCAGATTGTGGTATCACACGTCATCATGCTACGCCACCAGGAATACGCCTTCTTTGGCATATCATGTTTTATTTACATTATTTTAATACCTTTGTCATGGTGCCTTAAATGACTTTGCCAGAAGCACGATCAGATTACTGGTGTAATTCACTATTTTCTCTGATCAGCTGATGTTTTCAATAAAAGCACACCAACAAGCAAAATGCACCAACATGAAAAAAACATAAGCTATAGCGGAAAAAAAAGTAAAAAACTAAGAAAGAAGCGGTCCCACAGCTTCACAGCAAACAAAATGGAGATATTGTTAGAGGACGTGATGTGGAAATTATTTTCTAGTTTTAGGACTACGGTGTCCAACAAAACAAAGAACTATGGTTAAACATCGCTCCAGCCCACAGAGAGTGGGAAATCCTCAGTTTATAAATATAATTTAAAAGGCAATTAGGCAACATGCTCAATAAAGTGCAACATGAATCGTTCATAATGTACACTTTTAGTTTAGTAATATTATTAGCCAACATATTGCTTAACAGATTGAGATGTAACTAAGAGCAACAGCTGATTTAAGACGCTTGCGGTCGTAACAGTGGTGGCTACTAGTGGAGTGAGCTGACAACATCGCTAAAGTATAGCTAAGAGTGGTCTAGACCAACCTTATGAAAGTACGATGTACAGAAGGTATGCTAAGAACGTTTTGGGAAACACGCTGAAACATTAAGGTAGAGCTTAAGGTATAACTTACTAACGACGTAGTGTTAAGAAGGCTTCGGGAAACGCAGCCCTGGTGGATAAACCTATGAAAGCAGTGCACCAACATACAGCAACTGCTTATCAGACAGTGCCAACCAAGACGAAAATGATTGGTATGGTACCTTGAGCTCAAACATATTTCCTTGCGCAGTGAGAAGGTACTGAAACAGGATCCGGGCAGAGAGTCTGTACTTGTTGTCTGGAATGTGGATGACGGTCACGTTTGCCACCTGAAAACCACAAGGTATCCTTGAGCAACATGAGACACTTTCTTCTGAGTCTGACAGCACTCCTAGTGAGACTGATATTGTAGGTTGAGCACCCTCAGCAACCTGCAAAGCTAGAAGTCCCACTTCCTGAGCCCTGCCCCCCTGTGACTTACAATGTCATACACATCTCTGACTTCTTGCTCTGCCAGGGTCAGCAGGGCCACCAGCGGGTAGCATGCACGAGGCATCAATCCAAAATCCAAGACCCCCACATCTGTTGGCATCCGACATATGTGTTCCTCCCCATTCCCCTTCTCAACACTGGAGGTTTGGTTAAAGAAGTAAAGATCTAGGTGGCTTCCTGGACTGAAGCACTGTGGAGCCCAACAGGTGTTATTAATTACAGCATAATTAAAGGTACAATAGGTAATTTCGGATCAAGAGAGGAATTGCAACAACAGACAACCTCAGACCACAAAACTGTGCTTCCCACAGTCTATAAATATAACGTGCAATAGAAATCGTTATTATACGTGTTCTCGGGCACTGTTTTGGAAACAGCCTGGCCTTCATCCAATATAATGCCTTTTTTAAGGCACATGAGTTCAAGGGCACTGAACAATTCAGGCTGAACCATAAAACTGGAGAGCCGCAGAGTCTGCCAATTTTAAATTCAGAAAACAATTCAGATTTAAATCTAGGCAAGCTGAGTTAACTGTGCAATGTAAACAATGTTTAGCTGACCAACTAATCACTGATAGCAATACAATGTGGGAGATTGCACAACTTAGTTACCCTTGCTGAAATATGGGGCATGTGTGTTTAATCACCTGCTTTTTACAGTATGTGCCACCGTAAATAATCAATGACACTTAAAATCCGCAAGACATAGGATTTTTGGCTTAAAATACAGGACAACTTGAGTAATACTGGTATATTGGAAACTGTAACTCCAGTACCAGGATTGGGGACCTAACTGGGAGGACATGAGAAGGATACTGGAAAGTCTGGCAGTGCTGGTATTGGAAGCGCATGGCCTCCTGGAAGACCTGAGGGGTGCTGAGGATCAGGCCATGCTGGTGGGCGTGGAGGACAGTCTGCAAAGCCTGCACACTGCTGCCCCAGTAGCAGCTGAGTACACACCTCTCCAAACAGGCAGGATGCAGAGCCACCCCCTCTGAGACAAGACTGCAGCATTACCACCACTATTAATTTTCGTCACTAGTTATCAGTCTGATGATTTGCATTGAAGGTGAGGAATTGAGAGTGCGATTTCATGCCTCTCACCAGCAACAGTGGAAGGGGTACATCCAATCTGTAAGGAAAATGGATTGGTCTTCTGCACCATCCTCTTCTCCGGAATATTCCAAGAGGAGTCCACGTCCTCAGAGCTCCGCAGAATTACGGGCACATCGAAACCGAACCTTTAAGAGGTAGTAGTAGTACATGTTTGTAATGTTCTGACAACTAAGATTTAGCAATTGATACGCACGGACCACTGTATGCTGAATATCAAATTAATTTGCTAATGTTAGCTATAACAGTACGCCAACAGTGCATCTGCAGCACTACCAATAAGTTAACTAAGCAAGCTAGCTAACTTACCACAGAGCTGCCTTCTAGTATTTGCTAGCTATATATAATTCAGTAAACAAACGGTAACGTAGATTTACCGTGTTCCGAACACCAAGTTAGCTCACGCTGTTCCGAACAGTGCAACTTTCCTGACGAATAAATAAGTAATTACTAGGTTTGTGTGTGTGTGTAAAGTCGAATTCCTTTAGTTTTCATAAAAACTTGGTACGAGTCACGTACGCGATCCGTTTCAGCATACAGTAACAAGGTAGTCGTGCTCCCCTGTGACAGTGTGATGGGGAAGCGGTTTCTAACATGAGACAACGATCTGGGCAGGCTTAACCGACCCAGCCAAAAGCGTTCCTTGTCCAATTGTTCACGCACGTACATATTTAAATCAACGGTCTCAGTTATTAACTAATGATTAACCAGGTAAAGATGTAATTTAAACAGATTTACATTACTGTAGTAGTTGTGCTTCAGATGCTTTTCGGAACATCATGAGCCAAAACACGGTCTTCCGAACAGAGATAAGTAGAGTAGTTATTTGTAATTTTCTCCATAATTATTGCTCAAAGTGTTTTAGTGTGTGGGATAGCCAATAAGCAACCATGATCATAAACCGCATTTGTCAGGAGGAAAAACGGACGTTAAATTCTGGTGGAAGCGGCCGCTTCACCATGTTCTGTTCCTCAACGTTAACGTTAAAGTTTCCGTGTTAGCTAAATACTATACGTTAGCTACATACTAGCTAGAAAGTCAGTAACTTAAAAATCAATTTGATAAATAACTAGCTAGCTAGCCCGTTTAGCTAACTTCCTCTTTGCTACCTTCTCCAGTTGGTATCCTCGTTATAAAAAATAGTAGATGCTAATATGAACACAGTATGTAAATATTGTATGCATAACGTACCAGCCCAGCACCATAGCAGCCGTAATGATAAAACATAAGGACACGACGCTTATATAAAATAGAGGCGAATATTCGTACAACATTACTAAAAACACAGCGGCCATGTCAAATCAGAATGAACGAGATGACGTTTCACCTCCCTCATAGTACGTGCGCGCCAATCGTTATTTCTTTGAGCGCGTTCTCGTTTTCAGAAGGTTCGCAGTTGAGTGTTTCTTGAAGGGGCAGCAACAGTATTACGGAAGCCTTGTATCAAATGACCTCGAGGTGATCTAGTAATGAAAACCCAACCCACGAATGAACAAAAGGCCACATAGTATATTATGAAAACAATACAAATGTAAATGAAAAGCATGGATCCATGTTTTGGCTCTCGATGTTTTCATAAAATGTCATGAGGATTCAACAAGGAGAGTAAGGGAAGAAAATGTAACTGGGAGGAAAGAGCAGGACGATTGTGAAGCAATAACTCACGACAGGCAGTGGTAGACCTGTAGGCTATATAAAGTTTATCACAGCTAAGGCGGGGCGTTGTTCGCGCGGAGGGTCGCAAGCTGTGATGCAAGAATAATTTACAAGAAAGTCGTTCCTGCTGCTGGTAGTGCCGGGAGGTTGTGATGCAAACTCTGGCGTTGTTCTGCCTAACTCGCTAGTTAGCTTGCCGTGGGTGAGCAAATAAGAGTTTATGCCTTTTTGATGTTTATTTGTACCTTCCCATTGTGCAAGCACTGAAAAACTGTCCAACATTAGTGGGATCACGTTGCGTAGATCTACTCATTTTATTATTTGGAGTAGCGCTGCTCTGCTTTTTCCGGTCACCCTTAAAAAAAAGCTAAAAAAGCTGCCTGCTTACGGATACAATCTCTCGCAAATCAAGAACCGCATCGGATAGCCGTCTCGTGTATATAGCTAGAGAAAATAAGGGACTCGCTGTGACAAGATTTTAATGTGCAGTCTACGTTTCTGTAAGTTAAATAAAGAAATAAATACCGTAAAGACCGTGGATATTAACTGTAACATTGAACAATAACTTTTATTTCCTGGAATTTACACCTAGATGTGTTAAACTATTTACAACATAGCACCTTTGGAATCAGACCACTCAATTTTTAGGTGAGCAAAAGTATTGGAACAGAGAGTATTTAAGTAAATGAAAGTAAATAAAAAGTGTGTGCAGTCAAAATCATTATTTTAAAATGCTTATATTATGTCCAAAGATTATGAGGTTACTTGCACATTGATGTTGATTATTTCATACATTTATGTAATGAATTAGATTTATTTCCGAAAAACTATACAAAGGTCGACATTGCCGCCTGGTGGAGTATTTGGTATTGGTGGCTTTGAGACAGCAATCCTTAAATCCCAAATGCGTCTAATTTGCATTGACCAACGTGCGGTGGCCAAAACACTCACCCAGTATGAACATTTATGAAGTGGGCGCTCCCAAGTTCAAAGCCATAACCAAATTACAATATATCATGGTTGAGCTCTGTGAAGCTAGCAAGAATTAGACGTCCTGCACAGATCTTCCGGTCTGAACTTCCTGTGAGTTTTCCTCAGAATAAAAGCTGTGGAGTAACGTTAAATAAAAAGAACATATTTGCCACGTTTATTCGGCACTTATTTACAGAACTACAATTGTTTAAATACATTTCTTATCCAATTTATAAAAATCAGCATGCAACTAGCTTGCTATTTGACTAATTACTATGATGTAGGCCAAGTATGCATTGCTTTACACTGTCAGTACCAGGGGCCTCATTTATAAAACTGTCGAATCCACACTAAATGTTGGCATACGTAGAAAAGAGGAAATATACGCGATTTTGCAATTTATAACACCTTGCGTACGCCTGCCAAGGCGCAATTTCCTTTCATAAATCCCAAAACAACTTTGAATTCCCACAACTCCCACAATTACCCATGAATGGTTAAAGAAACGCCCTTAATTAAAATGGATACCTGTAAGCATAGAAATGTCCGGGCGGTACGGATGGTGCAGTGGGTAGCACTGCCGCCTCACAGCAAGGAGGTCCTGGGTTCGAATCCCTGTCGGCTGGGGCCTTGCTGTGTGGAGTTTGCATGTTCTCCCCGTGTCTGTGTGGGTTTCCTCCCACAGTCCAAAGACATGCAGGTTAGGCCGATTGGAGAGTCTAAACTGCCCATAGGTATGAGTGTGTGAGTGAATGGTGTGTGTGCCCTGCGATGGACTGGCGACCTGTCCAGGTTGTATTCCTGCCTTTTGCCCAATGTATGCTGGGATAGGCTCCAGCCCCCCTGCGACCCTGTTCAGGATAAGCAGGTTAGGATAATGAATGAATGAATGAATAGAAATATCCTTGATAATCCCTATGTAGGCTATGTCTGTGAATGGCAATGTCAGAGCACAAAGCTAAGAAGAGAAAGATAAATGAGAAAAATAATTTGGATGGAATTGATCCACAAAACCAAATTTGTCCTTGTTTAAACGTTTATTTGCTAACCAATAACCAACACTTTTTTCTGAAGCTGAAATTATACATTTTAAGCAATATTGCAATACTCTGTTTAGATTCTAAACTAGCAATCAATCTGTGGCCATTTCAGGGGGTTAAGAATGCAAACACCACAGGGAATTGAAAGCTACAGTACCATAGCCAAATCTGTAGCTGTTGGTTCATTTATGGCTTATTGTATGGCATTTTTTCATCCATGTTTATTTGTTGACGCGCAAATTCAAACTACCAGCAAACTGAACGTAGCTCTCCACTATCTAATAAATAAAGCAATACATTATCATTCGGCTATTTATCCATTGGATATTGAAAGTGAAAATTCCCTGGTTTCAGCAAAAAATGTACCATGTTAATCTCACAACCACGATTGTCCCGCGCCATACAAAATGCATTGGCAAAGTTTACCGTTACATAAAAATATATAAAATTGTATAGACATATACATTTATGTATTTTCATAAATGTAAAATCATTAGACCAGTTGCCCATGGTAAAATAGACTCAGTGTTGTCATATTATATCAGGCAAATATTGCACTCCCAACGGAGTGCTCAACCACGTATGTAAGTTCTTAACAGCAGAATATTTACAAATTTCATGCCAATCTAGTCTGGCAGGCAGAAGGCATAGGGAAAAGGGATAAAAACATGAAGAATTATTATTTTAACCAATGCATTTTAAAAAATGACACGCGATCAACCAGCTTGCCTGGACGCAAACTACAGGGATTTAACGAGCCTACAGACTGCTGTAAATGCAAGGTTACACTGCACGATGTCAATGTAAATGTAAATCTTTAATTTGCCGATTAGGCTATTATCTGACTTACAGTGTTGAAATGTAACTATTAAGATAGCCCAAAATAAAGTTTGAAAATGCAATTCAATTGTTCAGAGATGCTCTTCTGCATACCATTGTTGTAACATACAGTTATTTGCGTTACCGTTACCTTCCTGTCAGCTTTGACCAGTCTGGCCATTCTCCTCTGTCGTCTCTCATTAACAAGGCGTTTCTTGTTGCGTTTTTCCCCATTCTGATGGTTGATGTGAATATTAACTGAAGCCCCTGACCTGTATATACATGATTGTATGCATTGCACTGCTGCCACACAATTGGCAGAATAACAAGGTAAATATGTTCCTGATAAAGTGCTCGGTGAGCGTATTTCTTTATTTCACTACTTTGGCTGCAGAGTTGCTATTTCCCTCTGCCTCCATAATGTGCTTACGCATGGGTCAAAGTTTCCGTAAATGTACGCCAATTTCCACGCCAAGTTTTTTTCTTAAATAAATCCCTTAGAAATCATTATGCTTAGAAAGTGGCGTACGCTCATTTACTTAACAAAGGACCAAATTCCTACAAGAGGGAGGCAGAGACCCTAAATAGATAAGAGGTGAAATTAATAACAAGATAACAGAACTATGGAAAGCAACATAGTACAAAAAATATGACACGCTAAGGAAATAGACCAATACTGACACAGGAAAAGTGCAAAGCATAACAGAACAGACTACTGACAGCAAAGTGGGACCGAAGACAGGAACACCAGACAACAAACAGAAAACCCCAAAAGAGAAAACACTGAGAAAAGCACAGACAGACAGACAAAAGGGAAAAAAACAATGGGCAAAGGGCATGGATGTGACAGGGAGTCCATATATGGGCACAATACATAGTGTTTGAGCGTGTTTGTTGCGGTAATTCCTCTTTTGACCATTAGAAGTCTGAAATTACCTATTGTACCTTTAAGTCAGAGGTCACCAACCCTGGTCCTGGAGAGCTACTGGGTCTGCTGGTTTTCGCTGTTACTCTGCACTTAATGAATCAATTAGAGCAGATGATTACACAGCTAACTCACCTCACCTGGTTACCTGGGTCTCAACAGGGTTTTAAAGGTGAAAACAAAAATCAGCAGACCCAGTAGCTCTCCAGGACCAGGGTTGGTGACCTCTGCTTTAAGTGATTACTATTAAGCAGTGGAGGCTGGTGACTTCCAGAATTGAGGAGGCCATTTTTTTCCGCTTGCTCACTTCACTCGCGATGGAATGTTCCCTGTTCTCTTATCTGTCTTTGTGCTGGCCAAAGGCATACTATTTGGAGTGTAAGCTACAGTCAGAAAGTTCTGGCTGATGAAATTCATTGTGCAGAGCTTAGCCTTGTGCCTTCCTGAAGAAATGACATTGCTGTAAGTCTATGAGCCTGCCTGATAATTAAGCTGAGAAATGACATTTGGATGTAATATAAATGCCAAGTGAACATGTGTAAAAGGCAGGAATTTTAATGATGTAGTTAAAAACAATTTTGTTTAGCTTACATTTTTCATTCTTCTACAGCTTCAACATGTAATCACCAATTTAATCAAGTTTAGCATATAAAAAAGATAAGATAACACTTTCTTTATCATATGTAGTTTTATTCAATATATTTAATATAAAATATGTAAAAATATGGTTCCAGTTGGCTTTATCTAACGTTAACGTTATCCACTAGAGGGCAGCACTCTATTCGTATTTAGAGTGAATTTCCTCACAGAGCAACAATTCAGTAATTTGATATGGAAGATTATTAAATTGACTTGTAATAAAACGAAATGGACTACATTAAAAATAAAACTGTTCAATAAATCCCAAATGGTGTCTAACATGACCTATTGAATGTCATTCTCACTCCCTAGTATCTGGAATCTGCATATCTCCAGCCCAAGATCTCAAATAGCGCCAGAATCTCGCCGACTTCCGAGGTAGTTTTAAGCAAAAGTGTTTGGCCAAATGAGCTATAAACTCCAGGGATGATAGCCAGGGGTGTTGTCTAAATTTCCTGAAAAGCACAAGTTGATGGGCCACTATGGCGAGTGTTTGTTTGACTGAAGTGACTAGCGAATTCTCAAAATGGCTTCTGTGTTGAATAGGAAAGGAAAGGACAGTTGATTCCAAATGAACCAGTAGCATGTGATTGGACGAACAAAATGTCAATCTTTCAGCCCTGGACACAATGCATGGTGAGGCCAGGCCTCCGTTGCCCACCCATTTTCAGTGATCTGGCCAATCACATATTGGCATGAAAAAAAATGCATTACATTGACTTCTATGAAAAGCGAATTTCCTAGGGGAGGCCTGGCCTCCCTTAATACAAACTGATAGGGAAATCTGGCCTGTTGCTTTACAATTGCAATATTGGGTTTTAGCCATGGGAAAATTTAGATTTATGAACAAAACTAAAATAATATGAATATAAAAAATAAAAAATATGTTTTTTGTTAAAATAAATAAAATAAATATATTTATTGTTTTTTTTTAAATCTCTCTCTTCTCTCAAATTATTGGGGAGGCCAGGCCTCCTCCACCTCTATGGAGGAGCCTCCACTGCTATTAAGTATTATACTTTTAGACAAATGTGAAGTCCACAGCTGCTCCCATCTGACTGACCTGGAAAGGAGGGACTTTGGTGAGCATATTTAAAAAGTAAATTAACTGGATGTATTGTTATGCCAAAATACTATATGGATCAATACAGTGACAGATGATCAAGAACTACTGATAATGAGGAGTCCTGGTGTTTCAGTAAATCCATTATGGTTGCTTTTAAAAATTAAAATTAAATGCATACCCCCTTTCATTTGGTAACAATTTAGAGGTTTTCAGTTATGCAAATGAGCTGCTAATGAGCTGTCTGTAGCACGGGTGGGCAATTCCAGTCCTGGAGGGCTGGTTGCAGGTATGCAGGTTTTTGTTTCCACCAATTACTCTGGCTAAATGAGCTAATTGGCCGTATACACCAACACTAGTTCACTGAGATTAGATCCCAAACTATATCATACAGGGACCCAATAACAGTCTTTGACTGGCATTCAAGAAATGTAGCTAAAATGTCAGATGGCATAAATTCATTAATTCATTCATTATCCTAACCTGCTTATCCTGAACAGGGTCGCAGGGGGCTGGAGCCTATCCCAGCACACATTGGGTGAAAGGCAGGAATACACCCTGGACAGGTCACCAGTCCATCGCAGGGCACACACACACCATTCACTCACACCTATGAGCAATTTAGACTCTCCAATCAGCCTAACCTGCATGTCTTTGGACTGTGGGAGGAAACCAGATTACCCAGGGGGAACCCACGCAAACATGGGGAGAACATGCAAACTCCACACAGAGAGGCCCCGGCCAACGGGGATTCAAACCCAGGACCTCCTTGCTGTGAGGCGGCAGTGCTACCCACTGCACCATCCGTACCGCCCAGATGGCATAAATGTTAGAGCCAATTAAGTAATTAAAGCCAGCAGTTGGCATGAAAACCAGAAACAGATAAGGTCCTCATTGCCAACCTCTGGTCTAGTAATGCATCCCCAGGTCACACTAGAAATACAGCAACAATGGCTTGGAACATGATTTCACAGAAAAGACTAAACAATATTAAAGATATAGGTCTATAGATTAAATCTATACCCCCTTTCATTTAGTTACAATTTATAGTTTATAGCAAGTGAAATACTTGTTTCAGGGAATTGAAGTTTCCCAGATTAATAGCACTGTAGGCATGGTGACAACATTCAGCGAAATTGTCAGGGGTAAGTAGACCCTTTCCAATTACTTACAAATAAACAATATACTTGGATACATTACCAAGCGTAGCCTATATATGTTCTATTGTCCGTTTCGTCGCGTTATGTTTAGGTTGCACTAAATTTTAGGTATACCGAAGTTAATTAATGAGTTGGGCTTCGGACTACAACTTTCTTGTAACGTTATCGTATTTCTTGCAGGCTGTCTACCAGCAGAAGTAATGCATAAATACATATTATTTGCCTTTTGTACAACTGTCGTTTAAAAATGCGGCCTACGGTATTTATTAATGTTTTAATTGGACGATGATACTGATTTCGTAGGATAGCCTATTTATAAACATGCACGTGTTGACTTAGTACACGATTACCACACGTGACTAGCTATAAGAGTTTGAAGTGTACAAACTATTTCGTCCGCGCTAGGCTGAACGCAAAGTGAGCTGGAGTCTATAGGTTGGTGTTAAACGGATTGTGAAAAGCAAAATGTTTATAGCTTCAGCAACTAACCGGATCAAATGGATTCAAGGAAACTGATGAACTGACCAAGCATAGCGGCCAAAATAAGAGATATTCCACGTGGAAAGTGTGTTAAACCACTCTGCGAGCTGCTATTAGGTAGGTTTTTGCTGGACTTCATTTCTACAAATAGTATTTCTACATTTAATTCGTGAACTTACCTACCACCTGTTTCGATATGATGGAGTTGATGCAACTTTATTTTAACTGATCTTCCGTGCACCTGTTCAGTAAAAAAACGATATTGTATCGTTAATATTCGATTCATATAACCGTTAGCGAAGTCGCATAACTTCGGTAGTGAAGACCGAGAACTGACAAGAGAGAACAGGGCTAATTAGCCTGCTTTCAGTGGCGTTTGGTGCAGTTTCGTGTTCAAGTGTCTGTGTTTTTGCCTAGCTGAAGAAGGATACTGGACAGTTCTGTAATTTGTTTAGTTGTAAGCCCTTTTCTTTCCTTCAATTTATTATTATTAATGCTACTACTGCTATTAGTAGCGAAAATATAAACATCTGGCTTCATGATCGTAGATGAAGTGGCCCAATCCAGATATGTAATTCACAAGTCCACGCTCAGTAAGTTTCCAAAACGCCACCCTTTCCTAGTGTAAGGACATGAAGTTGGTTTTGTCTAGTTCCCGCAGGTAAATACCAGTTTTTCCAGCTACCGAGGATTTATGACTCGACTGGTTGCCTTGCGTTGAAACGCCTTAGGATAGTTTACATGGCTAACGTGCTCTGCTTTCGAAAACTTCTTGCAATGCGATGGCACCACAGGTGGTGGATATGGTAAAATCTAGAATTGCGCAAACATCGGTTTGCGACTAGACAACTGTCTAGCCTACTGTCAAACAAATTAAGGGTAAATAATTTTATGCACGTACGAGTTTTATTTATGGGAATGTGTTCTGAGGGCCGAAGTAGTTGATTGGTCTATCAGGTGCTCAATCAAGAAAGCGGGAATGTGGGGTCATTTCCTCTCCCTTAAGGCCTACAATGAAGTCCATAAGTAGTGCAATATCTGTTCTTTTGGCTTCGTACTCTGGAAGCATATCTGCCAAAATGAAAATGAAATGCGTAAAATGGCAATGCAATTCAATATTTTATTTAAAAGGGGATTTCCACGCTTAATCAGTAACTTTATTCAAATAATTATAATGATCATTGTCTTCATTAAAGACATTCACGCACTAGGCAAAAAAGGTGACGAAATTGAAGATGCAAACGGTCAGACATCCCCTCAAGGGGTCATCGTGCCACTGAACGGAAGTTACAAACCGATATGGAATCGAGCGGTCCACAGGGGGCATTGAGCTGTATAATAACTAATTTATATTGCAGGTCAATGCAGGGGGCCTGGGATTGCCATTGCCTGAAACTCCATTGTTTACTCCTGGTACTGCAGTTGTGTATGCACATTTCCCTATTGAAGTCCATTCAAAACTACGAATTTACCCTGGTCAAATTAAATAATTTTGGACTATACTTTTGAAATCTAAAATTTCTTAATTACTCTCCAGGGACAGATTTTGTTCCTGAGCCACACAGAAGATCTTGTAGTCATTACATTCCAATTTTATTTTTACTGGTTTTACTTCACACTGCACGCACCTTCTATGTGAGCATACCCGCGCATGAACGAGTATGATGCCTATTTCACAAGATGGCCGGAACGAGAGTGGACGTTCTTCCGTAACTGGAGATGCCAGTATCTCAACACCAAAAACCAGGGATGGTATTGCGTTTTCCGAGATCTCCACCCACTCCAGTCACATTGTCCCCAGTGTCGATGAGTTTCATGGTAATGTGAGGTAGTCAAAGTTTGACAAGTGCAGCAATTTATTTTCAGTTATTGAGGCAGACTGGTAGAGGAAATTCTACCATGTAGCCTCAGTAGCTAACGTGGCTAAACTACCTAGCTATAGCAAATTAAACAATCTTGGCATTTCTCAGGGCATCTAATGCATTCTGTTTATACAACAAAGCATTAAGACCGCTTTGGGTGCAAATAGCCACAGAAAATGGATGATTAGCTAATTTTACCAAGCTAAGCTGTGTAAAATGTCAGAAAGCAAAATGCTAGGATCAGGATTATTTAATCACCTCGCCTCTAAAAATATTGGCCTGGATTTTAAGATGTTTGCGACCAGACTCCGTGTGTACAAGTGATGTAGCTAAGTTTGCTCACTATTTTCACTATATTCAACTGTGTAAAGCAAGGTAACTTATCCCTTCCCAGCCCTGCTCACTGGATTTTGTGTGTCCAATTTTTGGCATGAGAAATTACAGCTACCACACAACCCCAAGGCATAATGAATCCACCTCAATGCATCACAGTTGGCTTCAACCGCAGTGTCTGCTGGTTTTTGGTGTGCATCAGCACGCAAAATGAATTTCAAAGTCTTTCATTGGCTAAAGAGTCCACACACCTTGTTCTCAAGGCTTTAATTGGCTGCTGATTGAAAGGAATACTAGCAGACACTGCGGCCCTCCAGGACTGGAGTTCGACACCCCTGGTTTAGAGGAACGCATGGTTGTTAACACCAGACAGAACAGCCACTGCAGTTAGATGCATGGAATTATACTCACCTGACTCATTAAAGCCCTAATGTGTAAATCACCTGGGTCTGGGCCTTTGCAATCAGCTTTTTAAAAAGTAACAAAGAATAATCCAAAAGGTTTCCTTTTGCACAGGGCCTTTGTCTAATTTATAAAATATGAAAACAAAAAGCAATGCTTTAAAATGAGCAGAAAGAAAAATAAGCAGTCTCTTGTTTTAACTCTGTGCCATTTAGAGGTCAGTTTTGCTGTTGATCACATACAGATTAATTGTCACAGACATAAAAATAGCACTACTGGCAGAGATGGAGTAACTAAACATTGCACACAGAGCAAGGACGACTATGGAGTGAAGAGAAGCAAGGATGTGTGGCGGTACTGTGTAGCTACTTTTGCGCTAAGGTGTTCGGAGTTTAATCCACAAAAAAGCGGGCAGAATTGGGTTCGGAGTACATTACATGTAATTTTTTTTTTTTTTTAGTAATGGTAGAAGCATTTGAAAAAATGAGTATGTAGAAATGTACAAAACATGAAGAATCTAAGGTAGAGCAGTAGGAGCAACATAAGCAATGTGCTTCTCCTTCAAACAGGAAGTCCCAGCAACAGGACAGTTAGAACCAAACAATAGGAAGGCTACCAACCCTCCTTTCGGTTTGCTTACCTAGAAATGTCAGAGAGGCCCATCACACAACTTTATTTTTATCATTGCTTGCATGGATTCTTTTAATAAGCTTGTGGCAACTGGTGCTGTGTAGCAACATGTTACCTCTCATAGCCTATTGATCAGAACAGTTCAGAGTTCAGCCAGTAAGCTTTTGTGCTAGTATCCTAACGTTTAACTTTAAACTTGTGCCGATTGTTACAGCATAGCAATGTCTGTTTGTATTGGTCAGAACAAGCTAGCCAGCTTCCCCTTCAATTCAATTCAATTTGAAACTTGTAGGTAGCAAGTTTCAGGCTATTGTTTTGATGTCTTCTGTGACAACGGAAGTAATGAATGGGGAACTAGTGGTGCACAGCTAAAGCAACAGGCCTTGATGCAGGCATCAGTTGCATCACCTGCTGTTGCAGGGTTCTATCCCTGGTCCTGCCAAAGCCGAGGTTGGCTGACACGCGTGGGGCATAATTGGCTCGCCCCTCTGAGGGTGGGTGGAGGTACTCGGCAGGGGCTGTAGGATCACTGTATACAGCAGTGCTGTGATTGCACTCCCACGGCGCCGGAACTTGAGATAATGTGGCTTGTAGAAGGCATATCGGATTTCATAGGTAATGGGACTAATAAATCAATTTTTAAACACTTTCCTGTTGTTAGTCTACATTTTATGAGATTTCAAAATTGTCACAATCAACTGTTTTTGGACATAATACATGAAATTGCCAAGTAAATTTATTTTTTCATGCTCAGGTTGACATTAACAGGGGTTCCAGTTCTCAGGCACGGTGCCGGATTTCTGGTGTTTGGCTTTTTTCTTTTTTTTTCTTTCACAAAATAATATTCTCTCTCTCCAAAAAAAAGCACAATAACCACTTGAAGTGAAGATAATGCATAACTTTACTACTTTCCCCCTAAAATTATAGTATTTACAGGAGGAATTTCATTCTGTGTAATATCAGTATGATAACATCCATTCTTTTGTAACATGCAAGAAATGTCATAACACGGTCCCACGTGTCTTTGTTTTTGTTTTGGATGCATCCTCTCCAATCAAGTTCAGTCTTGCAACCATTTATTCTTCAATTACCAATGGTGTGCTAGTCAGGCAGTTTTTCATTAAATGAGTAGGGAGCTACAGTCAGTCACCATGTCAGTCTTCAAAGTATCCGTTGAAACATGGAAGCAAAGTTCATTCAATCTCAGGAAGACACAAGCCCAATTGAGAGGGGAGGGAAAAATGTATGGAGATGGGCTTGGGTTGAAGAAAATGGTGGGGATGGGCAGCTGCTTAACACTTATTGCAAGAAACTCCATGAAGTTTGTCGTTTCTGCATGGTATGTGACAGGAAACGTATACACGACAGTGCAATGTTTCTGACAAGTTGGAGGAAAAAAGGTAGGTTTTCTTTAAAGGCTGAGTCTACAAGCCTGAACATGGATATAATTCTTAATGTCCAAGTTGACTATTATTATTATCTTGGCAAAGTTATAACACAGCATCTAGCATATTCAGTGGTTTATTGTTAAGGCGGGCCACCTTAACAAAAAACAGCCCCGCCTTAACTAAAGTTGGATTCAATTAAAATTGGTTAAAAGAAAAAATACGAAATAAGAAATCCGATGTCGAACAGCGGCATTTGCCAATTTAAAATGACATTGCGCAGTTTGTCATTGAATCGTTATGAAATTGGAAAGTGTCTAATCGTAGCTCCATAAAATACCAGCATAACTTTTCTAATATTATGAACCTAATTGTTTTGTCATGGTATTGCGAAACCGTGAATATTGCATATCTGTTTGTTGACATTTATAAGTAGACTAGCGGCTATTTAGAGCATTTAAATACCACCACCTTAACAGAAGAATTTCAGATTATTCTAAACAATATATTTCAGACATTTCATTATTTCCTGCTTTAAGCCCTGCATTACTGTGGAATTGCCCATAAACACAGACAGAGGGTGAGTCAACATGTCAGTGAGCCTTTTTCAATGATAAAAAGGGATTAGTAACAATTTAACACAAAAATTGTATCTATTATGCTGCGTTTAAGTCATGCTTGTTTGTTCAGTTCCTGTTAATGACATATTGTGTAATTAAATGCGTATCTTGTTCAGCTTTTAACCCTTTTTCAAGCATTAGGATTTAAATGTTCTTCAGGCAGTTTGCAGTCTCATTGCATGTATTTCATGAGACATAACCAGCTGCACTTGTAGCCTATCACCCTGGTCATTTGCCTCCAAAATAGGGTAACTCCATTTAGGAGGGAGGACTAAGGTATTAAAGGTTTGAAAAGGTGTGTTTTTAGTCTGTCAAAATAGGGGGAGGGATTCTGCTGTCCTGACAGTGGTAGGCAAGTCATTCCACCACTGAGGAACCAGAACGGAAAACAGGTGTGAACGTGCACCTCGACCGCCAGGTGCTCGTAGTGAGGGAACCATAAGGTGGTGGTCTAGCTGGGGAGTAGGGAGTGATTAATGATTGGATGTAAGGTGGGGCAGTCCCCTTAGCAGCCTGAAATGCCAATACTAGGGCCTTGAATCAGATGCGTGCGGCAATAGGAAGCCAGTGGAGGCCAATGAGGAGTGGGGTGACATGAGCCGACCTGGGCTGACTGGTGATCAGGCAGCATTCTGGACCAGCTGGAGGGGCTTGATGGTACAGACTGGACTAGGAGCTGGGTGGCTTTCTTCATCAGGAGAGGATGGATACGGCATATATTGTAGAGGTAGAACCTGCAGGTTCTGGCAGTGGAGGATACATGAGGAGCGAGGGTGAGGTGGTTATCAAGAGTCACCCCAAGATTCTTTGCCATACGGGAGGAGGAAACTACGAAGTCCTCAACAGTCAGTGAGAGGTCAATTGACGGAGAGGACTTAGGGGTGTAGAGAAGCTCAGTTTTGGCAAGGTTAAGCTTCAGGTGGTGGGAAGTCATCCACGCAGTGATATCAGCCACGCAGGCAGAGATCTGTGTGGTGACTTGGGTATCGGGGGGGGGGGGGAAGGAAATAAAGAGTTGGGTGTCATCGGCATAAGAGTGATAAGCCATGGGAAGAGATAACAGAACCAAGAGACATGGTGTATAGCGAGAAGAGGAGAGGACCAAGAACTGAGCCCTGCGGGACTCCAGTTTGTAGGGGGTGAGGGTCAGAGACTGAACCCCTCCAAGTGGTAGGAGCGACCAGAGAGGTAGGAGGAAAACCAAGCGAGTGCAGACCCTGTGACACCCATCCCAGACAGCGATGAGAGCAGAATCTCATGGTTGACTGTATCGAAGGCGGCCGACAGGTCGAGGAAGATGAGGACAGAGGAGAGGGATTTGGCTTTAGCAGAGCGGAGTGCCTCAGTGACCGCGAGCAGGGCGGTCTCAGTGGAGTGGCCACTCTTGAAGCCAGACTGGTTGGGGTCATGGAGATTGTTGTGAAGAAGATGAGTGGACAGTTGGGAGCAGACCGCCCTTTCCAGAGTCTTGGCGAGAAAGGGAAGAAGAGAGACAGGCCGGTAGTTGCTTAGAGCAGAGGGGTTTTTTGAGCAGGGGAGTGACTCTGGCCCTCTTCAGGGAAGAGGGCATGGTGCCGGAAGAGAGGGAGGTGTTGATTAGAGAGGAGAGAAAAGGGAGAATGTCATTACATATAGATTGTAGAAGGGGAGAGGGGATGGGGTCAAGAGGACAGGTGGTCGGGCAGTGGGATGTTTCAATGTGTCGGAGTCAGAGAGGGGAGAAAAGGAGGCTAGGGAGTTGGGGAAGGTAGGAGGGTCAGCGGGGGGAGAGGGTTGGGAGAAGGAATTGCGAATGGCGTCAACCTTCTTTTCAAAGAAGGAGACAAAGTCATCAGGTGTGAGTGATGAGGGGGGTGGGGGAGGGGTGGATGGAGTAGTAACCATTTTATTCTGGGTATGTCATTTTCAAGTTTATGTTAAGAAAAGGGGTGATACTTAAGGGGTTAATTAAATTATTAATGTGTGCCTAATTGTTGATTTTGTCAATTAAAATGTTAAATTAAATGATACGATTTGCATTTGCCATTTCATGTACTAGTATTGACATTTACAACTGTCACTTTTGGGGAATATAACTGCAATTTGAATCTTGTATCCTGGACCTTTAAGGCTGGTTGTTTTCCAATGCAATGGAAAGACAGACTTGATTGAATGCTAAAAAATAATAATTTGTGTTCAGAATATCCACATGTAGCATGAGATTGTGTGAATTGTTAAATGTATTCTATTCGTTGGAAATGTTATCTTGCTCACCGTAGATAAAATCTTCAGATTCTGAAACATTTCCTGTAAGAAAATATAAAGTAATTGTGGATGTTTTGTCCTGATTTGGAGTCAAAAGGTTTTGGCAATGTTGTGCAGCTCTTCTCTTCTGTGTATAATGCTGTGTGCTTGCAGACTTGGCTGCAGTCTAACATTCTGTCTGAGTGTGGCAGTGAGGTGTTTTTTCCATTCTGGTAAATGGGGATTGTGAATGCATTTATTTTATTATTATTGTACTTCCCTCTAGGGTCTTTCAGCGAACTTATCCCTGGTTATGGGTATGCACTTTGTTGTACCTCGCTCTGGATAAGAGCGTCTGCCAAATGCCAATAATGTAATGTAATTTATTAATTTGATTTGCCGAAGGAAATGGTCTTAATAAATCCTGTAGACTGTGGAGAGAAACAACAGACTGGTCCTTTCAGCTGTTTGACTCATGGCCCTGTCAGCACAGTCTCTGGCAGGGACCCTCATCTCTTTCTGATTTGCAGTTCCCCCCTGTGTTTTGTCTCTTAAACATGCACTTGTGTCCCCTTCCTGGCAAGTTTGCAAACATTCTATATGTTTAACATGTTTTCCATTTTATTTTTGTACTATTTTTGACTTAAATTACCACCAGTCCCTTCTGAATTGACTGTTCTTTGGCTTTTCCCATTGATGGATGGATAACAAAGGGATTTTGCATGCTTGCCACCTTATTTTTATACTCTAGACTCAGGACGTGAATCCGGACGTGATGGAATGACACAATGTACAGTAGTTCCTTTAGACCGAGTAACTAAATTCAGTAAAATTGTAGTGCCAATTTCACTTACATTTTATTTACAATAATTTTTAGGGGTGCCAATAATTTTGACATTTATAGTTTTCAGAAAACATTTTCAGAAAAAAAGTATATAGTTTATATGTTTATATAAGTATATATGTTTGAACAGAATTAATTACTACTTACAATTAATCCTCCTATTGCTGCAGAAGAAGTTAAGTGCTGCAGGATGTAGCCAGGGTTCAAAGTTATTATTGGCAGTGATGCAAAATCTGTCTCAGGAGGCATCTGTTTGCTTTGGCTGCCTCACGCAATTCTTCCTCTGTAAATTCCAGTTCACAACCGCTAGGTTATATTTTTTCATCAAAATCGAAAAGCTTATCCTTTAACTCGGCGAAGTCAGACCTGTTCGTCATATCACTCAGGCTAGCCTAGGTAGGTTCCGTGATATCTAGATGCTAACGTTACTGTATTTTTGTGGGAGTGTCATGTGATTGCCTGGATCGGTGCCCACCCATAAACCAGTCACTGCATTCAAGGGTGGAGTTTGAGTGCTGGTTACCTTCTGGGTATCAGGCTGGTGATTCGAGCTAAACGTGTCCAGTGACATCATTGTACACGTTTGCCCTTAGAGGTTTTGCCCCATATTTAGGAAATTGCTGCCCTGATGGCGAAGTGACAGTGCTCCTTTAAAATCTGAAATCATTTTGTTTGGCCCACCTAAATGCATTCATAGCCTCCATGAAAATGGCCCTTTAGCTAAACTACAGCCAAAATCAAATGAATTGTCACAGATTATCCATTCTTTGATCAGCTCTGGTTTAGACTGATAGCAGGGTAGATTATTGCAATCTAATCATATTCACAGCTAGGCACAAAGACAATTTCCAATACAAAAACAAATTCACTGTATAAAATCTATTCTGTCAGTTAACCGTGTAAGTCTCACCGGGCTAGCTGAGGGGTTTTTACGCATTTCCATCACTATGGTAACAGGATATACAGTTTGAAAGTGTTAAAACCCACGGTTCTATCTGTATAACATATTTTAAGTTTCCATTTCTTTAGTGACAACAGTTCCTTATTTTGTAATGTGGGTGGTAAAACAAGCATGGGGGGACCACACATCTATGGTAGGATAATGAAGTCAGACCTGCCTTTTCATACAAATAACAGCGATGAGTAAGGGATTTAGCATTTGAGATAAAGCGTAAGGCTCAATGATAGACTGTGCCTATAGCCTGAAGAGTATCAGTCTATTGCGTTTTAAACACAGATATAAATATATAGATATAAATATAATCCATTAATTGAATAGGCCCTAGTCCTTATCTTTGTTAGCACTTGAAATTGTACTTTGCTCTACCTACAAGACCCATCAAACTCCCTGCATGAGGTCATCAGTCTCATTAATTCATTCTCTCAAATATCTGACTACGCTATGAATTGGACAAAATCAACCATTTTACGCATAAATAGTGCCGACTACCAAAAATTAACTATCTCTTCAGAATGATTCCAACCCAGCCCACCACAAAATGGTTTAGTTCATTAAACACCATCACAACTAAATTCTATTGGAAAAATAAAACGAAATAAATTTCCATCTCCGATCTACCATTCCTCAGTGCCTCTATAAAACGCCACAACTGCTTCAAAAACACTGTCATTTCAACAACTCTGAATGCCTGGTGGAAAATTAGCAAAATCTTTAAATTCACAATGGCCCCATGCAAATACACTCCAATATGGCACAATCCTGACTTCTTGATGAACAAAAAACCACTCTCCTTCACCTCATATAAACAAAAAGGTATCGCACATCTTCAACACATCTTTCAGGATGGCACCTTCATCACCTTCCAGGATTTGGTCCATAAGTATAATATTGGGAAAGAGTAATACCTCCAGTACTTTCAATTAAAATCTGTTTTAAAATATAAAATTAAAATAATGAACAACTACTTACAACCACCTCCGCTAATGGATGAAATTAATAAAATAATCAACACCAAAAAAATTATCTCCAAATTATACAAACTAATATCAACCACAGACCTAACAATATCCCTCCCCATCCAAGCCTTGGAAAAAGAAAAAGACTTATCACTCAGCTACAATTCAGACTTCTGGACTCAAATCTGTAGGAACACCTTCACGATGACCACCAATACTAACCTGCAACTAATACAATACAAGGTAATTCACAGAACTCATATCACTCACCAAAAGATGTTTCAAATGGGATTTGTTGACTCAGACACTTGCACTCACTGCTCTTTGAATACCCCAGATAATTACTTCCACTTGACCTGGCTCTGCCCACCAACTCACCATTTCTGGAAACAAGTCACAGACCAAATATCTCATTATGAGCTGTAGCATTCCACTCTGTCCATCCCTTTTTTTTGTTTTGCATGCAGATTACGGTGGGAAGATATTTACAACCAGTGATAAATCCTAAGCAAGGCTCATCATTGAAAAATTTCCTGATTTTATTTATTTATTTATTTAAAAGGACAATTTTGTTTAAACTCATTTCTGCCTGGATTTTTGATTTTCTTGCTGATGTTTCTTTGCCTTTGAAATGTTTTTGGAATGAAAATATTTGATGGATTTGGTAATCAGGACCAGACAATTGAGTTTGAGGTGAAAAGATCTACATGAGATGACCAATCCAAATTTCATCTTTTATTTCTGGTTATTTTTATCTACATTTGTTTAACAACTTCGAACATATCACCATTTGTTGTGATAAAAAAAGAACAACATGTTAGTTTACTGCTGAAATTTGTGTTTTTCACATTTTTAGTCAACCTCTCTTTGGTAGCTTATTACCAAATTAATAATGTTTGTCAAACGGACAAGATCTGACATACTATTTATTTGGCGAAATTTGGCTCATGTGGGAGCTTTTCATAATCTCCCTGCTCTTTCATTCTCCATGTTTTATTTCTTTCACACACCTTCAACAAAGTCAAAAACCAAACTTCATTCCTTTAAAAAAGGTAATGCAGTTGAGCTTTCGCCAAACTTATTCAGTTTGATAACTATAGCTAAATGGGTTAATGATGACGCTAGCTAGCTAACACCCTCTCCAGATCCAAACATTTTGAAACCCGTGTTTACTGTCATTATGGGTTATTGAGTGTCGATTAATGGGCAGTTTTATCTTTAAAATTAAATCTACAACACAATGTGTGCAAAAATTGATCAGGTTTTCTTTGGTTGTTCAATCACCTTGGGTATCTCCATTGAATTCAATGGGCAGCAAGCTCAACAAGCTTGCAAAAGAACTGGCTATTTCTCATTTTCCAATTCTTCACCACCTGGCTCCTCTTACCCTCCTCATATTTTTGATTTCCAGAGACTGCCTTGGAAGTTCTGCTCTTAATCGTTTCTGCTGATTCCACAAATTTGTCCTGCAGAACCTCCAACCTACCATTATCTATATATTTTGCTCCAACATGGACCATTACATTACATTATTGGCATTTGGCAGACACTCTTATCCAGAGCGACGTACAACAAAGTGCATACCCATAACCAGGGCTAAGTGCGCTGTGATCGCTGTGAAGTGGGACCATGATCACTTATATTTGTCTGGCTGTTGTACAGCCAAGCACAAAGCATTGTGCGAGACACCAAGAACAGGGCATTTTGGTGGTGGAGCAGAATATAGTCTGCAACTATTCCCAAGATTACATTTAATTGAATGCATTTTGAAATTGTGAATGGTGTCCAGGAGTAATTGTTGTCCTTACGTATGTACCAGATATCATTATGGTTAGCATTGTTCTACATTCTCTTACACTCTTATCTGAAGAGAGGAAGAGAGAATGGTGTCAACCGCACTATGACTGCAAGATCTGCCATCAGCAAGGAGATATTTGCTCCACGGGATGAGAGGATGCTTGCTCTCGCGGAGGTCAAGAGGCGAACAAAGAAAAAGATTCCCTTTCTGGCAACTGGTGGTGTGGGAGACTACAGTACCTTCATATGCTTGTCAGGTAATCAAATCATATTTTTTACATTTGAATTTATGCTATAACGCATGTCTGCTTTTAATGGTGTGGGTGTGTGCATGCAAGTCTATATGAGGGAATATATAGAACTTACTCATGTCTACTCACAAACTTGCCTCAGTTATCTGCTCTGGTATGTAAAGAATGCAGCCCATTTCAATAAGGTTGGTATTTCAATAAGGGTGGGATGAGAACTACTACGGACTCTCTGTTAACAACTCCCTCCACACCCCTTCTCCAAAGCTGTAGCGCCTACAGTTGACCCCTCCCCCTGCAACCAAGGTTTTTGTTTAGGAATTTTATGCCTCTACACAGTGCTCAGTCTGTAGCCTGCGGCAAGCTTAAATGTTAATGCATTTGATCATATTAATCAGGTGAATATACCCGCTATATGTCCCCTTTATTGTAATTCACTGTCCAAGGATTATAGTGACTGGGACAGGCTGAATAAGGACACAGTAGGTCCGTGAATGGTCATGTTACCGCAGTGGAGGCCTGTGATCTGATATATGTAATGTCTGGCTGTCTGCATTCCCTTTATCTATTTGTTCCAAAAGGCAGGTGTTGGGAGGAAACTCTTTGGCTATAATAGGACTTTTTGAGAAATAAATATATTGTGTAATTTCTATCCCATCTAATTGCATGTTTTCCAAAATGGGGAAAAAAAATCCATTCCAGGATATAAATTATGTGTAAATGTTCATAACCCGCTGAATCTATTTTTCCATTGTGTTGACATGTTTAGCAGGCTGTGTGAGGGTTGTGTGTTGAGGACAATTCGCTTTTAATGATGTGGCACATCGCATTTGTACTTGTGACCTTGAAAGAATGTGTAGGCAGTAACTGCCCCATCATGCTCCCATCTCCTGCCGAATGGCTGAAGCTAAGCAGCTGTGGGATTCGTTAGTACTTGGATGGAAAAAAAGTTGCTGCTGGAACTGGTGTTGGAGGGCTAGTAGGGAGTGATCTTCCCTCTGGTCAAAGTATTCCCAATGCCTCAACGCAGTGATGGGGACACTGCTATAGGAGAGGCCGTCCTGACTCACTGTGACCATTAAATATCGCATGACACTTTTTGCAAAGAGTAGGGGATTTCCTGGTGCTGTGGCTAAATTCCCAGCCCTGGCTCTTTCAACCTGCCACCTAAGCATTCCCTGATTCATTTGTCAAAAACAGTGTTCTCTCCCTCTATACTTCAGCTCGTGTGCGGTGAGCATTCTGGTGCAAAATGGTGGGTTGGCGGGTGCTACACATTGGTATTGATTGAGGCAAGTTTTCCCCTTATCACTGTACACGCTTTGTGTGTTTGTAAAAGTGCTATATAAAATAATGATCTATCTATGTGGACTGGGGGTTTATTTTGCTTGAATTTGCATCTGCTTGATATTGATAAGGCATAATAGCTTTTGCTACATCCAGGTTTTTACCGGGGGTCATAAAATAGGGATGGGACATTTTTTGGTTACCACCTTGGAATAAAAACCAAAGTTGTATGCACACCTGACTGGCAGTGCACAAAATAAAAAAAATCAAGAAAACAGTATGACTACTGAGATGAACTCAATATACTGAACATGTGAAAAATACTTTTTAAATGTTTCAATGGAATCAACCAAGATTAATAAAAATCTTTATAAAAATCATGGTTCCGCAATTATTGGCACCCTTGGTTTAGTACTTGGTGCATTCACCTCTGGCAAGGATAACGGCATGGATTATTTTACTGTAATGCTTGTCTTGTCTCATCAGTTCTCCCCAGCAACACTGTGATTTTTCTAAGAATGCTATGAGCTTGTGAGCATGGGATTGCTTCACTCGCAGGCACTAAGCAAACAACTGAACCAGCACTGTTCTTTTTGGCTGTGACCCCTCCCCTCTGCACACATTTTCACCCTGTAGGACCTCAAACACCCAGCCATTGTTACTGAAAGCCGTTCACGTGGTCTGTCAGTGAAGGACACAGCCAGTCACAGATGCTGTACTAAACAGACTGTGCCCCCCCCCCCCCCCCCACACACACACGCACACGCACACACGCACACACTATGCAGATGAAAGCAATAATGCCTTCTTTCATAAATAGATATGGGAAGATGAGGCTTGCGCTGTCCACTTTCCGTTCCACATTTTAGGGATTGTTTGCTTTTTAAGGGATGACATGGCTTGGGGTGGAAAGGCCACAGGTTCAGTTCGTTCTACTTGCTGCATGTAATCCTCAGTTTACAGGAGTGATGTGGCATATCACATTTGTCTATGTGACTTTTAGAATGAAAACCTGTTGGAACAGCTTAAACCAGAAATTAACTGAAATCTTAGCAGTGCTGTCCTCCTCCTCTTCCTCTTCCCCTGTTTAATTCCATTAAAACTTGCCTGTGACATAAGTGCACAGTGGTCCGAGTTTAACAAGGTGTGAATGCGTTAAGATGTTTCTCAGTGGCTTATGCTTTGGGATTTAACCAGTTTAATGCAACCACATAGCAGACAACATAATGATATGACACTCTTTGTTACTTATCTCTACCCTAAAACTAGTGGTTTTATTGAACCAGTCCTGAGACCAGCCAGAACTTCATAGTTGTGAGCTGGGAAGTGGTCAATTCCATGGTAACTCGCATTCTGTGTAATGGGATGTTGACAATTTTGATGCTGGTGTTTTGTTCCCTAGTCACTTTAGTGGTATATTAGAATGACAGTTTGTGAAATTCTCCTCATACTGAACAACCATGGTGCAAATTCTTCTGACTTTTTAGGGTATTGGCGAGTAAGTTGCAAGATCACATTTTTATATTTACATCAATGACCACAGTAAGCATATGCACTATTTTGGTACCTTGCCTTACGGTAACTCACACTACATTGTCCAATAAGAAAAGTATTATTTATGTGTAAATGAACATATAATTCATACAATTCTGCTCATAACTAAGTAACCAAACCTGCCGAAAATGGTAACCCTCATTACATATGGAATGTGTACAACTCTCATTTCAGTTTTATGTGAAAATGTGATGACTTGCCTGTGTCTTGATTTTTACATTTAGAAAATCGCTAATTCTACCAATTCAATCCATGCCTTAAGGAGTGAAAAACCTGATGTTTCTGGAACTCATGTTACATGGTCCAAATGCAAGAAATTCTCCCCATGGTAAGAATTATTACAGATTGGTCACTGATTTTATTTAATTTTTTAAATAAATTCAAGGACTCATTCAAATAACATGTTATTTAAAATGACTCCCGTTTTGTACAGTATATCTGTACAGTTTTATCAACATTTTGGAAAATATTGGACCAGATTCAATTTCTTTGCTCCACATAACTAGAAATCATATTCCCCACAAGAATGCATTTCAGTCATGTCCACTCTTTCCCAAATGTTTATGATAGTGTTTTTTTGGGGGGGGGGATTTTGTTCTCTTATCTTGTCTGTGTGAAACGATTAAATCCAAGCATTAATGTTGTAGTCATGTTTGAGAATTCAGTCCCCTCAAAAAGTATTGGAACAGCAAGGTCAATTCCTTTTGTTTTTGCTAAACAGAATTGAGTTTTAGGTTAAAAGATGTACATGAGATGACTGATCTGAATTTCCTATTCCTGAATTTTTATTTCCTGGTATTTTTATCTAGAGTTGTTAAACAAATTAGAACATTTCGCCTTTTGTATCAGGCCACCCAATTTTTTGTTCAGCTAAACAATAAATAGTTCTGAATGTCTACTCTTGGTTTTAGCCTTTGGTTTTGCCTGTGAAGACTGCATTTGTGTTTGAGAAGATAAACCAACATGAAGACCAGAGAGTTGTTTTTGGAAGAAGCATTGGGGCTAGCTTGAACTTGGAAACCGCTGGTGTACTGAGGAACAGACATTGAACAGATTGACCAAGGAAAACAACAGCATTTGATGACGAACATTGTGGGAGCTGTGAAGAAATCAACCATTCGAAGACCTAGAGGGCACTAATATACAGTTGAGGCCAAAATTATTAGCCCCCCTTGTGAAATCAGACACAACCTTTGATTTCTCCATGGAAATTACCATTAACAAGTGTTTTATAGTTTTTGTTTCCAAAATATCAAAGACAAAATGCTAATTAAGTTTGATTAGAATATTTTATTGATGCACTGAGTTGAAACAAGAAAAGGCAAAAATGACACAGCCAAAATTATTAGCTCCCTGGCCATTAATAGTCAATAGTGTACCCTTTCTGGGCCACAACTGACAACAACCTCTTAGAGTAGTTCTATAGTTGGCACATGTCTCTTGAGGGATTTTGGCCCATTCTTCCATTTCAAATTGTTCCAGCTGGTCCAAATTGCGTGGTTTCCGAGCATGGACATTCACTTTGAGCACCCGCCACAGATTCTCAATAGGATTGAGATCTGGGCTCTGTGCGGGCCACTCCAGGACCTTGGTTTTGGTGTCCTTTAAGAACTGTTGGACCAATTTTGAGGTATGTCTTGTTGGAAGACCCAGCGACGACCTAAGCCTAGATTAAGAGCAGATTTCTTCATATTATTCCTCAAAATGTCAATATAATTTCTTTTTTTCATGATGCCATGCACTAGAACAAGGCTCCCTGTGCCTGAGGCTGCAAAACAGCCCCACAGCATGATGCTCCCACCACCATGTTTAACTGTGGGAACTGTGTTCTTAGGGTTGAAGGCCTCACCCTTTCTTCGCCAAACATAAGCAACATCCATGTGCCCAAACCGTTCCAGTTTAGTCTCATCAGACCAAAGGACAGACTTCCAAAACTCATCTTTACCTTTCAAATGTTCACGGGCAAACCTCAGTCTGGCTCTGATGTGCCGCTCTGAGTAAAGGGGTTCTTCTGGGACGATGGCCCTGAAGCCCACCACGATGAAGAGCCCTCACAACTGTGTTCCTAGAAACATTAACTCCAGAAGAGGCCAGGTCCGCAACAATCATCTAGGTAGATGCCCGGGGCTTCTTGCTGACATCTGACTATTTTCCTCTCCAGAGTTCTTGCGCTTTCGACCACGCCCAGGTTTGTTTCTTACAGAATTTGTCACCTTGTACTTTGCAATGATGCAATTGTAGGGGAAAATTCACAGAACGAAAGATCTCCCTCCTAAAAGCATGATAACCAATCACAATCAGACTCCACCTTAGTGAGCAGGCTGGTTCCTCCAAAACTCTTGACGATGTGTGCTAAAACTTTATCAATATATCTGTATTTAAGTATGATATGTACCCTGTATAGTTTCAAACTGATTAACTGCTAAATTGTGCTAGGATTACACAGTGAGCCCAGCCAGCTGGCAGGGGGGGGGGGCCGTCTTGAACTGTGTAGACCAAACTGTCAAGGACACGGGCAGAGCAAGATATGACTATACAGCTGATTTCTCCGGGACTCTCGATGTTTTATGCCAGGAGTGTATCTATTTGACCTAGAACATTAATTATAGCTGAGCTTATGAAAACGCAAGAAACCACAGTGAAAACTGTTGAAATGAGAGCAAAGAATGCTACGTACATTTATTCCCTTAGAAGAGAATAATTAATCAAATGTTTAGTATGTCTGCATATTAGAAAAGTATATTAGAAGTGAATATTAATGAAATGTTTAGTTTGTCTGTATATTTTCAATGATTTCTGCTGCTTAGTTTGTCTTATAAAAAGCGAAAGATACAGAGTGACGTGTATGGATGACGTGTTAGAGGGAGGGCATCCAGAACTTTCTGAGGTCTGGTAGTTTGCCAAGAGCAGGTGCGGGGTGAAGTGAGGACACGTAGTTGGCAGAATGCCCTGAACTTTGTACAGAGTTGGCAGAGCATAAGGACCGTTGGCAATTTGCCACAATGACGTTGTGGGAGGAGCGTTGGGAGGAGTTACGATAAGAAAAGTGTGGGTGATTTGCCAGAATGAGGTTTGAGGAGGAGTTGTAGGTGGAGTAACTGTGTATAAAATGGGTGTACAAATGCCAGTCGGGGTTCAGTTCTGGAGAGCTGATCCGGCTTTATGCACGTGTGCTAATAAAGTCTGATTTTCCTGAAGATCTTGCTGCCTGGTGTCGTCTTTTCCCTCGCGAAGATGTTTTTCGACAAATTGAAGATTTGGACTCTGTCGTTTCCTAGACACGACATTTGGGGGCTCGTCCGGGATACGAAAGAGAAAGAGAAGCTCCCGGCGACTGGAGACCAGGGCGGAGAGTACTTTTTGATAGGCTGCAGCTGCAGCTTATCAGGGAATGAAAGTATTCAAGGACTCTGATCTCCTCTCCCGGACGCCGGAGGCAACATTCTCTCGTATAATTAACCCGGCAACTAAATTAAGGGGAAAAACGTAGCAAACTTTTCAGGAAACGTGTGCGAGGTGAACTGTGAGTAAACGGTGTGAGAATGTATTAATTGTGTTGGAAAATGTTTTTTTAGCAGAACTTGTATTAAGTCTAAAAAAGTATATTGATACTGCGGACTGAAGTTATATTGTTGCTGCTAACGGTTTTAAGTTGTTAAGAGAAATTACTGTTACGCTGTGCTGATGCTTCGAAGGCTTGTGCAAATATAATGTTGTATTGAGGCAACAAAGATAAAAATAACGCTGTGCTGAGGCTTAGAATGCTTGTGCGTGTGCGGATATAACGTTGTATTGAGACAACGGAGGTCAAAATCGTTATTTATGCATGTGTAAGATAAGAAACGCAAAGGGTGAATAAAAGTATTAATGGGAGAAAATACAGGCTCTGGCGGAAAAATAAAGATAAAATATATAATAATATAGATAATAATAGGGAAAATAAAGGTTAAAGACATAATAATATAGATAATAATAGGCGGAAAAAATATAAATAAATAGATAATAATATAAAAGTATTACGGGCAGTATATGAAAATGAAAAAGGGAAAGAAAACTGCGATTGAGATAATAGCGGGGGTGTATCTTAAATGTATACAGGAGATAGAAACTATCTCCGATAAGTGGAAACAAAAAAAGAACTAAGAAAATGGTGGCAAAATGGCCGTTTGATAAGAAAAATATGCGGAGGAGAAGGAGAGTGTAATGGCGGCGGGTAGAAACTGAAGCGAAGAGGCGACTCCGCCTCCGTATGACGTGTGGCCTTGGGAAGGAGGAGTGTGGAGAAGGGGGGTCAAAACAGGTGCAGAGGGACTTAGCTGGGTGATACAGAACTATAATTTTTTAAAAATAAAACAAGAACAACACAGAAACCCATACGGTTTCGCGATAAGGAGGAACTCCCCAAAATAGTAGGGCCATTATTAATTAGGGCTGCTGTACCTCGATACATTCCCTGGTCCACTCAGGGCATGCAACATGTAATAACAAATCTCCCTGAGTTACAGAGTGGAGTGAGCCACTGGTTCAGGGTGCTGGAGAAGGAGATGAGCGGCTGAATCTTGGCTGTCGGGGGCCTGAAGGCTCTCCTGGGGAAGGTTGTGGGGATGGAAACAATGCTGGACATATTCCAGCAGGCTGGCGTTGTCAGAGCCCAGATGCAAACCTACAGCAGTGGACAGTGGGCCATTTGACAATGTACGTGCTGCGCAGGTGGAGGCTGATAACCGAAAGGGACGCACAAACAGATCCCATAATGCCATAAAGCCTTACGGGAGGGGATGTCACCAGGAGTGGGGTGCCGCCTCGATGAGGTGGTGGGAATGAACACCATGACACACAGGGAGTTTGTGGATCATGTGGCGCACGCTGTAGAGACAGCGAGAAGAGGAAAAAAGCTGGAAGATCAAGCTAAAGACATTCAAAGAAAACTACTGTGCAGCTGAAGGAGCTGGAAGCCAAAGAACAAAAGCACCCCCACACCTGAACCATGGAGCAGCCCAATGGCGCCCCGGCCAGCGGTGGTCTACAACTTCTCCGGCATCCCTCACCCAGTGGCCATGCAAGGTAATATACAAGGGGGGGAACTACAAATGGGTGGGAACCAAATGAAGGGAGGGCCAGGGAATGGTGGGCAAACCAATCAGTGGACAGGGCAGCAGAATCAGCGCACTTTTGATGATGCTGGTAGTGGTAGTATTTATGATAGCTGGTATTTATCTGATTCTAATTGGAGTAGATAATCAAAGTAAAAATAAAAGTAAACTTGGTGAACTTAGAGTAGTAACACATAGAACCAGACGCCTTCCTAAAGGTTCTTTGTCTCTTTTTATTTTCTTGCTCATGTGAGCTTGTGGGTGAGGGACGTTGTCCCCGGTATTTGTATTTTTGGTTTGTGTTTTTTCCTGAGCTGCGTCTCATGGTTCTTTATTTCCGTGCCTAGTGTTTTTTCTGGGTTGTATGTTGTTATTTTGGTTTTGGTTTTTTAGGGTCATTTTATTCCAGCTTACAGCTGGGAGTGCCAGAAGCACCAACAGTGCCCCAGCGGACCCAGTACGAGAATTGCAAGCCGGCTCACCAGTGGAAGGACGTGCAGACCACATCCACTGGTTGGAAGATCAAGCCAGCTCACCAGTGGAGGGACGTGCAGACCACATCCACTGGTTGGATCCAGGAGCCCACCTGTTACATGGACTATGGCAATTCCTCGTGCTACGAATCAACGTGTTAAGTGTGTGATAATTTTAATAGTTGAGTCACTTAGGATAATACATACAGCTGTGATACGGCTATGGCCAGTCAAATTACGCGGGATGCACTTGTGCAGATAGTGTTGGAGGAACCATGGAAACGCCGTTATATTGAGGAGTCTGAGGCAATTGGATGCTGCTATAGCAGCAGGGGATGTGCAGGAACCCAACTTAGTATGGTGCATTGGCCAAGGGAGATATTCGGGGCCATAGGTTTTGACCCCGAAAGGGGGGAATGTAGGGGAAAATTCACAGAACGAAAGATCTCCCTCCTAAAAGCATGATAACCAATCACAATCAGACTCCACCTTAGTGAGCAGGCTGGTTCCTCCAAAACTCTTGACGATGTGTGCTAAAACTTTATCAATATATCTGTATTTAAGTATGATATGTACCCTGTATAGTTTCAAACTGATTAACTGCTAAATTGTGCTAGGATTACACAGTGAGCCCAGCCAGCTGGCAGGGGGGGGGGGCCGTCTTGAACTGTGTAGACCAAACTGTCAAGGACACGGGCAGAGCAAGATATGACTATACAGCTGATTTCTCCGGGACTCTCGATGTTTTATGCCAGGAGTGTATCTATTTGACCTAGAACATTAATTATAGCTGAGCTTATGAAAACGCAAGAAACCACAGTGAAAACTGTTGAAATGAGAGCAAAGAATGCTACGTACATTTATTCCCTTAGAAGAGAATAATTAATCAAATGTTTAGTATGTCTGCATATTAGAAAAGTATATTAGAAGTGAATATTAATGAAATGTTTAGTTTGTCTGTATATTTTCAATGATTTCTGCTGCTTAGTTTGTCTTATAAAAAGCGAAAGATACAGAGTGACGTGTATGGATGACGTGTTAGAGGGAGGGCATCCAGAACTTTCTGAGGTCTGGTAGTTTGCCAAGAGCAGGTGCGGGGTGAAGTGAGGACACGTAGTTGGCAGAATGCCCTGAACTTTGTACAGAGTTGGCAGAGCATAAGGACCGTTGGCAATTTGCCACAATGACGTTGTGGGAGGAGCGTTGGGAGGAGTTACGATAAGAAAAGTGTGGGTGATTTGCCAGAATGAGGTTTGAGGAGGAGTTGTAGGTGGAGTAACTGTGTATAAAATGGGTGTACAAATGCCAGTCGGGGTTCAGTTCTGGAGAGCTGATCCGGCTTTATGCACGTGTGCTAATAAAGTCTGATTTTCCTGAAGATCTTGCTGCCTGGTGTCGTCTTTTCCCTCGCGAAGATGTTTTTCGACAAATTGAAGATTTGGACTCTGTCGTTTCCTAGACACGACACAATGTACAGCTGTTCTAGACACTGTAAAATGCTTGGAAATGGCGGTATAGCCTTCCCCCTTATTATGAGCCTCCACTATCTTCTTTCTGAGCTCAAGACTGATTTCCTTTGTCTTTGGCATGGTGAATAAGAGTAGTCCCTCTCAATGTGTTTGTCTTTGGAGTCCCTTAAATAAAGCTCAATGCTGATTGAATGCTCAGGTGTTGTTGGGAAGCTAATTGACTGCACAGGTGTGGTTTGAAAGCTAATTGGTTGATTGTATGTGTTTTGAAAGCAAAAATGCACATGGGGGCTAATATTTTTGACCACCCCATTTTTCACTGTATTTGATATAAAGCAAGCCTAAAAATGCATTTTACATTCCAAAATGTACCAAAAGCTACTAAATAGCACTGGTGAATGTTTGATTATATCAAGTTTTAGCAATAATGCAAGCATTTTAGGAAAATGTTCATAATTCCTGGGGGGCTAATAATTTTGGCCTTAACTGTATAGAGACTATACCACAAGATGCAAACCACTCCTCAGAAATGGCAATAGTAACAGCAGGATGAATTCAGAAGTCTCCAAAAACATTCTGTCTGCCAACTTAGGGGGAAATGCAGCTAGACAGTGACCCAAAATACACTGCCAACACAACAAAGGACTTAATTAGGGAGAAAAAGTGCTTTTAATCTGGCCAAGTCAATTACCAGACCTCAACTCAATTGAGCATGCATTTCACCTCCTGAAGAGGAGATTGAAGGGGAAAAAACCCTGAAACAAACAACTGAAAGAGGCTGCAGTAAAAGCGTTACAAAATGGTTACAGCTACAGTTTGGTGATGCCAATGGGTCACAGGCTTGATGCATGCAAGGGATATGCTACCAAATATTAAGTGTTATTTACTTTCATTGATGTAAATACTCTGCTCCAATACTTTTGCTCACCTGACAATTGGGTGATCTGATACCAAAGGTGCTGTGTTCCAAGTAGTTTAACGCATCTAGGTGTAAATACCATGAAATAAAATCTGATATTCTCAACTCGTGTTCATCTTTTTATCTCAACCCCAAATGTGTTCAGTGTATTGTAAAAACAAAGGAATCAGCCTTGCTTTTCCAATACTTTTGGAGGGGACTGTATGTATTTTGTCAGGACATTTGCAGTGACCAACGCTCTCAGGCAAATAACCATCTGTTTACCGCAAAGTCTTGCCAGGTTTCATGCAGCGTGTCCTTCATCAGGTGCGATAAGCCAGGAAGCAAGGCCAGGGGTGAAAATGACAGGGAAGGGAGGAATGTGGAGGGGGACATGATATGACACAGGCAGAGGTAAATCCCTGAACAGATTCCTATTACTTACCCGGAGCCAAATCAGCTAATATTTACGCTGGACGAGGGTGGACTATGGCAAAGACTGACTGTTCTATACGCTTTAAATAAACTCTTGGAAGTTGAAAGTTTATATAGACCCAAGTAAACTCATGGCAACTGAGACTAATATTGAGCCCCTCTGCTGTTTCTGCTCTTTCTGTTACAGCAACAGTGCTTAGTTTTTAGCAGACACTAAAAGTAAAATAAAAAAAACAAAACATTTTCCTCTGATCCCTTTGTCCCCCTTTGTTTGCAAAAAATAAAGCATTTCTTGTGCTGTGTTCGGTTACGTTAGTCCTGAGAAATGTTTAACAGCCTTGATAAAGATAAGCAAAGATAAGAAATAGATACGGGAACGGATGGACGGTATTGTGGCCTATCATACTATTAAAAAGGAGATCATGTGCATCTTGACTAAATTCCCTTGCTGGATTTGCATCCAAATTTTGATGCCTTCTTCCTGATGTTCCCTTCCCTTGATGTTCTGAATTATGAAAGGAGAGTGAGCAATTGTATGAAAGAAGCTTCCATGTTGCCTGCTCTAGCTTCATGACAGTGCGGCTGGATATAGTGGAGGTGTTTATTTTGACCGTCACAGTCACAGCCTTAGGAGACAGAATTTCAGTGTTTTCTTTTTGAAATTATATTGCGACTTAAAAAAAAAAAAAACCTCCATAAAGTGAAAATAAATTATTGGAAATATGTAATTAAACTGAATAAACATGACCGTTTTCTTGCATTTGTAGTGTACTAATATTTTAGTAAATTGCTGTGAGCCAGTGGTTTCCCTCCAATGCATCGATCCTTTGTTATGTTGACATGAAAACATGAAATGTCTCCCGAACTTGATGAAAATTTACAGGAATGGCAGATTTCAGAAATGTGTGAACCGTATTCTTGATTCAGTCTTTGCAGTGATGACTGTATCCCATTCCAAGCCTTGATCAGTTATATTCAATGCACATAATAGGAAGGATGTACTGAATCTGAGACGCCTATCAAGTAGACTGACGTATATTAAATCGTTTTGGTGATTGAATTTGTGAATCTGACTTGAGTAGCTCCTGATCTCTCACTCCCTGCTGATATTCTATCATTGTACCAACTGATTATAATACTCATAAGATCCGTGGAATGAGTGGCCTGCAGACACATTGGCATCAGAGACCGATTTCTTACAGTCCCCCTTTGATGCTCATTTGCAATAAAGCATCACATGCAGATACTATCAGTGGCGGAGCCGTATCACAGAGAATCTTACCCGTCATTGGAGCAAAACCTCATTCCACTCTGAGCACTGCCTGGCATTGCCTCTGCTTTTCCTGTGGATGTTATCACCACTACAACCTGGGTGCCGTCTACTAAACCGCAATCCATAACAGCAGTGAGAGACCGAACTACCTGAGGAATGCCTTACAATATAATTAAAAAATAGAAAATTTTATTTTAACAGTTGGATAGCATGAAGGGGCTTTCAAAGTAATTTCCGACAATTTCTGTCCAGGAACTTTAACTCTCCGGGCAAAATTAGGAAAACTGGTGACTGTGCCATGCTCTGCTTTGGTCTCAGTCTCTGTCTTCTCAGATAAGCCGTATGGAGAGTCGCGGCGACACCGCCGACCCGAGAGGGCTAACCATAATATGCTGGAACCAGGTTCTGGTATTTCAGGAATTCAGTGGTTATGAGGTCTTTGTATATAGCAGGAACTCCTTCATACATGCACTGCTGGTTGGACCTGGGCTCCATGCAGTGAGATTTGGAGCATGGACCCAATGGACATCGCTGATTCCGTGGTGAAACTTAAAATTTCTCCTGATGTGGATGGGAAGTGTTGTTCGGGGCAGTCTTGTAACATTGCCATTCCTGAGAGAAGTGCGGAAACCACGACTCTCCATTTGGCTTATCTGATAAGACAGAAACAACTGGTTTCCCCAGTTCCTAGCAGTCTTGTTGGACAAGTCACACACTGTACTAGGTCTTAATGGCCACTTCCTGCTTCCCTTTCAAGAGTGCGACCTCTGCTTGCAATTTCTGCAGTGTTTTGATTAGGTCGTGATAGCCAAGCCTCCTCTTATGAGAGGATTTACTCTTTTGTATGGAAATGCCTGCATTGTCTTTCTATATGTCCACTTTCCCCACATACATAGCATCTGACAACTTTGCTTTGATTCAAATGAGACACATCTAGCCTAGTCATCTAGTCTCCCAGGCACATCTCATAAAGTGGTGTGTTGGAGTCAATATTTACAGTAGCGCAAGAGCACTGTGTGTGAAGAAGTCACTGCGCGATCTGAGCAGATTTAAACACCGGATCGTGCTGGGTAAGATTTCCAATGCCGCTGTAGGAACTCAACACTTCCCATAACCTTGCCGCATATGCCGCTGGATGTTCCCTGGGAGATATCACTACCTCTAATCTTTTCCCAATCAACTGAGCATGTTCTCAGGACTCCCAACAAAGCAGTTTTCCTCCCATCTTTCCCCTCTTGTTGGCTGTTTATATAGACCCAAGTAAACTCATGGCAACTGAGACTAATGTTACTTAATTTCAAGAAAAGATGATGGTTATGCTGTGTGTGATCTAGCTTTTGTATGGTTTACAACTGATTGCGCAACTGAAAATACTGAAACTAAAAGGGAAACTAGCTATGAAAAAATGTTTTCTGGAACTGAAATAAAAATGACATGCATGTCGAAGGAACTGAAGCTTGAAAATTTCCCTCAAGAAACTAGACCAAAAAGTTTTGTCAAGTGTATATGCCTGTGTGTACACACGACTGTAAAAGGTCACTTTATCCTGCCTGTCGGAGTTTTAAGTAGCGCTTAACATTGAACTGAATTTTCTGCTCACTCTCTCCACAGTGACCAATCAGAGGCCCCAACAACTTTACATTACCAAGGTAAAGCAGTTTGAAGGCTCCTCCTTTGAAAAGAGGTCTCAATGGAAGGTGGAACAGCTGCGGCAGGTCAACGGCATCGACCCTAAACGAGTGAGTCCCTTAGTGACCCGCCCTGGTGTTCTAGATATTTGGAACAGTGCTTGATACATGAGTAACATATTCATACTTTTGAGCAGTCTACATGAAGTGTAAGTATGCATTTTCGGATTTCGCATTTTTGTGTGGGAGGCATGGGGGTGGAGCCAGAGTAGTCACATGGGATGCTTTTCAGATTGTGGGAGGATTGGGGTGTGTGATGAGTGTTAAATCTGTTCTGACTGTCTCTGCTCTTTCAACCATGTGCCGCCTAATTTCAGCCCAGTCAAAACATGGTCTGTGTGTTTGCATTACGCTAGGAAATTGCAGATCATGTCCTGTTCTCCTCCTTCAGTCTAGTGCAAACTGCTCTATTTTTTTATTAGTATAAATGGAGAGTTACAGAACCCTGTGAGCTACTTTTCCCACTGATACTGTAGCTCTGTTATTCTGTGTGATGCCTGAAGGCTAATGTGATAAGGTACTGAGCTTTGCCGCTCAGGTGAGCATGACGACAATTGTATTATTTTAGAAAAATGGGGTCTTGGAGGTCTCTCTTACTCATGATTTGCCTGGCTGAACCTGCCCCTCTCTCTCCCTCTGCTCTCTCAGGACTGTCCGGAGTTTGACCTGGTGTTTGACGGCGGCTCAGACCAGTGGCAGGCATTGTCGTCTTTAGAGAAGAGCATATTCATTCAGATCCTCCATCACTACTGTCAGAGACACTGCACCACCCACAAACCCGTCTTCATCAACTGCCCGTCTAAACTGATGGGAGGTGAGCAAACAAAACCAGAGCCCTTCACCTTCTCCCTCCTCTCCTGTGGCAGGCCGTGTGTTGGTCAATGCGGCCTGGGTGAACCCCACCCCTAACTTCCGCCACCCTCTCCACCTCCCCTCGCCTTTCATAGCTCACCCTGCTTGCCTCCTCTAAGCCTCATCCTGGTTTTTCGTTGAAATTTCCTGTTGCCCATCTGCTCTGAGGATAACGAGGTTGAAAAGTGACCAGGTTCCCTTGGGTGATATTACTCAGTTACTCAGGTATACCCTCACTTTTCCTTAATAACTAATAGTTCTGCTGCTCTGAATTAGACCCATTGAAATTGTTTTATGGCTACCTAAACATTGAGGAAGTTCTCAGACACTGGCCCAGTCAAGTTCGGTCAGTAGCACCACTCTTCTGCCATGAAGGTGACCGGTGAGAAGCAACCCTAAAACTGTTCCAGGATTGTTTCTCAAAATTAGGGTCAGAGCTGCTGTGTTGCCACATTCTCTTCCACAGACTGTTTCAGGATCCTTTCCCCAAGAGGTTAGAGACCAGTTTCAGAGTGTCTTGCTTTACAATGGGCCAAATACCACGCAATGTAATGCGTTTCTGCCTTCCTGGAAATGTGAACCGACTGTAACCAGGGTTACAGCAGACAAAACAGGTTTGAAAAACTAACAGTCATGTTGCATTGACGCTCACACTCCGGGAAGATACTGATTCTGGTGATGCTTCCATGAGGAGAGAATTGCACTGAATTCTCACATGAAAAGATGTAAAAATGAGAACTCAAATCATTGTGGCCAAGATATTGTAGGTGTTTCAATAATGGAAGTTCTGGTGAAGAGGGTAAAGTGCTCAAAGATTTGTCCTTGGTATTCTGGTTGAGCAGTAGTGCAGTTATGATTATGGTTCTGGTATTGTTCTTGGTTCATATTGGTCTTAATGTCATGAGCAGAGATGAGTATATCTTCATTGTACACAGAGTCAAATGTCTTATTTGAGTTTACATTACAGTTTAACAAATGATTTGCTTTCCCAAAATGTGCCGTTCTAGATGACTAGTCTCCTGATCCAGTGGAATGCTGCATCCAGGACCTGTTTACTGTTATGTTCTTGAGGGGTTTTAATTGGCCCTATCAGTCTTCAGTGCCTTATTCTTGGTTTGTGTAGGGCATTATTTAGGGGTGGACAGCCCTGCCTTACAGTCAATATTTTTTTGATGGACCTGGGTTATATCATTGTGTTTTTTTTGGAAGACACACTGCCCTATTATATAAGTTAAGTGAGAAATCTGCCGGTCTAATTTTAGTAGCTACTTGTTGAGGCTGTCTTCATATGCGCCAAATTCTGAAAGAACTTGCTGAGTCTGTCTTTCTCCACAACAACTTAATTACAGTAGGGACTGGAGAGGGAGTCTATTGTGTCAAAAATTCATGTGAAACGGAAGCCTCATTTTTGCATATTTTGTTTTAGAAATGGAAATGGTTAGACAGGGTACACTCAGCTGGCTGCTTATACCTGCAAGTAGATTTGTCGAAAACCCATAGTCTGGCAGAACATATTCAGTTGCACACTGTATGTGGATACCAGCAGGACAAAGGTTCTGGCATGTAGTAAATGTGTACTGCAAGATTAGAGTGGTTATGATCAACACTGGATGTTGACACCTGTAGAAGAGTGCTTCTGATTCTGGCTGAATGTGGACACCAGAAGGAGAGACTTTTTGATCCTGACTGAATGTGGTCACCAGTAGGGCTTCTGCTATGTAGTGAATGTGGACACCAGTTGGACAGCAGTTCTGATCCTCACTAGGTATGGAGACCAGTAAGGGAGAGGTTCGTGTATGCAGTGAATGTGGACACCAGTAGGAGAGAGATTCTGATGCTGGGTAAATGTGGGCACCAGTAGGAGAGAGGTTCTGTTGTGCACGGATTGTGGACACCAGTTGGAGAGAGGTTCTGATTCACACTGAAAGTAGAGGCATAGTCCACATGCAAACTATGTGGGTGATCGTAAGTTTCTGTGCTACTTTTATCAGTTTCTCACTAGGTTTTTGTGGCATGGTTTTCATATAGAATCATTGGAATGTGTCAGTGGTGAAATTTGCCACTTGTACATATCTGCTCACCACCTCCTTCACTGTATTGTCCTTACTAACTCTCCTAATCAGCCCTGAAAAGAAATTCAGAATATCGGTTTATTTTCCAAGTATCAATTTTATCATAACATGCCTTCTAAAAGGAGAATAATAATAATAATAATAATAATGTCACGTATGGAATGGTTGATGCAAGTGCACATTGTCCCCATGGACGGTGAAGAAGATGGTGAGGGAGGCAAACAACCCAAGGATCATAGTTCAAGATTCGCTGACATTGGTTGCGTCTTGCTGTCACCAAGTCTCAAAAACAACCATATCAAAAATGTGGAAGGGTTGCACAGAAAAAGCACTGAGCACAAGATACAAAAGCAAGGGTCTGGAGTTTGGCAAACATCACTGGAATTATGACTGGAAGTATCATGTAGGGATGTTTAGGTCAATGGCATAAAGAAGTCCACAAAGTGCCAGAAAATTCTGGAAGAAAACCTGGTTGCCTCTGCTTAGCGCATGTATGTATATATATATGTGTGTGTGTGTGTGTGTATATGTATGTATGTGTGTGTGTGTGTGTGCGTGTATGTGTATAACTTTAGTCATTATCTGTAGAATCGTAAATATAGCAAACTCCTTCACGCATGTTGCAAGTTTATTTCATTTACTTTAGTTTGCAGTATGATTGTACATATTTATGTGCATATTTATCAAGGGTATCAATTTTGGAGCCCAATGTATGGATAGAAAAAGTGAAGGCCTTCTGGACAAACCTGCATATTAAAATATTTCTTGTCGTAGTAGTAGTATAATACAAACACAATGTCAAAGCAAGCTGTATGTACAGTATTTGATGTATGTAGAACAGTATACTGTAATTTAATTGTACAATAGTACTTGGTGGCTCTCCCTCTTGAAAACACGTCTGCTTAATTGATTAAACTGATCTGCCCAGATTTGGTTGAACCCTTTTGTTTCTCTGAATGTCAGCCCACAGTTGATTACATTATCCACAATTGTTGCCCTTATTTCATTTGCTATACTGTATATCTAGGTCTTGTCCAGCTCTCCCACCTGCTCCCATTTTCATTGATATACAGTACTGTGCAAAGGTTTTAGGCAGGTGTGAAAAAATGCTGTAAAGTGCTTTCAAAAATAGCAATATTAATCATTTATTTTTATCAATTAACAAAATGCAAAGTGTGTGAACAGAAATCGAAATCAAACCAATATTTGGTTGCCTTCAAACCAGCATCAATTCTTCTAGGTACACTTACACAAAGTCAGGGATTTTGTAGGCATATAGTCAGGTGTGTGATTAACCAACTATACCAAACAGGAGCTAATGATAATCAGTTTAATATGTAGGTTGAAACACAATCATTAACTGAAACAGAAACAGCTGTATAGGAGGGTTAAACTGGGTGAGGAACTCTGCTTCCAAGGTGAGGCAGTTTGTTCGCCAAAGGGCTGGAGAACGGTACAAGAATGAGTGTCTACAGGCAAAAGTGAAGCATGGTGGAGGTTCCTTGCAAGATTGGGGCTGCATTTCTGCAAATGGAGTTGGGGATTTGGTCAGAATTAATGGTCTCCTCAATGCTGAAGTACAATGCTCAAGTACAGGTAGATACTTATCCATCATGCAATTCCATCAGGGAGGCATCTGATTGGCCCCACATTTATTCTACAACAGGACAACAATCCCAAACCTACAGCCAATGTTATTAGGAACTATCTTCAACATAGAGAAGAACAAGGAGTCCTGGAAGTGATGGTATGGCCCCCACAGAGCCCTGATCTCAACATCAAGTCTGTCTGGGATTACATGAAGAGACAGAAGCATTTGAGGCTGCCTAAATCTACAGAAGAACTGTGGCTAGTTCTCCACAACGTTTGGAACAACCTACCTGCCGACTTCAAAAACTGCAAGTATACCTAGAAGAATTGATGCTGTTTTGAAGGCAAAGGGTGGTCACACCAAATATTGATTTGATTTAGATTTTTCTTCTGTTCATTCACTTCTTCTGTTCATGCATTTTGTTAGTTGATAAAAATAAACTATTAACATCGCTATTTTTGAAAGCATTCTTATTTTACAGCATTTTTTTACACCTGCCTAAAACTTTTGCACAGTACTGTAGGTGACTAACCCGGTGTTTCCCTTTCTGTGACTTCATACTGGCTATTGAGTCAAAAGTTTTGTACCTTTACATTTTTCCACACAGTGAATGAGCGCATATAACTGCAAAAGGTTTCTCTATATTGGGAAGAGCATGAATATTGTGAGAATCTGTACTCAGTGCCTGCATTAGTGTTAAATGTTTTGCAA